>NC_136057.1:751491609-752026210 GCF_964261635.1 Lissotriton helveticus | reverse complement strand
AGAGATTGAGAGAGAGAGATTGAGAGATTGAGAGAGAGAGAGATTGAGAGAGAGAGATTGAGAGAGAGAGATTGAGAGAGAGAGATTGAGAGAGAGAGATTGAGAGAGAGAGATTGAGAGAGAGAGATTGAGAGAGAGAGATTGAGAGAGAGAGATTGAGAGAGAGAGATTGAGAGAGAGAGATTGAGAGATTGAGATTGAGAGATTGAGATTGAGAGAGAGATTGAGAGAGAGATTGAGAGAGAGATTGAGAGAGAGATTGAGAGAGAGAGATTGAGAGAGAGAGATTGAGAGAGATTGAGAGAGAGAGATTGAGAGAGATTGAGAGAGAGAGATTGAGAGATTGAGAGAGAGAGAGATTGAGAGAGAGAGATTGAGAGAGAGATTGAGAGAGAGAGATTGAGAGAGAGAGATTGAGAGAGAGAGATTGAGAGAGAGAGATTGAGAGAGAGAGATTGAGAGAGAGAGATTGAGAGAGAGAGATTGAGAGAGAGAGATTGAGAGAGAGAGATTGAGAGAGAGAGATTGAGAGAGAGAGATTGAGAGATTGAGATTGAGAGATTGAGATTGAGAGAGAGATTGAGAGAGAGATTGAGAGAGAGATTGAGAGAGAGAGATTGAGAGAGAGAGATTGAAGAGAGATTGGAGAGAGATTGAGAGATGAGAGAGAGAGAGTGAGAGAGAGAGATTGAGAGAGAGATTGAGAGAGAGATTGAGAGAGAGATTGAGAGAGAGATTGGAGAGAGAGATTGAGGAGAGATTGAGAGAGAGATTGAGAGATTGAGAGAGAGATTGAGAGATTGAGAGAGAGATTGAGAGAGAGAGAGAGAGAGATGTGAGAGAGAGAGATTGAGAGAGAGAGATTGAGAGAGAGATGGAGAGAGAGAGAAGGGAGAGATTGAGAGAGAGATTGAGGTTTGAGAGAGAGAGATGAGAGAGATTGAGAGAGAGAGAT
The DNA here is from genome assembly GCF_964261635.1 of Lissotriton helveticus. Taxonomy (NCBI): domain Eukaryota; kingdom Metazoa; phylum Chordata; class Amphibia; order Caudata; family Salamandridae; genus Lissotriton; species Lissotriton helveticus. The sequence goes on along the minus strand of NC_136057.1, from coordinate 752,025,255 downwards.
TGAGAGAGATTGAGAGAGAGGAGAGATTGAGAGAGAGAGAGATTGAGAGAGAGAGATTGAGAGGAGAGATTGAGAGAGAGAGATTGAGAGAGAGAGATTGAGAGAGAGAGATTGAGAGAGAGAGATTGAGAGAGAGAGAGTGAGAGAGAGATTGAGAGAGAGAGATTGAGAGAGAGATTGAGAGAGGAATTGAGAGAGAGATTGAGAGAGAGAGATTGAGAGAGATTGAGAGAGAGATTGAGAGAGAGATTGAGAGAGAGAGATTGAGAGAGATTGAGAGTGAGAGATTGAGAGATTGAGAGAGAGAGATTGAGAGAGAGAGATTGAGAGAGAGAGATTGAGAGAGAGAGATTGAGAGAGAGAGATTGAGAGAGAGAGATTGAGAGAGAGATTGAGGAGAGAGAGATTGAGAGAGAGAGATTGAGAGAGAGAGATTGAGAGAGAGAGATTGAGAGATTGAGATTGAGAGATTGAGATTGAGAGATTGAGATTGAGAGATTGAGATTGAGATTGAGATTGAGAAAGTTGTAGCCAGCTGAGGGTTTAGGAAGGCGTGGTCAGGCCGTTAAGGGACCTAGGGTGTCAGGATGTGCGGGATGGAGGAAGAGGCCGCGGTTCGTTATTAAAACGTGTCCTTCATCTTGGCTGCGTTGGCCACCCAACGCATTGGAGTATTTTGAAGTGCTGCATACATTCTTTACACATTGCCTCTAAGGTAAGCCTAACAGACTACTAGAGGAATAAGCAAAGATTAATTTGGGGTTTGCATGTGTTTCACCCCGACAAAGGTTGCGGTTTCTGATTGAGTATTTTTAAAGCTGTATTAAGGTTATGTAATATGTTGGTACTTGTGGTGTGTGCTGATGTGATCTTTGGAGTTGGAATGTGGATTAGGTTATCATGGAATGTAGGGGTACTATTGGGCTGAGAGAGGGCTGGACAGCGGTTGGGATGGATGGATGGGATCTTCTTGGATGAGAATAAACGACTACTTTGGTATCTCTGCGTCCCCTTGCTTCCCTGCTGCTTCACCTTGTTTCACTGGAGACGAGTGTGGGATACTAATGGAAGGTCTCAACACTGTTATCTTAAAAGGGACTGCTGTCATATGTAGGATTGCATCTTCGCTCCTGCGTTTGCTGTTTCAGTAGGATGTCCCATATTGGTTGATATACATGTTGTATTACTACTGGGTTTTTTAAGGAGACAAACAGTGTCTAAGAGGATCAGCCTGTAGCTTTGTTTGTGTACTATTTTGATCTTTAATGCAGCTGGAGAAAGTGCCCTCTCTAAGTTTGGCAGTTGGTTTCCCAGAGACTTGTAAAAGAAGCTCTGCCAGTGCCACCGTGTTTTCAGGTGTGGTTGCGCTGAGCTACTGAGAGTAGAAGCTGTGCTAATTTTGTCGGTGCTGTCAGCCATTATTTGTTGTTGGTGAATTTATGTTGGTGCCTTGTGGCAAGCACAAGTGTGTGAGGATCTGTATCTCCTGCGTTTGAAAGCAGCCACGGGTGCATTGTTTGAGGACGCCTGAGAGGCTTGTATCCGCCGGACAGATAAGACATGTGCCTTGTGCTCTTGCTGCCTCACTCAAGGGACAGACCGAGTGTCCCATGTGCTTGCTCTGTCATCAGTGAAGTAGCGGCTTACAGTGAGTGACTGCACTCTGCAGTTGCTTCCCCAATGCAGGCGGGTGTCAGAGATTACTGTTTTTTCCCTTCTAGTAGTGCTTTGATCACAAACATCACTGTGGAGCCTAATTCCAGAGAACTCGTTAAGGAACTTCCTGGTGGGCATGTCTAAGTGAGAGTTGTGGCAAAACAACTGACCACTCACGTTTGTTGGCTGTGTTTTGTATTCTCTTCTAAGGGAGGGTAGAGGAACCGGTGTAGTTGTTAACTGACAACCTATTCAAGTTGGAAAGTAGTTAACATCAGTCAGCAGACTTGAGTTGGAAGTTATAAGTAGTTTCTTAACCTTATTTCATCTTCTTTCCTTTTCGGGCATGCCCTTCACGTGCCAGTAGTTATGTATTTTTTTCCATTTCTCTTTATTTTATTTTTCTCAATACCTGTTGGCAAGTTTCAATATGCTACTGCTCTTCCGTTTTCTTTTAGTATCACCAGGGTTTTCACTCATTAAATGGCAGAAGTGGAAGAAAGTGTTTGAAAGATATGCAAAAGTTTGTGGTTCATCATTAAGCTCATAAAGGAAAACAGCCTTACTTTTACATTGTTTAGGCCCTAAAGGTCAAGAACTATTTGATCATCTTCCTGTGGTTACAGATGATGATGCATTGAATCTTAATGAGTTTGAAGTCTGTATAACAAAATTGGTGTTGGAAATTGGGGTACTGGTTGAGGGGGTGGAACACTTCTCGTGCAGGAATCGCAATCTTTGTCAGGGTGAAACACAAGCAAACCCCAAATTAATCTGTGTTTAAGCTGCTGGTAGCTTGTTAGGCTTAACTTAGAGGAGTTATGTTTCATACAGGTGCCCGATATAGGCTCCGGTAATAACCAGACCTTTCACCTATATTTCCTCTGACATTACACTACCTAACGGTTCTTAGTACTGACCTTTTACCTAGTTACGGTACTGCTTGAGGGACATGGGGTTTTCAATGAAAACTAGCCTCATTCATTATGCAGGAGGATTCTTGGAATCTCAGCAGGACTACCATCTCCTGCATAATTATGTATGAGGGTTGTTCCTTCCGTAATCCGAAGTCACACATGACACAGCAAGGTAGATCCCTGAGGGTGCCACTTTGGGTATATAAACACGATATCTTTGCTGAAGAAGGGAGAGGAGAAAAAGGACTTCCATGCTGACACACTGATGCAAGAAGCTGAGGTTCCTGCACGCAGACAATCCAGCTCGCAGTGGTCTGACATCCCTCGCGGGGTGTCCATCTCGAGCCCAAGACGGGGTTCCACAATCTCTCACTTCAGGTAACGGGGTTGGCTTTACCCTATAGGGATTCTTGGCTCTACACTTACATATATCCTAAGTACACTTAGGTACATCTAGTTAGGGTTGCATCGTAGGAGTACGCATTTATTATTGTCATGTATTTTATATACGTATCTGTAGGAATCTATCATCTTTTTTTCTGTTGGTGCTTATAATCATTTATCTGTTTCTGTCTTATGGTTGTTTCAGCACACCTATTTTACACTAGAATGGCGCTGGTTCAAAAAAATGCTTATTGAAAACGTCCCCACTGTTTATTCTGTGTTTCTCTCTGAGACAAAGTGAGCATGAGTGACTGAGCGAAAAGTATTGTACCGTTTCCACGATCCTTGATGGGACAGAGTTGTCTTGTTCCATAGTTGGCAATAACTATTCTATCCTTGGTATGAGTAAAGTTTTCAGTGTCACTGTGAGCTAGCTGGTATACAGGCTAACATACCCAGTGGGGGTGTCTGGTATCAGTCTGGACACCAATCCCACAGTCTATGTTGTCTAAACGTGCAGATCCTATACAGGTTTATAGGAATTACACGACAGAGGGAATGTGTAAAATATTTGTTGTGTAAAATATTTGTGCAGCACTTCAAGCAGTAATAAAGTGAGAACACAAGACAAATCCCTTTTTGGAAAAATATAGTAAAATGTAATTCATTATTTGACACCACAACAACAAAAATCCAATTGGTAGAAACAAAGTTCTGCAATTTCAACGTTTTAGGTCGAAATAGTGCCTAGAAGCACAAAGTGCCAACTGTGGGTATCTGGTCACCCCAGACCGGGACAAAGTCACAAGTTCAGGCCACTGCGATGGAGCGTAGGACGGATACAGGGACCAAGTTAGGCCAGCTGAACAAAAATACCTTTAATCCTGGTATGCGGAGTGTTGCGAGATCGTGCATCGAGTATGTGTTGCGCAGCAGCAGTTCCAAAGAGCTGCAGGCTTGTGGAGTCCTGCATTGTCATTGAGGATACCGCTAACGAGGGGCTTGCGATGTGAAGTCCTGCGTCGAAGATGTGTTGCGCACCGGTCGTTCCGAAGAGCTGTGGGGCTGCGATGTTGAGTCCTGTGTCAACAAAAAGCTTAAGATGCAAAGGCCTATGTCGAGGATGTGTTTCGCCAGTTCCGAGGAGATTCTGAGTTGTGAAGCAAGATCCGGTATCGGGGATGCGTCGCGCTGCAGAGCTTTCTGGTGTGGTTGCAAGGAGATGTGTTGTGCTGCATCAGTTTTGCTTTACAAGACCACCGCTGGGCGTACAGAGCACTTTCTGTCCCACTTCCAAAGGGCCAGGACCAGGGTGGCACCACTTGGGACGGGGGGTAGGAATGACAGCAGACAGAGTCCAGGGGCTGGGTTAAAGATGGTTAGAGTCTTTTCTGTCCCTAAGGTTCTGAACAAGAAGCCAGGCAATTAGCTCTTGGAGTTACTCTAATGATCCTGGATTTAAGATGTGTACCCAGTCCTTTCATTCAGGCAGCAGGGCAACAGAGTAGCGGTCCTTCTTACTGAGCAGCACAGTAGTCCTTCTTAGTCTTCCTAGGGTGTACTGAAGAGTTGGATCTGAGGGTCCAATATTTATACCTGGTGAAATCTCTGAAGTAGGTGAAGGGTCTGGAGTTTTCCACCCTTGGAGCTTTTTGTAATTTCCTGCCTCTCTGCCTTGGCCCCAGCTTGTTTGAGGTCATAATAGGTTAGTGTCCTCAGGCAGAGCCTTTGTGATGTGTAAGTGTGGTAGGTGGCAGCTCCTCCCCCTCATCAAGTCAGAATTGTGATTTAAAATCCAACTTTAGCGTGAAACAGGGGTTAAAAGTAGAATTCTTTAAAGAGCAAAATCGATATTCCTACCTACTCCCAATGGAAAGTTATTACGTATTAAGTGTTATAAGTTAACCCAATGTTATCCTATGGGAGAGGTAGGCCTTACAGTAGTGGAAAACAAATTTAAGAGTTTTTCACTACCAGGACATGAAACAGTTAAAAGTACATGTCCAACTTTAATACACCGCACCCAACCCTCTGGGCTGTTTATGGCCTTACCTAGAGGTGACCAATATGTATTAAAAAGGATGGGTAAGTCTGGCAAAAGCTTTCTTTTTCCGGGTCTAAATGGCAGTTTTAAAATGCTCACACAGGCTGCGATGGCAGGCCTGAGACCTGTCTAACAGGGCTACTAAAGTGGGTGGCATAATTAGTGCTGCGACCTACTATTAGCATTTAATTTATAGGACCTGAGTACTTGTAGTGTAACTTTAACAGGGGCTCGCAAGTAGATGTGCAAGTTGGGAGTAAGCCAGTTCTACCATGTGTAAAGAAGAGAGCACACACACTTTAGCACTGCTTAGCAGTAGTAAAGTGCACAGAGTCATATGGCCAATAAAAACAGGATCAGCAAAAAATAGAGGAGTAAGGCAAAATGTGTAGGGGAAGGCCACCGTAAGGCTGACAGTTCTTACAATTGGATAAATAATATATTCCTAAAGTTAGGGCCATTTTGAAATGGTATCACTTTGAGAAAAGAAATCAAAATGAAGGGGAAACAGTAGAATACTGTGTTGCTCATTTGAGAATAGAGGCCTCTTCTTGTAAATGTGCTACTCTGTTAGAAGAGAGCATCAGAGATCAGTTTATGTTGGGCTGCAATACTGAAAAGATACATGCAGGACTCTGGCAGAAAGATATTCCGAGTTGTGATGAGTTTGTCTAGATTCTCAAAAATAAAATAAAAATTACATTCAATTAAATCTGTAGCAGACATAAAAATGAAAGTAGTTAAGTATAATAGTTTTCATGCAGTACGCAAAAAAAAACAAGGAAAAGGGAGTTATCTCAAAGTAGAAAGAAAAGGTGATTTTGAAGTGGGGATTTGGACATATGGCCAATGATAAAAACATGCCCAGCTCACAAAGCAGCATGCACTTTCGTGTTAGAAGAAAGGATACTTTGTAGTATATCCAAGACAAAGAAATGAGAGAATGTATATGAGGTGGAACGTGATGTTTGTGAGAGTGGTGGCAGATTGTATTGCAGGTTTGTTGTAGTGAATGAATCAATCCAGTGGATGATAGGAGTTGATAATGAGAGTACAACGGTTTTGGTTGACTCTTGAGTAAAAATCCCTTTTGTCCCAAATTCTGTAAACGGGTCAAATTTAAAGTCAAGTTACTGAAACCAGACATCAGACTGTGTGCATATGGTGATGGGCCAATGCACCTATTTGGATACTTTATTGGTCTGATAGAATATAGGCAACAGTATGCTAATGATAGTTTAACAAAAAAGGGTACAGTATTTTAAACTGGTTCCTTCAAAGGGATTCTGGGTTTATGCTTGATCCCAATAGCTATTCTTCTATTTTGTTGAAAAAGAATTATGTTGTTCATGAAGTAAACATGCATGAGGTTTCCAATGATACGTTTTTACAGGAAATAAGACGAGTTTCCACTGGTTTTTCAGAATAAACTTGGATTTATGATAGGCTAAGTTGATAAAATACGCCTGATTGGTGTTGTCTGTGGAAAAGTTTGGAGTGTGTCAACAGATGTAAAAGAAGAAATATGTTTAAGTTGAAGGGCCAGAATGGTTGGCACCTGTGGTGGCAGCCAGAAAGACCAATGGAAACTTGCGTCTGTGTATTGACCTTAAAGAGCTCAACAAGAATGTGGTAGTGGACAGATACCCATTGTTCAACATTTCTGATATGCTGATATTGTTAGATGCGAAGATCTTCTACACCATTGATTTAAAGTCTGTATATCATCAGATTAGTCTTGATGAAGACTCCAGAGACTTTACTGCTTTCATCACTCCTTTTGGGATGTTCAGATATGCGAGATTGCCCATCTAAAAGGTCTTAAAAAGTCTTGATGGAATAAGAATTTATCAAGATTATATTTTGATGTTTGAAAAAGATATGGTTGAACATAATGTGAGAGTGAAACAAGTGTTGGAGAGACTTGGTGAATGTAATCTTACTGTCAGAGTTGTGAAATCTAAGTTTCGAATGATTCCATTGACCATCTGGGCCACGCTATCATAGGGGATGGAATTGTTCCCAAAGATTATTTGATCAACTTAATACTTAATTTAAAGTCACTGTCTAATAATGAACTGATTCAGTTCTTGGGAATAGCAGAGTACTGCAACAAGTTTGTAAAAGGCTTTGCTTGAAGTATGTGCAAGTATGAGGAGACTGCTCGGGTAGGGTGCAGACAGGGCGGGCTCTAGGAGGGCGGTGCGACTGGTGCCACCGCACCGGGTGCTGACTTTGCACAGGGGCGTAAAAGCACCTGCTGCCTGCCGCTCCTGGCCTTTAGCAGTGTTCAGGCAGCAATTAAAATGTCAATAAAACTCCGGTGATTAAGGTTCTTCCAGGCGAGATCAGAGTTTTGTCTAATAGAAGTTTTGACTCGAGGAAGCTGTTATTCTTGGTTAGGTAGTGCAGAGGGTTGATATGCCTGCGGCACAGAACATGTACCGTGCAGATCACAAAGTGAATGTAACGTAAACAGGTCAGTGGGTTACAGCGTTTGTCAGAGACTTCCTTTTGTTAGCTGCAGTTTACAGTGAGCTAATAACTGTCATCAAAGAACTGCTGACAGACTTCAAGGTATAGATTAGAACATGGGGGGGTTTTCCCCAGACTTTAATTATTCTAATGTTGCGAAAAGGGTTCACTTGGGTGCAAATCTGTTCAGAGTTTGTGCTTCTCCAGACCAAGTACTCTTCAACTATACTGCCTACCATAATGGATGATATGTGAATTCACCCCTTGTTATCCTTTGTCTTATGCAACATGTCCTATACACTGATTTGCACACCTATGATTGATAGTCTCTGTGTAATGTGTGCGTTATGTACAGTGCTCTGACACCCTCCACTTTTATGAGTGACGCTATAAAATGTATTAAATGCATCTGAGAGAGAGTGATTATGGAGACTGTTAAAGGGTAGTAGGGAGGGAATCCGTGGCGGAGGTGGTCATTGGGAGGGGGGGCACCAAAAAACATTGTCGCACTGGGCGCCGACAGTGCTAAAGCCGGCCCTGGGTGCAGAGTTTGTATGAGATGATGTCTGTGAATCCAAAAAAGTGAAAGCGAAATTTAGTTTGGCTCCCGTGTTGAGAAATGTACACCTGTTAGAAAATCGGTCCGTACCACCAATGCTAGCATGAAGTGTTGGGTGCCTTTTGCAGCAAGGTGATCAGAATTTAGAGAGTTTTATTTTTTTGTTATTGCGTGGGGGCGATGTGAGAAGGTCTCATAAGGGGGTGAGAATTCCTCTTCATTTGAAAGATTATGTAAGATAAAAGTAGGTGTACTTTCCTTTCATATTCATTTGCATATACCATTCAATGCAATGTAACTGATTCTGTTTTTTTTTTAAATCTTATTTTACTGCTTTTTCCCTGCAGAAAACCTGTTTTCATGTTTGAAATTGTTATTTTCTTTTTAAAGAGAATGTTTAAGTTGGTGTGAAAAGGTATGTGTGTAATATGTGGGTATTTGTGCTGTGTGATGTTATGATTTTGGGATTTGGAATGTGCGATAGGTCATCATGGATTATAGGTGTACTGTTGGGCTGAGCTAGGGCTGGACAGCATTTGGAACTGATGGATGGGATTATCTTGTAAGTGAATAAACTACTTATGTGGTAACTGAGCGGCTCCTTGCTTCTCTACGGGGCACCATGTTTCAGGTTAGTCCAATCTCATTGAGTACCCCCGAGTATCATGATGGAAATGCAACAGAGGCTTTATTTTTTTAAATACTTTTTATTGTTTTTATCACACTCCGATGTGAATGTAACAACCACTGCATATACAATTTACAGCTCTAGTTTGCTGATGCATTGTCTTGAGAGACATCTGTTAACCCTACACTTCCATATTTGTGTTCAACATACCCCCAATGCTTAACACATTATTCCCCATCCATGTTCGACCACTGTATTGTTGCCTCTACACAATTCCTCTGTACGATTTCTATCGTGTTTTCCCATTGTTGTGGGCATCCTATACCTAAATTAAACATGTTTTTCAGCCAACATACACCAACTCGTATATTTTTTTTCCTTCATTTCTGAATCCGGTGACGCTATCACCCCCATTCTCTGGCCACTGTCCGTCTTGCGACCATAAGTCCTAAACTATCAAAAGTATTGGGTGTTTCTGTAAAGGGACATACCCCCATATATCCAATATGTACATTTTAGTACTGGTTGTTGGCGCAAGTCCAGTGAGATCAGAGAGACATTTCACCACTGCTCGCCAAAAGGGCATCAGCTGTGGACATTTCCAGATGGTATGTAGAAAAATTCATTGCCCACAACCCCTTGAGCACTCTCCCAGGCCTTGCCCTCTGATTCGAGCCAGCAGCAGGTGAAGTATCTCTGCAAAGGATTTTCAGTTCAACTAATCCTTTTCTGATAGACTGTCAGCACTCCCTTCCATTATCCTTCCTGAAATTGACCTGTATTGCTTTCCCAGCTCAGCTTTGTTTTGACTAACAGATCTTGTGAGTTACTTATTCTCTATTTTTAAATGACTGATATGGCTTCTTTAGGCAATGGTTGTGTCAGAACTCTATGTTCTAGTGGAGGAGTTTGGGATGTGTGAGTACCTCTAGGTGAATCGGGTACTAGGGCATCTTGAAGCTGAATATATTAGTTTGCAGAGGCTGTTCCTCCTCTGACGGAGGAGGGTCGCCCTCTCCTGCCAGCAGCCTCAAAAATGTGAAAAATAAAATGATGATAAAACCGGTTTTAAACCGTTTTTATTTTTCTTCTAAATGACTGTTTGCCGAGTGTTGGGGCGGGGCCAGGGGGATGACCATACTGGAGAGGGAGTGGTGAGCACTGTTACCAGTGCGCATGACAGTTTGGCCGGCTTGCTCGGGACGGCCAAACCGTCATGTGCACTGACGCTCTCCTCAAACCAAGCTGCGTTGCCGGGTTGGAGACAGCAGGCACAGACTCCCAGTCTATCTGGGATTGCAAATTCATGGCGCTCACACCAACCCTGAAGCTTCTCTCTGGAATGAGAGTGGCTTCAGGATTGGCTGCAGGGCAGTCTAGGATCTGTGCCTGCAGTGGAGAGGAGCAGAAGAGTGTAATGGTGGAGGGCAGTATGTTCGTTTCTTTTATTGTTCTCAGTCGCCTCCCAACCCCCCCCCCCCGCCTCTTTTCCCTGACACGAGCCGCTCGTGTTTGTTTGTATTATCTACTAAGCTCTTGTAGCGTGACAATCTCTTCTTTCCCCAAGTGTGTCTGTGTGCTAATTCCAATCATGTCTGCTTTGTGGAACCATTTCCCATGTACCATTTCTGGGCTTTGTTGCTGTATGGCAGGATCCCTTCTTGTCTCCCATGCTGTATAATTTGTTCCTTGTGTGGCTGCCTTGGATACTTAACAGCTGTCAATGCAATATGATTCAATATCTCCATCGAGGAGTTCTGGTGAATTCATAAATAATGAGGTCGAAGGGCGAGTGGTTTGTGAATGTCACCAGACCCTCTAGATGGCAGTATAGGAACATATTACGCATTACACATTATGTATTTTTTTTTATATTACATGTTTATTTTCTTCATAGTGCAGCTAACAGTGAGCTGTGATTCGAATGTTTAGGTTTTGTTTACCCTGCATGATAAGTTGTTGATAAAACAATTGTCTCTCCGCAGGTGTCCAACACCTAGAGCTGTGCTCAGCAGTAGTTTTTTGCATGGTCCTGTCCCAACTCTCCGCAGGCAGCCAACCCCTGCTGCGCACAGTCTTTGCTCGTATACTGCGCTCAGCTGTCTGCAGGCAGCCAACTCCCGCTGTGCATTGCCTTTGGGCAGGCGCAGCAGTGGGTTGACTCTGGACAGACCCTGCATCCAACTCTCCATTGGTGGCCAATCCCCATTATACATGCCTTTTGGCTGTGCACAGTGAGGTTAGGCCAAGGCCTGACCTCTGATGACCCTGCGCCCCATGTCACTCCACTGCGCATGACCTTCAGCCATGCACTGCTGCAGGAAGGGGAGGTTGGCCATAGGTCTTGGTTTTGTCCAGGCACTGCTCCCACCCCACCATGTGCAGCGAACGCCCATGTGTAGCCACTGGACAGGCACATCATTAGTACTGTAAATACTTTATTTTATTTTCTATTATTTTTGCAGAATTCACGGATCCTGTGCTGCTAATGCAGGTTTTTTTTAAACTGGGTGCGCCCCCCCAATAGTGATTGGGGGGGGGGGGGCAGACTCTGGCCAAAAGAAGCATTATGCTGATAAAATTGCTTTTTTCAAGCATAAAAACATGAGCAGCAGTAAGTAATCTGCTCCAAAAGGGAAGGATCTCCAAATATTTTCTAAAACCCCCACCCCCATTTCTAATAATCACTCTGTGGATAATGTTCATTTTAGTAAGTCCTGCCTGACCAGAATAGCATGTTTGGCTCATGTAATTTATTGCATTTTAAAAACGGTATCCAAAATTACCTGTACTGTTTAAATAAGTCTAAACATATTTTAAAATTGTCAATTTATTAGAATAATTGTGAAACATTCTGAGGGGGGCCCGATTATTATTTTTCCCGAGGGGGTGAGGGTGAACGGGTGTGCGTTGCAATAAAAAGTTTGAAGACCACTCTGCTAAAGTAATATTTATATAAAAGCAGCAATAGTCCAAGGGTAGTTGTGATTAGGTCAGCGTTTCCATAGAAAGGCATGTTTTCCTTTTCTTAAAAACGTTGGTGCTTTTTCATGAATCTGAATGTAAAAATGTACATACACTTTGATTCTTCATGGCAAGTTTTGTTCAGACATGTGCAACAGGGGCCAAGAAAATAGGGGATGGGCCAAAAAGTGCTATTTCCATTTTTAATTCTCATAGTAATCTTTGCTGTCCGACACAGAAAAATACGCTGAATTGAATTACACTAGATGTGTCATGGAGGTAAAACTTTACGCAAGGAAGTGGCTTTGGTTTTGTGGTAAATTCATTCAGTGGTTTTTAAGAATTTAGTATTTAAAAAGGTGCCTGGGTTGGGCAGAGCAATCTGGGCCATTAATTTGCAGATCCTCCATGGATCCAAGTACGCAGGCCTCTAGGGGTCCAAATGGTTAAAAAAAAATACTTGGGTCTTACTGGCTGAGGGAGCTTTTCTTCCCATCGGCCATTTTGGTACCTTGGATCAGACGACTGAATCGGATTACCAGGACGATCCGAATGCCTGGCTGCAACATTGGGAGAAAATGTTGCAGCCACCATAATATGAAGCAGCTATACAATCTCTGCATCCTGAAATGTTACAAAACATAAAAGCCTATAGAGAGGCAGGGTGAGCACGCCCAGGCCTTCAGGCCACGTGAGGGCATCCCATAGGGACCCACTCAAAGGTAAAGAAAAAACAATTTAAATGTTGATTTCCCCCCCCCCCCCCCTTTTTTTTTGCAGGAGTATTTGGGAAAGAAGCTGTGTAAAACTTTTTACTATCCAGCCAGTGCTGCCTTGTTAGGAACATATGACAGGCCCTTGTGGGAAGAAGTGGAACACTATACTGAATATATACTCAGGGAGTGGAGAAAAGATCTGAAGGAGATATTTTGTGGGTGATTTTTGGTTTGCAACCAATTGCCATGTGCAGTCAGTGTTGAAGCTGACTTTTCTACTTATTGACGTTATGGGGTGACTCATCAAAGGTCCTCGTTGCTTCATTTTAAAGACCTGAAACTTTATGTGCCACTAAAAATTCTAGATTTGTTTCTTGGAGGCTTTTTCATCTTTGGATTCCATACTAATGAAATGCTTAGCAACCATTTCTGCAGTAGCTACGTATGTGTATCTGACCCTTGGTTTGTGTATTCTCGTCTTTCGTCGTTATGTTCCATGATGATTTGCCAAAAGTCGGGTATACCTATAAACTGTGGCATTGTCTTGTCTAACTGCTGATTGGTATAACCTTCCACACATTTCATGTTCTTTTGCAGGCTCTACATACAAACTGATAGCTTTGTTTAGTGTTGCTCAAGATGGATGAGGAAATTGTTTGAACTTTCTTGTAATGGAGTGTCCTTTGGTCTGATTTAGTACAATAATTCCCATGTTCATGAGGTGCACACGTGTTATTAGTTGTTTATGTTGTGTATTGTTATGGAAATATGGCTCACCTCCACAGACCTCTGCTGTGATGTAATAATGCAGCACGTGCAGAATTACACAGATATTACTGTTGAGTCATGGTTGCCTTCCAAAGGCAGCAGACGTTTGAAGTCCGAAGAGAGTTGTGTAATGTGAAAGGACTGTAGCTGGGTGAGCAACAGGACTATGTTGTTGGGAATATTTGCAACTAGGACCCCGTTACAGCAAGTGTTTGGTTATCTTAGCATCAGGTAATAATCACCCTGATGTTTGGTTTTGTTTAACAAATATATATGGTATGTATGTATGTATAAATATATACATGTACGTATGTGGTATTTCTGTAGTTGAACCTAGCCACAAGACAGCGGAGCGCTGTACATGGTCAAAGACAAGCGTACAATCGAGGAGAGAAAGTTGGGTTGTGGACTGTTGATGCATTGTGATGTAGTGTTCTTTAAAGAGGTGTATCCTCAACTCTTTCCTAAATTGTAGCAGTGTTGGATGGTCCTGATGGATACAGGGAAGATGTTCCAGGTCCTGGGTGCATAGATAGAAAAGGCCTTCTGTCTTTTTTTGTCCCCTTTTTTACACTGGTTAGTCTGCAGTCTGGTAGTATCCTGGTCACAGGTGTTTTGAGAACCACCAAAGATGGCTTCATGATGATGGCGCTGCTTTTGAAGATGGTGTGGGCCGGCAAGGGGAATCAGTGGTGTTCTGTCATCGACCATTCACGGTGGCGTGTTTTGCATCCCTGTATGGACAGTCTAACTTCGGAGTGCAAGTGATACTTTTGTTCTAGTAACTTGGGGGAAGTGGCCCCTAATAAAAGCTGTTGTATCTTTTGAGGATATGTTTATAGGATTCTCTGCTACCTTAATCAGCTGACGCATATGGTCTTTTTATGCACGAGTCTGTGTAATGTGTTAATGTTATGCTCCTGCTTCTCTTGCTTCTCTTGCTTGAACTTCAAAAGACAATATTATCAAACTATGTAATTTGTTAAACGTCTTTCAGTACCGACGTTTTATGCTCTGCACACTGCACTGTTTATCAGGACCCCTTACTATGTGTGTGTGGTGTTCCCTTGAAATAAAATGTATGTATGCTATGCAAAGAAGTGGACGTTAAACATGGGTTTCGCTCCGAGTCATGGCCTGCACTGATCATTTTTAACTGTTGACAGTGTGATTAAATACATTAGTCACCAGCCCAAATCTAAAGTCTTTGACACACAAAAGCAACGCACTGCTGTACGAAGTGTAAATATGCTGATAAAGGCCTTTGCTGTCTCCGTATTTTTCTACCGAAGTGAGTAGTTCTGTTAGGGTTTCTTCCTCTGTGCAGGCATCCACGTTGGTTGGGGCAACAGAACTGGGTATCCTTTCTCCTATTTTATTGTACTATCAATTGATGTAGGTAACTGGTGGAGGGCTGGAGGTTGCCTGGTGACCCATTCATGCTGCTTGTTTACCCTGTAGGCAAGATGGAAGTTCTGGCGTTCATGGATTCACCTGATGAATGGGTAATCCGTTGGTGCGTGTATCATTGGCTCTCCAAGGGGAGAGTGAGCAGAAGACGGTCCCTTGCTTTTATTTGCATAGCCTGTGTCACTGTGCACTAACATTGCTAAAAGAATGGTTCGTTTTTTTTTACTTTTAATAATTGGCTTGATAATCAATATTATTTTGGTGTCATTGTTTTAATAGAGTGCCCTGGCGGTGCAAACGTCATGGCTTAAATACAACTCATCATAGTGTTGTATAGCCAGGCATTAATTGCAGCTGTAGATCTTCCTGTGTCTTCGTCATTGCACAAATATTCACGTTCCATTGCTTGTGCTAGATAAAACTGCAAAAATAAACAAATTCCAAACTTTGCAAACTCCTTTCCAGGTGTGTCACCCTCTTCCCAGTGATGCAACATTCCTCCTGTCATGCCAGCTTCTTTGCAACTGTAGGACTTTCTTCCGCCCTCATTCTTGTCATACCATCCTTGATCCCTGTTGCTTCCGTCCGATGGTTCTCAGATCTAGTGAGGGAATAGCCTGGTGCCGCTCTGAGGTCCAGCTCCGAGGGTTTCCTGGGAATAGATTTGGGTAAGTGGGAATAGATTTGATTTGTGTTTTGTAGAGCGCAGCTTCTGCCCGTGTGCTTCTTGGCGCTGCGGTCGTTTGAATGTAAGAGAGCTGCCTAAAGCCTGCCAATAGTCTGACCTAAAAGGGAAGAGTAAACAGCCAGGTTTTAAGGAGTTTTCTGGAAATAAGAATATTAGGCTGATTTCTCAGATACCATGGCATTTAATTCCAGAGACGGGAAGTATTATGGGAGGAACTTCTGCCACCCCAAGAGGCTTTGTGAATTAACGGATCGAACACTTTCCTAGATTTGCTGATGAAAGCGATTTATTAGGGGCGTACTGGGATATTTTGTTTTTAAGAAAAGCAGGGCCAGAGTTATTACGCGTTTTGTGTGCTATGCAGAGCGCTTTGAAAGCTACTCCTTTTCTTTTTTTGGGGGAGTCAGTGTAGTTCTTCCATGGCTTTAGAGACTGGTTCATATGTCTTAATAGTTGTAACAGCTCTGACCGCTGCATTTTGCAGTCTCTGAGGTTTTTTAAAAATGCCCTGCTGAGCACCAACATAAAGGGCATTATAAGAGTCCAACTTTGATAATGCAAGATAAGTGACCACTGTTTTCTGCAGGTCAAAAGGTAAAAAGGGAAGAATTCTCCTTAAGGTTTTTAAAACAAGGAAATGCGTGGAAGTGAGTTGACTGGTCTGATCTCTAAAAGAGAGATTAGAATCCATGATGATTCACAGATTTCTTGGTTTTGGTTCTGGGATGGGGAGCGATTCGAGGCACTGCGCCTACCAAGCATCATTCCAAAGGGACGTATTCCGTCCAAAGAGGAACACTTTCGTCTTTTCGGAATTTAATTTAGGAGAGTGGGAGCTCATTCAGTTGACTATAATGCACTGATGCACTTATTGAATCGAGAGGCCACCTCATTGTAATATATGCCTATTCTCGTGCTGTACTCAGCACGAGAGAATACTTCATGTTTTCTCTTGTGTTTCCGTTCTATGGCACCGTTCGATTCTAGCGCTCTGGGCAACGCTAGTCAGTTGCCCGGAGTCCTGGAGTCGAGCGGCAGCACTTTCCTGTGGGTGTTGATTCTTCTACAATAAAGAAGCTTACAACTTACAATTACAGCCTTTGGATTCATCTTCATTTCATTTGGCGAAGAGCGGGTTTCGAACCTCCCAAACACCCACCAGGAGATTCTCGGCCGACCCTTCTCAGCTCGCCCTCTCAACTCCTCCCACACGCTTCATCACCTTTCAAACCCCGTTGATCTACCTGCACTTCAAGTCTTCGATATCCTGCTTCCTGCCTGTTTATTTGGGATTTCCTTGCAACTCGACAATTCCTTGACGGTGACAGTTTGTCTCGAGCTCCAGCCCGTGAGTACGCAGCATTCCTTGTGCGTCAGCAATCCTTGCACGTCATCATCCTCCTAACGTGCACTCGACACTGCAGCTCTTTTCCTCACCACGTCCCTCCGTCAACACGTTCACGCAGGGCAACCATCTTAGCTGGTTGCCTAGTTACAGCTACACGCTCCGTGTTCCACGCTAAATGCTCACACGGTGTCAGCTTACTTAAACTTAACGCTGAAGCACGACCTCCGCCTCCTTTTACTGACATTTCTTCGTCATTCTGAAGAATCAAATACTGATATTTTCATAAACTTATCTACATTTATTACATGACAAAATTTATTTATTTATTTATTTATAATTTTAATTATTTTGAAGTGAGTGTTCCTTCGGTGACAGGCACACCACTGCCTGCATCTCAATTAGCTTTAAAAGCTTTAATTTTTCAAATTCATTCCTTGGACACACGTCGTTGTTTTAATTATATTCTATTCTATTTTACTATAACTATGAAACTGTGAAACATCTCAATTTTTTAAATGGCTTCTTCCCAACAATTTGCTCAACCACCACCTTTTCTTCAACTTCCTGGGAAACCTACTATTCCTTGGCGTCAGTGGGTTAGAGCTTTTGCTAACCATATTGTGGCAATTGATGCAGTCAAATTCACTCCTGAGAGAAAAGTCGCTATTTTATATGGTTGCTTAGGAGTTGCTGCACAAAATGTCTTTGAAAATCTTCCAAGATCTTCTCCTCCCTCTCGTGATGCGGGTGATAATTGGGATGAATATAAGGAAGCTTTGTCTCGCTTAGCTCGGCATTATGGTGAAGAACCAAATGAAATGCTTGAAAGACATAATTTCTTTAAAAGGAGACAACGTGAAGATGAGTCTATTGAAGAGTACATTGCCCAGTTGAGAATCTTAGCATCTACATGCGAATTTGAATCTAATCCTGACATATACATCCGGGATCAATTTGTGTTTGCGTATTATTCAAAAAAGATTCAACAACGCCTGTTAAGTTGCAAGAAGCCTACACTACAAGAGACCATTGACATTGCCAAGAGCATTGAAAGGTCCATTACTACATCCAATGCTCTTCAGAAAGATCAACCTCATACTTCTGTTCATACTTATTCATTTGATAATTCTAGTTCTGTTAATTTAGTTAATACGAATAAGTCTTTTAGACAGTTACAAAAAAAACCTAACCCTTATTGTTACAGGTGTGGCTCTAAGTCCCATATTGGCAATAATCCTTCTTGCCCTGCTATGGGAAAAAGGTGTGTTTTATGTAAAAAATTAGGACATTTTCAGGGTCTCTGCAGATCTGTCAAAAAGACGTCCAGACCTAATGTTAATAATATTGTATGTCCTGATTTGGATGATTGTATTGATGAATTTCAAGATATGGTTGTATCTATCCATTGCAATTTCATTGATGCTTCTAAATTAGTCAAAGGTCCATTCTGCTCTGCACTGTTTGGGAACATTGAAATTTCTGTAATGGCAGATTCTGGATCTCCGATAACCATTCTTAATGATGTATTCTTTCATGAAAAATGGAACAATTCCATTTCTTTGTTCGAATCTGACCTCAGTCCAAAGGCATTTGGTGAATCTGACATTATTATGCTTGGCTACTTTAACTATAGACTAGAGTGCTTTGGCAGATCTATTATTACAAAGATTTATGTTGCAATTAAAGGTCGCAATATTGTTGGCTGGCAAGATCTCGCCAAAATGGGTCTCTTCCTTGTTCCTGGTTCGGATGATCCTATTAGAGTGGGTGATCCTCCTGAGGGTTATTCCCCCGTTCCACCTTTTGTTTCTGATTGTCTCCTCGTTAATGATCATGAGTCAGACATCAAACAAATCTTGGACAAATTCCCTAAAGTTTTTTTCCAACCAACCAGGTACTATCAAAGGCTTTCGACATGAAATTAAGCTGAAAGCTTCTGCTCAACCCATTGTTCATAAAGTTCGCCCTGTCCCTATTAGTGCCAGGGATGAGCTTAAATCTGTGCTCACTTCTCTTAAAAAGGATGGTATCATTGCACCTTCTGATTCCTCCGAATGGGTTTCGCCCATTGTTATCGTACGCAAAAAGAATGGTGAGGTTAGGCTATGTGCCGATTTACGCACGTTAAACAAAAATATTTTGGTTGATTGCCATCCCCTTCCCAAAATTCACGATCTCCTAGCCAATCTAGGTGGTGCAAAATATTTTTCTCTAATTGATTTGCGTTCAGCATACCATCAGGTTCCTCTCACTGAGCCTTCACAAGATCTCACCACTTTTGTGACCCCATTTGGTGTTTTCAAATATTTAAAACTTCCATTTGGACTTGCTAGTGCAGCTAGTGTTTTCCAAAAAATAATGGATCATCTTTTTGAGTCTATTCCCGGGGTGCAGGCCTATCAGGATGACATTTTGGTTTTTTCGCCTGATTGGAATTCCCATTTATCTCATCTGTCTTCTGTTTTGAGCAAGCTCAATGAGACGGGCATGACTGTCAGAGCTGACAAATGCAAATTTGGCACTCAATATTTGGAATACTTAGGTCATACTTTAACTCCTGAAGGCATAAAACCCAAATCCTCTCTCATTGAGGCTATCACTCATGCTACCTCTCCCAAGGACAAGGATGCCCTCTGCTCCTTTCTGGGTTTAGCAGAGTATTATGCCCGCTTTGTGAAAGGCTATGCACAAATTGTTGAACCTCTTCGTTCTTTGCTTCGCAAAGGCTCTAAATTCTTTTGGTCTGAAGAGATCGATGCCTCTTTTACCCACATCAAAAACATGATTGTTGATGCTCCCGCGTTACATTCCTTTCAAGATTCTGCCAAATGTTTCATTATGGTTGACGCCAGTTTGACTGGTTTAGGTGCTGTCTTAGGTCAGTGGGTTTCAGGTAGAGAACACACAATTGCTTTTTCCTCTAGAAAACTTAAAGATTCCGAAACCCACTATAGCACCATTGAACGAGAGTCCTTGGCTTGCGTTTGGGCCATTGAAAAGTTCAAAAACTACATATGGGGACGAGAATTTGATTTATTTACCGATCACAAGCCACTCACTCAACTTCTCAATGGGGATGGCCTAGGAAAAGCCTCTTCAAGACTTGTCAGACTGTTATCTAAATTACATGAGTTTTACTTCAATATTAAGCACATATCAGGTGGTAAAAATTTTCGTGCTGACTGTTTATCTCGCATGTCACTCAATGATTCATCTTAATTTCAAGACATTGGTGACGTTGAGTGTGTAGTCGCCACTCTTGACGCCACCAAATTGTGCCCTTGCATTACGGAAGAATCTTGGTCTAAAGCATTTGAGAATGATCACAATTTAAAGTTGGTTGCACAATACATTTCTAAGGGCTGGCCTGAGAATAGGAAATTGTCTAATGAGCTAAAAGCCTTTTCCATGATTTCATCTGAACTCTCTCTTGTCAACAATTTAATAATGAGGCATGATGTTTTTGTTCCTCCTTCAGATGTCAGACCCGATATCATTAAATTTGCACATTATGGGCATCTGGGCATAACAAAAACATCTCAAATCCCATTATTGGTGGCCTTCTATTGAGTCCCAAGTAAAATTTTACATTGATTCTTGTAATGAATGTCTACTCTCGGATAAGAAATGGAAACTCATTAGTACGCCCCTCCATCCTGTTCCTTTTCCGGTTAAACCATGGGAAAAGGTCGGGTTGGATTTTTCTGGCCCATTTGATGTTCTCCCTCATGACATGAAATATGTCATTCTTCTAATTGACTATCATTCTAAATGGTTGTATCACATGTTTTGTGACTCTCCCTCCTCTGCCAACGCCATCAAATTTTTGCGGAATCTGTTCATCATTGAAGGTTGTCCTTCTATTGTAGTTACCGATAATGGTTCCCATTTCATATCCGAGAAATTTACCTCATTTTTACTGGAACATGATGTTGTTCATTTCAAAGTCGCACTTTACTCGCCCACTTCAAACGGTTTGGTTGAACGGGCTAATAGACTTCTCAAAGATGCTGTTCAAACTACTATTTCCTCCCACAATGATGTAAGGAATTTTGTTGAAGAAAAATTTTGGTCATACAACATTTCTCCTCATTGTACAACTGGCATATCTCCCTTTTCTTTATTAAGAAATAGGAATGTCCACACCAAATTGTGTCCTAAATGGTTGTCTGAGAAAAATGTCGAGACCCTTCAACCTACTGATGTTTCTTTATCTGAAAAAGTCTCACAAAAAACAGATTGTCATGAAGAGCAAACATGATTCAGGTAAATGTTTCAGTTCTATTATCTTAAAAATTGGTGATTGGGTTCTCATCAAAAACCCAAGAAAGGTTGCTAAAGGTCTCTCAAAATTCTCTACCCCAGTTCAGGTAACTGCTGTCAGTAAGGCTTCTGCTTTACTTGGCAGCAGAGGATGGTGGAACAAGAGAGCTTTAGTTCACTTGTCCAATTCACAGGCTCGCTCCTTATTGAATTTGACCAAAGAACAATTTGATCAGTGTGACTGGTCTTTTTGGTTAGATCTTCCGGTTTCTACTGATTCCTCCTTATCCAGTTCCTTGTCAAATACATCCGGATCAATAACGTGTTCTTCTCCCTCATCCATTGATTCTGAGGTTGGTGGGAAGGTTTTACATCAAGCTTCTGCTCCATATGTACGATGTAGGAAGTTACCTGTCAGGTTTAATGATTACGTTTTAAATTGAAATTTATTTTCATGTTTCAGTTTTAATACCTTTGATGTTATAGCTTCAAATGCTTTTGCTTTCTTTTCTTTCCTTACTTTGAAATGTTGTGAAGAGGGAGAAGTTGTAATATATGCCTATTCTCGTGCTGCACTCAGCACGAGAGAATACTTCATGTTTTCTCTTGTGTTTCCGTTCTATGGCACCGTTCGATTCTAGCGCTCTGGGCAACGCTAGTCAGTTGCCCGGATCACTCATCTAAATTGTTGTTCATTGATAGCACAATGAGGGTTTTGTCAGCGTGGGATACATTGGAAAAGCAAAACGATCTTATACATTTCAGGAGGGGAGCCACATATATATTAAATAATGTGTGACCTAATGAGGACCCTTGCGACACGCCACAGGATAAGGGGAAAGGCTTGGAGCTGAACCCTCACATATTAACTATTTGCTCCCTTTCATCAAGAAAGGAGCATAGTAGCTTAAAAGCTGATCTTTGAATACTATTCTCGATCAGCCAGTGCTTCAAAAACACGTGACTCACTGTGTCAAGGGCTGCGGATAGGTCCAAAAGGACCACTACAGCTTTGCCACTCTTGTCCATTATGTCTGTAATCTTCCCAGAGACTGCTACAAGCGCAGTTTGGGTGCTGTGAGCTTTCATAAAACCGAACTGGGCTCTATCCAGGATGCCTTTCCGGTCTAAAAATTCAAAGTGAGGGACGTTTAAATGTCTTTCTAGAACTTTAGCAAGCATAGTGAGCCAGGAAATTGTCCGGTAGTTATTTTCTTTTAAGGGATTTAGGGTTGGATTTTTTTTTTAGTAAAGACAGACTGGAGGCCTTTTTACATTCTGTGGGAAAACAACCCGGCTTCAATATATTATTAAGCAATAAAGCATGTGTGGGTGCAGTGAATTAAGCTATCTCTTGCAACACCTTAGCAGGGCAGGGGTCCGTTGGGGCTTCCGACTTAGTCAAATGTATCAACTCAATCATACGTTCTGTTGTGATAATGGGAAACTTGCAGAGAGCTAGAGAGCTGGAAAGGCCGCTTGATGTAATGATTTGGTACCCTTGTAAGGGTTAAAATCATTGTAAACTGCCCCCAATTTATTTCTAAAAACATTTGCTAAATTTTCACAAAGCTGTTGTGTGGGTAGTATCTTGTGGAGTGGATAATCTCTGTACTGTTTGAAACAGTTCCTGAGGCGAACTTGTGCTGGATAAGGTACCCTAGCTCTTCAGAGCGTTTGAGGACTTGCGTGCTTTAGCGCTGTGCTGAAGGTGCGCTGCGTTTTTTAAATCACCCGTTTTGTATTTCTGTTAATTTTTAGCTTGTTCTCCCCTGATTTTAATACTGGGCATTTTCCCCTCTTACCTGCACCTTAATTGCTGACTCACCGCTGCTTTAGTGGGTCCGGTTCTGGGGGTTCCGATACTGTGGAGAATCGGCCGCCATCTTGAGAGTGGTGGTGACGTTTTCTGGGCCCCATTTTGAGCGGTCTAGTGGTGTTGCAGACACGCGGTAACCCTACTTAAACCAGTCCTCAAGCGCGCAGCGGTATCGCGCAGCGGGCGCGCCCGAGTCGTGCCAGAGTCCTGCCCGTCTGCGCCCGTCAGCGCTAAAGAGGCGTGAGGCGTGGCGGGACTCTGCATGTGGGAGTTTGGATTATTCCTAGGTAATGTCCTCGGTGAGTGGATATTCCAGGGATGAGCTGTTGGGCATTAGGCAGTCGGTCCCATGCTGTTTGCATGGGCCTGTTAGTCCCCTTTGTGGCCCGTATAAGTGTGCCTGTGGAATTTGGTCTCTTAATGCCCCTTCTTTGATCTCTGCCCTTATGGAGTCTTCTCCGGTCAAACCCCCTCGCAGTAGACCACTGGTCTCTCGAGATATTACTATTTGGAATCTTAATATCAGATCCCTTCTGAAGCACCACTCGGAACTTCATGATCTTATAAGGGATGAGACACCTGATGTGTTCTTCATGACGGAAACATGGCTTCAGGAAGTGGATACGGCAGCCGTGAATCTTGCACTCCCTCCTGAGTATTCCATCTTCACTCACAATCGGGCATCTAGGGGAGGTGGCATCGCTGTGGCCGTAAAGTCCTGCTACCCATGTGACTAGAGGGTAGTGGATTTGGTAGGATGTGAAAGCGCGTTTTTCAGAATTTCTATTAGCCATCATTTTACTTTCTCTGGCCTCCTAATTTACCGTCCTCCCGGTTGTGACACTGCTTTTAGAAAGGCTCTCCCGGAATGTGTCAGTTCTTTGGCAATGGGCTGCGCAAACTTCAGCATACTTGGAGACCTTAACCTTCATTTTGATTGCGGTCATATTTCTGCCATTAGCAGTACTCTGGCGGATCTGGAGGCTCTTCAGCTAAATCAGCTGGTTACCTCCCCCACTCATGTGGGGGGCCACATCCTTGATCCTTTAGTTACGATTATTTTGACTGGGGCCAAGGTGGCTAGGCCCAGCCCAGTTGCTTGGACCGATCACTTTTTAGTGAAAATTCTTCTTTTGATCAAAGAGCACCCATTTAAGCCCCTGGATGGAGTAGTGCATAAACGCCACTGGAAGAAACTCAAACTGGAGGATTTCCATCATCTCCTGGAGGTCAACCCACTAGGCCCTTTTCTCAATGTAGAATCTGGGTATGACCTTTTCTGTGATTGGTCTCTCGGGCCTTGGATCCATTCATCCCCGCTGTCTGGACTAAATGTCGTTCCAGAGAACCCAGCCCATGGTACGACAGATCCCTGGTGCCGTTAAAAAAAGCTTGTTAACAGGCAGAAAGGGACTGGCGGAAATCTTATGAGGCTGGAAAAAAAACTGTGTATTTCTCTAAAATTAAAACATATCATAGAGCTGTGTGTAGAGCCCGCGCAGCCTATTATTCCCAGGAATTTAGAAATAGCCTCAATCCGTCCAAGTTAATTTTTAAGGTCCTTAAGGACCTGACGGCCAAAAGAGCTCCTGCGGCGGAAATCTGTTCAGTGGCTCATTGCGAAGACCTGGCCGCTTTTTTCATTGTTAAGGTCCAAGCTTTTTATCGCGCCTTTTCCATCACTGAGCCGGTAGCTGAGCCTACTAGCCCTACACTGGCCATATGTGAGGCCTTAGCCTCACTCCCTAGTCTGTCGATGGAGACATTTCATAAGCTGGCCTATAAGATAACATCTGGCTCGCCAGCGGGTCCCTTGAGACCAGCTCAGTTCAGAGACTCTGCTGCTATTTGTCTTCCTCCAGTGCGCCACCTTATAAATCTTTCTCTCGCCTCGGGTGTTGTTCCATTTAAATGGAAACAGGCTGTTGTGACACCCATATTGAAAAAGGCTACAATGGACCCTCTTAAACTCGAGAGATATCGCCCGATTTCTCTCCTCCCCTGGGCCGCTAAAATTGCTGAGGCCTATGTGAATGGGGTGCTGTCTGAACATTTTGTGAGGGCGGGTATTCTGGATCCCTCCCAGAATGGTTTTCGTGCTGGTCACAGCACCGAGACAGCCTTGCTCTCAATGACGGAACATCTTCGTTCTGTGCTTGACTCTGGTCAGACTGCGGCACTAGTACTACTTGATCTTAGTGCCGCGTTTGATACGGTCTCGCACAGGATCTTACTCGTTCGTCTTGGAGAGGCGGGTGTTACGGGCACTGCACTCGACTGGTTTAGCTCCTTCCTTGCTGATCGGACCTTCAAGGTAGCTACCCCGCCTTTTGAGTCCAAGTCCTACCCGCTGGAGCTGGGTGTGCCTCAGGGTTCGTCGTTGAGTCCCACATTATTCAACCTTTATGTGAGACCGCTGGCAGCTGTCGTCAAGCATTGGGGCATGACTATGGTCTCTTATGCTGACGACACGCAGCTGGCGGTCGCCCTGAGTGGGGACTCCGACCTTGACGCCCCCAGATTCCGGGATGGACTCTTGGCGGTAGCTAGCTGGATGAATGCCAACTGTCTCCAGCTTAATGCTAAAAAAACTGAGGTCATGATTGTGGGAAGGCGGACGGATCTCTGGGGTGACATATGGTGGCCCCCTGAGCTGGGTGTAACTCCTATTCCAGTCTCGGAGGTAAAAAAAACTTGGGGGTTTGGTTAGATCCTGCCCTCAGTTTTTGTGGCCACACAAAAAAAGTGGCGGCCACCTGTTTTGGCATCTTACGAGGGTTGAGACCTATTTTGAGGTTCTTTGATGCTCCTACCAGGCAGTTGGTCATACAGGCATCCATACTATCCCGGCTTGATTACGCCAGTTCGCTCCTGTTGGAGGGCCAACCAGGCTGAAATCGCCCAGATGCAACGTGTCCAGAACGCCGCAGCTAGAGCCCTGGTAGGTTTACCGAGGTTCTGCTCTGCTGAAAGTACCATCCGTTCTCTGCACTGGCTGCCTATGGCACAGAGGATCCACTTTAAGACCCTGTGCCTTTCCTTCAAGACCCTGAAGTTGGCCTCTCCCCAGATCCTTGATAATCTTTTGGTGCCTTACGTGCCCTCGCGTTCCTTGAGATCTTTGGGTCAAAACTTGGTGGTGGTCCCACGGTTCAGGCTGTGCAGGGCTGGAGGTGGGTCCTTCCGGGTTTTGGCGGCAAAATTGTGGAATTCTCTTCCGTCCCACATTCGTGAAATGGATGAGCTTCTGAAGTTTAGGAGGGCTATTAAAACGCTTCTGTTCCCTCATACATTTTAGTACTCTGATCTGTGCGCTTCTGCCCTTGTACTGCTGTGTTGTGTTTGGGTACTCTCTCTGAAGCGCCGGGACGCCCCTTGGCTGGGGCAGCTGTGCGCTATAGAAGTGTTATTAACATAACATAACATAACTTAATCTTTTCAGAAAAGTAGCTGTTTTCTCTGAGATTATCAGGTTTTTGTAATCTTGGATAAGTAATTTGTATTTCATTTTTCCATCTGAGGCATTATTACTCCTCCAGGACCTTTCTTGTCCATGACAACACTTCTTTAAGTTGCGGAGCATGGTGGAGTACCACAGGCCGAAGAACGAGATCTATGATTAATAACCTTTTTAAGCGGACCGGTTTATTTGCTGCATCTTGAATCCAGTTAACATAGCTATAAGCTGCCACATTAGTGTCATTAGTAAAGATGGGTTGAGAAACCTCTAGGTTCATTACTAGATCCCTTCCATTGGCTTTACTCCAGGAACTAACCAATGTTGCCCGGCTTATTTGGTTAGATATTAAATAAAGTAACATTGAAATTAATGCTAAATCTTACTGCAATTTGGTCTGACCACGTGAGCGGAAGGATGCCTACCAAATGTAGGCTACTAGCTCAGGGTGATTCATAAAAATACCGTCAAGAATGTTCCCTGCACAATGTGTTTGTGCATTCAACAGTTGTTTAAGTTCAAAACCGGAAAGAACTTTAGTGAGTGTTTTGAATTGTTGTTACCTGAGTCATCTAAATGGAAATTAAAGTCCCCTAACAGTGAGATTACCGAAATGCATACTCCATTCAAGGAAGTCTCTGAGGACTTCTAAGAAATTAGTTCTTGGAACTGGGGGTCTAGAGGGCAAAAGTCCATGAAACATAGCATTGTGGTTTACTTTTCAGTTAAAAGAATGACCATATCAAACATCCAGACATGTAGGGCATTGTGAAGGAAAGGTACATGAGAACAAGTATGTGCCCGGTTTAGCAAGTACTGGGTGAAGAGGATGTACCACAGGTAAGAAGGAAGGGTGCGATGGGAACAGATACATTAAAATTAACAACCTCCTCCAATACAGTAAAATGAACAACCTCCTCCAATCCCATCCACAGCTCTAGACATACACACTCACTCTCAACAAATGTACACTAATCATTCACAATAAACAAACTCAATCCACATTTGATTCCCTAAACAGTACACAACTCTACAAAACAAATGTATATACCCGTCTAACCCTACCTCCACACAGTGGCATCTTCACTCTCACACAACCACTACTCTGCCCTGAACTACTATCAACCCCGCAACCCACCGCCAACTCACATTGCACATACCCTTAATCCACTCAAACCCAATCTCCATTTTCATACAACAAGCAACTACCCTCTTCCTACTCCTAACATAGCCTATTCCAGCTCTGTCAGACCTTTACCCAACCCCCTCTCATATCATCCTACCACAATATGCCCTCTTACTTTTACCCAAAACACACATTCAAACACTCCCTACACTAAAATCCAGCACAGAGTATCTTTTCCTCTTAACAAATGTATTACCAACACTCATAATCCATATTCATCACCTCTCATACACCACATACTCTCTCCTCCAACACACATCACCACCCCCTTTCTTCTTCAACATCCACTCCCCACCAGTACATTAGATTTGAATCCTTCACATGAACTCACTACACTAGTATCACATATCACTATTCCACAAAACAAAACACAACGCATACACAAGCACATCAAAATCTCACTCGCACACAATTTACTACTACATTCTGTCACAAAATACACACCCGCTCTGATCCTCATGGCTACGCAAATTGTACACATCCTAAACCAACTTGACCCCACAATTTTTAATCAGTAGCAACACCAACCTCAAACTCTTCTAAGACACAACACTCACTCACTCACCCACCTTTCATCCATTGCACAATTTAGAGCCTTAAAACATGACCCACCACAACCCCGAACCCATACACCTTCCACCCTCAACATACTCAAATGACTTAAACAACACACCACTCTTCACAACTTCACATCTCTTTATCTATTACACAACAAAAGTACACTGCAAAAGCAACTGCACAGCCCACAACCACGCTGTCATCCACTACCTCCACCCAGTCGCGGCTGGTGACATTTGAAAGTGGCGGGGTGTAAAAGTTGTGGACGGCGCACTGTTGCGAGCAAGCGCAGCCAGCAAGCATGAACGCATCAAGGGTGCACCTCGCATTTCTTCACATGACCCTTCAATTTTCATTAAACTGTATCTGTCACGGCCTGATAAAACACATACTGTTAAAACAACTACCAAAATTCCATTGTCGTCTCTCTGTTCCCAGTGCACAAGGCGATGCTTCACAATGAAAACATTAAACCACCATTAGGCATCCCATTTCCAAGAATGTTCACTTAGGGCGCAAAAGGACGTGACCGAAATCCAGATGTGAAGGCAAGTCACGAAAAGGAATTTTGTTTCTTTTTGTGACCCGAAAATGTAAAGAATGCAAAACACATTCTGTATTACGGTAGAGGTTGGATTACACAATTAGACTATCTCAGGGCTTAAAGTATGTAGCAGATTTTTAGCAAAGGGAGATAAAACCGAAGATAAAAGAAGTGAAACATGTAGAGTGCCATTTCACGCAGGAATACACAAACTGATAGAAACTGCTCAGAGCACATTCAACTGCCCTCTTACCAGTTTTGCAAAAATCAAGCCAGTGCGAAAATATTGTTTGGGTATTGAAAATAATAAAACAAAGTCAATAAACTTAACTTACCTTACCTTCCGCTTCCCGCCTTCAAGTTAGCTCCGACTCCAGACGTCCTGTTGTTGAATTCGTCGTCACGCAGGAAGCCAGGCAGCCTCCCTCCCCTCCACCACAGCACAGCGCTGTGATTGGTTCGGCCGGCTGCCCCAACACCACGTCATTTCTCTGTATGCTGCAGCATACAGAGAACAGGGAGAGTGTGAGGGGTTACTCGAGGGCAGGGGGGAGCGGTTTGCCCGCTGTTATTAATACAGTTAATACTGTCTGTTTGGACAGCCTCTCAGGCTGCCCAAACAGACAGGATTAACAACAGTGGGGAAAGCCACTCCCCCCTGCCCTCGAGTAACCCATCCCACTCTCTCAAGCAGGAACCTCTGCTTTCTCGCCGTGCGAGAAGGCAGAAACAAATGGTAGTTCTCTACTATTTGTTTCTGCCTTCTCGCACGGCGAGAAAGCAGTGGGGCGGCGCCCAAACGCCCCCATGGAGGATCTGCCACTGCCTCCACCACCTGCACATAGATCCAACAAAATAGCTTCTATCCCTTTTGGGCAATAATAACGATATAGCCAAACAACATTATGGTGTCCTAATAGAGTAAACACCATCACTAATAGTACACCTACTACAAGTTCAAAGGACACTGCTCAATCTTCCGGAAAACAAATTCACAACACCGCCAAAACACAATCTTTAAACTGCCTACTAATAAATGCTTGAATCCTTTCTAAAAACAAGTACCACATCTACGACCTATTAATGAACGCAAAACCTGACTTACTTTTCATAAAGGAATCATGGTTGGGGGATGGCATAGCTCCAGTATTGCATGAAGCTGTTTCTCTAGGCTATCAAACTGTACACACAATCACAGAGACAAAAGAGGAGGCAGACTAGCTGTTATATTTGAGGAAACAGCAAATCTCGCCAAAGCTGAGGATGTTTCCGTACAAGGTTGCGAGTCCTTCATTGCAAGATGCAAACCTACACCAACTTTCTCTGATAACTTTCTCCTTCTTTACAGACCACTATCTAGCATGGAACATTCTCACACACATTTCTAGACACAGTTTCAAACCTTCTTTCACTATATTCAAACCTATGCATCTTTTTGGCCGAAGCATATGGTTTGACAAATCTAATACGCTTTGTTCTAGAACTATCATTATTGGCCAAGAAACATAAACTACACCAGATGGTCCCCAAACCCTCACACGTCGTTGGATACATCCTTGGTGTCATTTTGCATCTCCAGAACTAGTTATCTTCCAAAGGAATACTCCAGTCACGTGGTCAGACTACTACCTGATAGCTGTCCAAAACAAGACACCACAGCTCACCACACCTAACCCTTTCTTACATACAACTACATATCGAACTTGAAACAAACATTACTTTGGGGACCTAGAAGCACAACTAACATCCAACAAGACCCTTTGTTGAATGCAGAACTAAAAAAAGATAAAACAACAAATGACAAAGCTTCAACACACCTGGCTCAAAACAAAACCTAAAAGCACAGAAGGCACCAATCCCATTTCTCAAGAATTTTCGGACAAACTTGCAAATCATTACACAAACGAAGCAGACATGTTGGATTCCTAATGAAACCAAAAGAAAACCACCAGCACTAACCCATTTCCAACACTCCCCTCCAAAGGTAGATTAACACAACCTCTGCATTCCTTCAAACAACTATGAGAAACTCAATTTATGGATCTTGTCAAAATAAGCAGGCCAGCCGACTACTCCTCTGTTCCTTGTTCTGTTCCTTGTCCATCACAGATCTTCAAAAAAATCCTTTTAACAAACTCTGCTGCCACCCTAGTCAGAACGCCTCATCAATAAATCCCTAACAGACGTTTTTCCGGAAGGCTTATAAAAGGCATATATACTCCCACTATCAAAGAAAACAAACCTGAAGCTTCAACCTGTTGCAAACAGAGCATTCCTGGGCAAACTGAAAGAAAGAACCACCATTGTCTAGATTTCACAATTCAGTGAAGATAATTCCATATGTTCTGACCTCCAAACAGGATTCCGTCCAGGAAAAGGCACCTAGTCTGCCCCAATCGCCTTCTGGGAAAACTTTAACAACACAGTAGACCACAACGGTGTTGCTGCACTACTTCTGTTGGACCTTTCAGCAGCCTTTGACACAGTTGATCATGACGCTGTAATCCAAAGACTCCACAAAACCGGTTTTGGATCACATCCTACCTTCAAAATAGAACAAATGTCATCCATACTCCTCCTTTTTTATCCAAAACCAACATTATAAAAGCTGGAGTCTTTCGAGGCTCTATCATTTCACCCATGGTTTTCAACATCTACATGAAGTCTTTACTGTCAATGATCAATGAATTCAATTTAATCACCTATAAGTGTGCAGATGACGTGCAACTCCTTCCTCAACTGGAAAGCCCAAAAGACATCGGAAATTCAAACATTTTCAATTGCCTCTGAGTCGTTGCTCAGTGGATGAGATAGAGCCTGCTTAAATTGATTGAGTCCAAAATTGAAATACTCCTCTTTGGCTATTGGAAAAATTATGACCTACTCTGCGTCTGGCCTAATGACCTTGGACCACCTCTTAAAGTATCCAAGCCGTTAAGAAGCTTCGGAATTATAATGGCCTCCAAGGTATCCGTGAATGTCCAAGTGGATAAGTTGGTAACATCAAGTTTATTACTATGAAAACTCTGCTACGCATCTCCCCCACCTAGGATTTCCACATAATGTCCAAGTCACTATCTCTCTTGTACTGCCTAAACTTGCTTACGCCAATAGCTTCTACTACAAATCATCTCTATCAACTATTAAAAGACTACAACAAAGTTAGAACTCTGTTGCCAGACTACTCCTACATGTAATGCCACAAGCCCTCATCGTCCCTGACTTGAGGGCGCTACATTGGTTACTGGTTGGCAGAAGATCCACCTTCAAGCTGCTTTGTATCACCCAGAAAACAATAAATGAAAAGGACCACTTTTCATTAGGAAGAAAATCACCAAATACATACAATAAAGGAACCTCTGCTCCAGACTGGCGCCCGCCTCAAAATCTAAAAACATGAGGAAACATCTTTCTCTCTTCAAGCAGTCAAACTATGCAATACATTACCCCCAAACATAAGATCCACGGACAACCATCTTACTTTCAGAAGATTACTCAAGAGTTGGCTCTTCCCTACATGACTGCCATACTCAAAACACAAATGTACTGGAATAGTGCAGTAGTATGCATAAGATACCAGTAGTCCATATATGTGTGTATGTAAACAAGCATAATTATACATATATATTTATATATGTGCATTACTTTGTACAAATGTATATATTAGGTGAAAAGAAATATATGCTTTTTATTCTATTTATGTTTAACCTGTTTATAGGACTTTGCATAAATAACATAAGTATTTGACTATATCCTTATGAGGTTCTGTGTTATTATGATAACACATATAACAATGTATAAACATGATTATACAGAAGGTGTGTAAATATTAAGCTTTTCACTACACTTATTACTAAGAAAAAAATATCCTTAAGTACACCATAAACAAAAACAAATAACACTAATAAATAAATGAATACATTTTAAAAAAGAATAATGATTTTATGTGCTTGTGCATGTTTGTGCATTTGGTATGTGTGAATGTATTTATGTCTCTCTTTATATATTTATATAGTACAATTGTATACTTTTAGATTATTTTGCATATGCAAAATATGTTAACATCTCTAAGTATGTATACATTTTATGTGTGGGTATGTATCTATATATGTATATATTTTTTTCCACCTACTGCGGACGAAATAAAAATTCCTTTACAACTCTCCCCAGACCACTGCTCTATGACTCATCCATAACCTCTCATACTACTATGAACTCCCAGGTAACCCTTTCCAAACTGTTCCCTCCTCTATCCCTCTTTGTCCTATTCCTTCAACTAACAGGCGCTCATGTCCGCTACTCCCAATAATAATTTATATTTTCCCTCTACTAGTGCACCACCAATCCACGTTGGGTTCCGGAGTAGCGTGCTACTTGCGGAAAAGCACTTCAATGACTCTTCAGGAGTAGTAAGCTCTATATAAATACAATTTGCAATTACAATGCAGTCCAAGACAGCATGCAGTAGAGGTGCTATGGGGGCTCCCACAAGCGTAAGCATGGAAATGACCAGCATCAAAGATAAGGGGGCCTCAAAGCCTAACCCAATGTCAAGCACACTGGGGCCAAGGTGAACGAGCCGACGAAAACTTGCAGTGCCCTGAGAAGGTGTTGCAAATGCAGCTAAAGAGTGAGATTTGTATACATGAAAGCAAAATAACATGTGTGTGCTTTTGAATTTTTCATTTATTCAGTGCTTAAAATGTTGTCGTTGGTTTTCTCTATGAAGACCTAGGAATAATGATGCTATGGACCGGAAAAATCTATTATGACCCGTGAAAGGCAGAGATGTGGTAGCTGTATCACAGGTGACACAACTTTACAGTTTGTAACATTCCACACACTCTTTATTGCAACCATCACGCCCTCAGCAGATACCCTTTTCCCCTTTGTGCTGTTGCGTTTAATAACTTTTGCTAAATGACGTCTATCCTACCCAAAGTGTATATACTTGTACACAGGTAGGTCTACCATCCAGGAGAGCGTTGTGGCCAACCCTCTTTTTGCTGCATGAAGGGTAAGGTTTCTATTCTCACAAGAAACATTTCGTCTTAATGGTACGGGAGATACAACTTGTCAAAAATGTTTTTCTGCTCAGCCTCAACATCGATAAATATTTAATTAAAATGTCATTGTGCAGCGCAGAGGATTACATCTTGGACAAAACGCGGTTTCTATTTACACACTTTCCATTGTTGTAGTCTGTGTGCCCAACTACATTGCCCTGTCAGGTGCTCGTCTTACAGTGCTAGCTGGCAATAGAAATGCGTTGCTCCT
This sequence comes from Lissotriton helveticus, assembly GCF_964261635.1. Lineage (NCBI taxonomy): Eukaryota > Metazoa > Chordata > Amphibia > Caudata > Salamandridae > Lissotriton > Lissotriton helveticus. The sequence continues at coordinate 751,991,594 of NC_136057.1, read as the reverse complement.
GTCTCGCCTTCTGAGCACCCTCCTTGGCGCCAAAATGTTTTCAGTGCAACCGAAACCAGGCATGTCGTTTAATACTGAATGTCATGCCATGTGTCAGCAAGACCACATCTGTGACTAGAGCCCGTCTTCAGACGTCCTCTGTCGGTTAGTGGCGAGGAGGCATTCGGTTTCTTGGAGCGCCTGCTTTTAGTGACTGAGCTCTTGTGTGACACGCATCACCAGTGGAAGAATCTCCATACGCTTCCAGCAGCAAAGGCATCGGAGTTAAACTGCACCCTTCCTGTTTTGAATCGACAATGATTTTAGCGGAACAAACTCCGGAAATGCCTTTGTTTTCTATAAATAACATTTCAAAGGGCGAGGCTCTTCCTTTAACCATAAATTATTGTTGTATGTACCTAAAATCCCAAGAGTATATTTTGTTTTTGTTATACACACAAACACCCCTGTACCACACCCTACACTTTTTTGACAATTGTTGTATAAAAAAAGAATAAGTTCAGCATTTCTATTCCGGATATCTTATGAGAGCCACAAATGAGGTAACATGTTGTGTGAAAAACTCGTATGAGGTGTCCAATGAGAAAATGCAGATGCCCCACAGCTTGATGGGAAGAAATTCATCTTCAATCAAAAAGAGAGGGAGGAGGATAGTCGGTCCATTCAGTTCCCCTGATCAGATCCACAATTAATCAAATAGAGATTTGGAATGGACACTAGTATCTACAGAACCATTGGTTCGAAATTGACAACCCTCATAGGCAACCTGATTTTGCGATGCGGTATATTTGTTTTTCCGCCCCATCAGGTGTCATGGCATATTCATAGGGTAGTCAAAAAGTGTGGTATGCCTGCCTCACCCGAGGCTACCTCTGGTTCAAATAGAAGTGTCCAGAAATAATGGGGAGGGTGTATAGAATATAAAAGCAGTGGATCTCCAAAAATATTTTAATGAAAAGGGAGATAGCACTGTTGTTTAAAATAGGGCGATATAGTTGTAATCGAGTAACTAGATTACCATATATCTATATATATATGGATACGTCGTCAACATGTTTCAGCTCTCTGGGCCCAGCCGGGTCTGTAGAGCTTTCGTCAGGACAATAGAACAAACATAAAACATACATAAGGTACTCACACTGTTAGTGTAGCTTCCTTTCGCTATTTATAGCGTTTCTTTTTTTGCCACCTGAAATATAGGAGCAGAGACATATACATTCCCAAGCATTGTGGTCCTGTAGATTTGGTAATTAGGCATCGTGATTCAGAGAACCACACACACACAACCTAGAATTACTAGTGTATTTATGCGCATCATTTATAAACACATAAACGTTTTAACGAGAAAAAGTAGTGTGGAGAACAAATGTGGAGAACAGATGTAAATATGTTACAGGAGACATGTTATACACAACTGCTTGATGTTGCATGCAGTGATTTCATGCATAGGTCGGGTGACTCATGTCTATGGCCAAAGGGCTGGAGACACAGTGTACTGCTAGTCATGGGCAGATCGCTCATATTTGTATTATCTATCAGCAAATGTAGTAAGGGCGTCTTAGCGCGCTACTTTTAAATCGGATTCTGATGTAAGAAAACATCGCGCACACTATAGGTTTTAGACAGAATTCAGCGTTCGTTTCTTCATGTGCCACAAGACATACACAACTGCTTGGTGTTGCATGCAGTGATTTCATGCATAGGTCGGGTGACTCATGTCTATGGCCAAAGGGCTGAGGACACAGTGTACTGCTAGTCATGGGCGGATCGCTCATATTTGTATTATTTATCAGCAAATGTAGTAAGGGCGTCTTAGCGCGCTACTTTTAAATCGGATTCTGATGTAAGAAAAATATCGCGCACACTGTATGTTTTAGACAGAAGTCAGCGTTCGTTTCTTCATGTGCCAAGACATCGCGCGCACTCTTTTTTAAAACATAACGGTCATTTATTTACTTTTTTCACAATGACTCGTACCTTTATGGCTGATATTTCATGCTTCCACAAGGGTGCAGGAGTCGCTTTGCGGGGTCTCTACTGGAGAGATAGTATTAGGGATTAGGAGGTCGTGAGGACCAGACTTACCCGCGTTGCTCCGTCTCTTCTTGTGTTTGCTCATTCTTACCCTCGTGGACCGCGTTATGGGCCCTGTGCTGACTCTGCCCTTGGTTGCAGGCGGGGCACTGTGGCTGGGTTTTTTCTTTAGTTTGGTAATGACATAAAGGTAGGACTCAAAGTTAAGGCCATATACTGCATTCAATATGGCCCCTCGTGTGTTCTTTTTTCATAAAGTTTAACATCAGTGCTCTACAATATTGTCAGAGTTATTAGTACACTCGAGGGGTTGATTTTCCAATAGATCCCACTATCAGAACTCAATTAATTCAAAAAATTAATTAATTTGCATTATCGTCCCAGTTAGATGTACACATCTAGGGTTGTGGAGGATTAATTTTATTCACATTGGCATTATGATGGAGTTTAATTGAACTGACTCCATGGAATATTGTCATTCATTCCAGAGATATGGGTGCCAAGGCGGTCCACCCATCTCTGCTCTTTTTCAAAGAGAATTCGTTCTGCGTTGTGATTTTTGTCTTGCAGGGTCTCTAGGACTGTCCAGATTAAATCATCACAAGTGTGGCCAGCTTCCACAAAATGTGTACATAGTTTTGTGTTATTTTTCTTCAGGCGTACATTGCTCCGGTGTTCCCCGATTCGCAACTTCACTCTTCTACACGTCATGCCTATATATTGGCGTTTGCACGGGCATGTGATCATGTAGATCAGGTGAGAGGAGTTGCAGTTCGTGTGGTTTCTCTGGGTCCATGTTAGGGTGCTCGTAAGTTGCAAAGTTTTTGTTGGCCTGGTGAACTTGCACACACCACAAGTGCCGCATGGGTAATGACCCGAGACAGGTTGCATTCTAGAGTGAAGTTGCGAATCGGGGAACACCGGAGCAATGTACGCCTGAAGAAAAATAACACAAAACTATGTACACATTTTGTGGAAGCTGGCCACACTTGTGATGATTTAATCTGGACAGTCCTAGAGACCCTGCAAGACAAAAATCACAACGCAGAACGAATTCTCTTTGAAAAAGAGCAGAGATGGGTGGACCGCCTTGGCACCCATATCTCTGGAATGAATGACAATATTCCATGGAGTCAGTTCAATTAAACTCCATCATAATGCCAATGTGAATAAAATTAATCCTCCACAACCCTAGATGTGTACATCTAACTGGGACGATAATGCAAATTAATTAATTTTTTGAATTAATTGAGTTCTGATAGTGGGATCTATTGGAAAATCAACCCCTCGAGTGTACTAATAACTCTGACAATATTGTAGAGCACTGATGTTAAACTTTATGAAAAAAGAACACACGAGGGGCCATATTGAATGCAGTATATGGCCTTAACTTTGAGTCCTACCTTTATGTCATTACCAAACTAAAGAAAAAACCCAGCCACAGTGCCCCGCCTGCAACCAAGGGCAGAGTCAGCACAGGGCCCATAACGCGGTCCACGAGGGTAAGAATGAGCAAACACAAGAAGAGACGGAGCAACGCGGGTAAGTCTGGTCCTCACGACCTCCTAATCCCTAATACTATCTCTCCAGTAGAGACCCCGCAAAGCGACTCCTGCACCCTTGTGGAAGCATGAAATATCAGCCATAAAGGTACGAGTCATTGTGAAAAAAGTAAATAAATGACCGTTATGTTTTAAAAAAGAGTGCGCGCGATGTCTTGGCACATGAAGAAACGAACGCTGACTTCTGTCTAAAACATACAGTGTGCGCGATATTTTTCTTACATCAGAATCCGATTTAAAAGTAGCGCGCTAAGACGCCCTTACTACATTTGCTGATAAATAATACAAATATGAGCGATCCGCCCATGACTAGCAGTACACTGTGTCCTCAGCCCTTTGGCCATAGACATGAGTCACCCGACCTATGCATGAAATCACTGCATGCAACACCAAGCAGTTGTGTATGTCTTGTGGCACATGAAGAAACGAACGCTGACTTCTGTCTAAAACCTATAGTGTGCGCGATGTTTTCTTACATCAGAATCCGATTTAAAAGTAGCGCGCTAAGACGCCCTTACTACATTTGCTGATAGATAATACAAATATGAGCGATCTGCCCATGACTAGCAGTACACTGTGTCTCCAGCCCTTTGGCCATAGACATGAGTCACCCGACCTATGCATGAAATCACTGCATGCAACATCAAGCAGTTGTGTATAACATGTCTCCTGTAACATATTTACATCTGTTCTCCACATTTGTTCTCCACACTACTTTTTCTCGTTAAAACGTTTGTGTTTATAAATGATGCGCATAAATACACTAGTAATTCTAGGTTGTGTGTGTGTGGTTCTCTGAATCACGATGCCTAATTACCAAATCTACAGGACCACAATGCTTGGGAATGTATATGTCTCTGCTCCTATATTTCAGGTGGCAAAAAAAGAAACGCTATAAATAGCGAAAGGAAGCTACACTAACAGTGTGAGTACCTTATGTATGTTTTATGTTTGTTCTATTGTCCTGACGAAAGCTCTACAGACCCGGCTGGGCCCAGAGAGCTGAAACATGTTGACGACGTATCCATATATATATAGATATATGGTAATCTAGTTACTCGATTACAACTATATCGCCCTATTTTAAACAACAGTGCTATCTCCCTTTTCATTAAAATATTTTTGGAGATCCACTGCTTTTATATTCTATACACCCTCCCCATTATTTCTGGACACTTCTATTTGAACCAGAGGTAGCCTCGGGTGAGGCAGGCATACCACACTTTTTGACTACCCTATGAATATGCCATGACACCTGATGGGGCGGAAAAACAAATATACCGCATCGCAAAATCAGGTTGCCTATGAGGGTTGTCAATTTCGAACCAATGGTTCTGTAGATACTAGTGTCCATTCCAAATCTCTATTTGATTAATTGTGGATCTGATCAGGGGAACTGAATGGACCGACTATCCTCCTCCCTCTCTTTTTGATTGAAGCATTTAAGCAGCGTGCAGCTGCGGGAAATATATATACTCCACCTGTATACATATATAGTTGTTGGGGTACATACAGCGAGAAAAGCAACATGGAGAACTGTGGCCTTAGTTTTACAGGAGAAGACATTAATGAAATATTAGCAGCACAATCGCTAATACAAAACACCGACTTAATTCAAGTACTAGCTCAAACCGACGATTGGGACTCGTTGACTAACAAGAAGAGGGAGCAGATTCGTACTGCCATCCACGGTATTATAATGACCGAGTATTTAAGATCAAAAACGGCGCCAAAAGGACTGTGGGTCACTAATGCCCCGAGAATCTTTCTCCATGACCTGGCTTTTAGATGCGACTGGTCTTCCATCTCATGGAAGTGTACCCTTGACTACCTGGTACTTATAGTGAAGACGGCAAAACGACTTTCAGAAGCACTTCTGATAGAAATTAGAGAGTGCGAAAAGGAAATGAAGAAAAACATCAATCCATCAATATATAAGAAACGCCTGGAAGAAATAACGAAAGAAATGGATGACACCCATGAGTATCTAATGCAAAACAAGCTCCAAAAACTAGCTAAAGATGTCAAAAAATTCAGCCAGGAAAGCATGCATCCTTATACAAAGAAGGAATACGTCCCAACAGATAATGGCTCAGACAATGGCTCTACAGGATGGAACTCCTCTGCAGGCTCTGATGCAAGTTCAGATGACACTACACCAAGAAGGGGTCGCAACAACTTTAGATCAAATCGTGCGAGAAGGGGCAATAGGTGGCAACGACCTCCTCTCTTCCACGGACACCAAATGCCATTTTTCCAACCATTCATGCCCCCCTTCACCGGGTGGATGAACCCGTATAATTCAAACGTACACCCCCAGCAACAATTAGAGAACCATCCTCTATCTAATGCCATGAATCAACCACAGCAACCTTTTTTAGGAAGAGGCCAAAATCAATCGCGAGGGAAAAAGAAAAACCTGACATGGCAAGGCCAGCCGAATGTACAGACCCGGAGTATGTCGTCAGCCCCAGGTCCAAGCAGCTAGATTCATTAGTTGTGAATTTATCAAACATCAACCTAACGGACGACCAACTGAATGTCCTGAATAAGGGACTCGGCTTTGTGCCGACACCCCCCACAGATCGATTTAAACTGAAATGTGAGATCTCGGAATTTTGCCGAACCTTAAAATTAAAAGCTTTCTTCGCCAATTCAGACGGTCAAACCAATGAAGGTGATACCAATCTGAGGAGAAAATCGAAGTTCTGCCCTCCATCATCTGCAGTACCCATCGAAATACAAACTTTCGAACAGGCCCTCATGAAAGGCATCGACAACTTAGGACCAAAAAAGACATTCCAAAATCTCAACAAAAAGGAACGCCTAGCCCTGAAGGACCTGCAGGAGAATAACGAAATCGTTATAAAACCAGCAGACAAGGGGGGAGGGATAGTGATCCTGTCAAAAGAAGGATATAACCAACAATGCCTATCCCTCCTCTCCAACGAAACTTTCTATAAGAAGATTGAGGAAGACCCTACAGACAGACTGACGAATACAATCGCCATCATGGTCCATGAAGCAGAGGTGAGCGACTGGATATCCAAAAAAGAAGCTGATTTCCTGACACCCAAGAGCCCCAAAACGCCGTTCTTCTACTCTCTGCCGAAAACTCACAAGAACAGGTTGCCACCACCAGGACGTCCCATAGTTTCGGGCATTGGTTCCCTGTTAGAGCCCTTATCAAAATTTGTAGATGAGTATTTCAAGAAAATGGTGCAACGAACCCCTACTTATCTAAAAGATACTAGAGACCTTTTGACACAAATCACAGACTTCAATTACAACCCGAATACAATGACATTGGTGGGCCTCGATGTCGAGGCATTGTACACAAGCCTGCCTCAGGAAGACACGCTGCAAATGCTTGAAGACCTTCTGTTCAATCAAGACTGGCCATACAGAACCCCACGCCATTTTATTATGGAATGCTGTCGTCTGGTTTTAAAAGAAAACTATTTCGAGTATGACGGACAACTCTTCCTTCAAAGCCATGGGACCTCCATGGGGAGCGCCTGTGCTCCTTCGGTGGCGGGTCTATATGTGAGCCAATTGGAAGAAAATAAGGTACTAAATACAAGCAACCCTTTCGTTTCCAGTATCTTATACTGGAAACGATACATCGATGATGTGCTTTTAATATGGGACACAAAAGAAGATCTGCATAAATTCATCGAATGGCTAAATGCAAGAGACCAATGGCTTAACTTTACCTTTACTGAAAATAAGAAAAGCATAGCCTTTTTGGATCTAACAATCTTCCATGAGAACGGGAAACTCGAAACCAAGACCTTTACGAAGCCTACAGCAAAGAATAGCCTGCTGTCATACTACAGTTACCATCCGCGACCATTGCGGGATAACCTCCCCTTCAGCCAGTTTTTACGGCACAAGAGAAACTGTAGCAAAGACAGCGACTACAAGAAACAGGCGATGGAACTAAGTCAAAAATTGCAACAAAGGGACTATACACCAACGGTGATCAAGAAGTGCATGAAAAGGGCGAAACATCAGCCACGTGAATGTCTCTTGCAGACAAATGTGAAGGAACCAGTTAAGGATCTGGTAACATGTGTCACTACTTTCTGTCCTTCCACCTATGGGGTACAAAAGTTAATCAGAAAGAACTGGCAAATAATTAACTCTGGACAATTTGACTGGCCAAAACCACGTTTTGCGAATCGTAGAACCAAGAACATTAAGGATGTCCTGGTCCATACACGACCTAAAACAAAACCAGCCGTCACAATTATAAGAGATGCCAGAATGCAACCTGTCTCGGGTCATTACCCATGCGGCACTTGTGGTGTGTGCAAGTTCACCAGGCCAACAAAAACTTTGCAACTTACGAGCACCCTAACATGGACCCAGAGAAACCACACGAACTGCAACTCCTCTCACCTGATCTACATGATCACATGCCCGTGCAAACGCCAATATATAGGCATGACGTGTAGAAGAGTGAAGTTGCGAATCGGGGAACACCGGAGCAATGTACGCCTGAAGAAAAATAACACAAAACTATGTACACATTTTGTGGAAGCTGGCCACACTTGTGATGATTTAATCTGGACAGTCCTAGAGACCCTGCAAGACAAAAATCACAACGCAGAACGAATTCTCTTTGAAAAAGAGCAGAGATGGGTGGACCGCCTTGGCACCCATATCTCTGGAATGAATGACAATATTCCATGGAGTCAGTTCAATTAAACTCCATCATAATGCCAATGTGAATAAAATTAATCCTCCACAACCCTAGATGTGTACATCTAACTGGGACGATAATGCAAATTAATTAATTTTTTGAATTAATTGAGTTCTGATAGTGGGATCTATTGGAAAATCAACCCCTCGAGTGTACTAATAACTCTGACAATATTGTAGAGCACTGATGTTAAACTTTATGAAAAAAGAACACACGAGGGGCCATATTGAATGAATTTGAATTTGAATTTAAACGTATTTGTATAGCGCACGTATACCGGACGGTTTCATGGCGCTGTGGAGGTGGCTCAAATTCAGATCACAGACTCGGAACCAGCTCAGGCTGGGAATGCCTGTTGGAAAAGAAAAGTTTTAAGTCTCCCTCGAAACTCAATATAGGAGGCTGAGGAACGGATGGGTAAGGGTAAGGAATTCCAAAAGGAAGGGGCGAGGACAGCAAACTTGAATGCAGTATATGGCCTTAACTTTGAGTCCTACCTTTATGTCATTACCAAACTAAAGAAAAAACCCAGCCACAGTGCCCCGCCTGCAACCAAGGGCAGAGTCAGCACAGGGCCCATAACGCGGTCCACGAGGGTAAGAATGAGCAAACACAAGAAGAGACGGAGCAACGCGGGTAAGTCTGGTCCTCACGACCTCCTAATCCCTAATACTATCTCTCCAGTAGAGACCCCGCAAAGCGACTCCTGCACCCTTGTGGAAGCATGAAATATCAGCCATAAAGGTACGAGTCATTGTGAAAAAAGTAAATAAATGACCGTTATGTTTTAAAAAAGAGTGCGCGCGATGTCTTGGCACATGAAGAAACGAACGCTGACTTCTGTCTAAAACATACAGTGTGCGCGATATTTTTCTTACATCAGAATCCGATTTAAAAGTAGCGCGCTAAGACGCCCTTACTACATTTGCTGATAAATAATACAAATATGAGCGATCCGCCCATGACTAGCAGTACACTGTGTCCTCAGCCCTTTGGCCATAGACATGAGTCACCCGACCTATGCATGAAATCACTGCATGCAACACCAAGCAGTTGTGTATGTCTTGTGGCACATGAAGAAACGAACGCTGACTTCTGTCTAAAACCTATAGTGTGCGCGATGTTTTCTTACATCAGAATCCGATTTAAAAGTAGCGCGCTAAGACGCCCTTACTACATTTGCTGATAGATAATACAAATATGAGCGATCTGCCCATGACTAGCAGTACACTGTGTCTCCAGCCCTTTGGCCATAGACATGAGTCACCCGACCTATGCATGAAATCAATGCATGCAACATCAAGCAGTTGTGTATAACATGTCTCCTGTAACATATTTACATCTGTTCTCCACATTTGTTCTCCACACTACTTTTTCTCGTTAAAACGTTTATGTGTTTATAAATGATGCGCATAAATACACTAGTAATTCTAGGTTGTGTGTGTGTGGTTCTCTGAATCACGATGCCTAATTACCAAATCTACAGGACCACAATGCTTGGGAATGTATATGTCTCTGCTCCTATATTTCAGGTGGCAAAAAAAGAAACGCTATAAATAGCGAAAGGAAGCTACACTAACAGTGTGAGTACCTTATGTATGTTTTATGTTTGTTCTATTGTCCTGACGAAAGCTCTACAGACCCGGCTGGGCCCAGAGAGCTGAAACATGTTGACGACGTATCCATATATATATAGATATATGGTAATCTAGTTACTCGATTACAACTATATCGCCCTATTTTAAACAACAGTGCTATCTCCCTTTTCATTAAAATATTTTTGGAGATCCACTGCTTTTATATTCTATACACCCTCCCCATTATTTCTGGACACTTCTATTTGAACCAGAGGTAGCCTCGGGTGAGGCAGGCATACCACACTTTTTGACTACCCTATGAATATGCCATGTCACCTGATGGGGCGGAAAAACAAATATACCGCATCGCAAAATCAGGTTGCCTATGAGGGTTGTCAATTTCGAACCAATGGTTCTGTAGATACTAGTGTCCATTCCAAATCTCTATTTGATTAATTGTGGGGAAGAAATTCATCATCATGATTTTATTAAACACAGGGCTAATATTATGCATGTCCTTCTTGCCACCCATGCTTCAGTATAAGAAAGAAATGTAGAACATTCAAATATTACAAAGACTATATAGGTAATAAGTGTTGCTTTTAGAAACTATATTTCTAATATTTAATATTTCTATGGTTGCAAAATTTATTTTTCATGCATTAAATTACCATCTCCCACTCTCTTATTAATTATCTCTACCCATATTATATAAATATGTAAAAGCTATGTCTTAGTTACTATCAACATGTTTTCATCTTATGATTTTTTTATGGTAATGTGATTTATTTGTATGCATTTATCTAAATATGTTGAAAGGTTTTCTGTCATTATTAGTTAGTTAAATGTTAAAATAGATTTTTGGAAAGCTCTTTAATAAAGCTTTTCTAACATAAAAATATCCCACGAACCTTGTAAAAAGAAAGAGCATGAGCTATTTTCTTAACCTGCTGCTAACAAAAAGAAAAAAGTTCAACTATGAAAGATAATTTCTAACAATCAATGTCGAATTTTTTTCTCTAAAACTAAACAAGAGGACTCCGAAAACCTACATTCACGCCTTATATTTTCTCTCAATATAATCCAAACGGATCCATTAAAGAGAGTGCATTTGAAGAAAAGATTAAAATTAGTATCGGTGTCTCTAATAGAATTATGATTTTTCTTCCCAGTCAGTTTTGGAAAATCTGCTTTTTGTGACAATGCACAGAGTCTTAAAATTATGCAAGTCCAGAGCCTTGCAATTACCATGCGGTTGACTGAACAGGCGTGCCTTGAACTAGATTAATCACTAGATCATTTGGTCAATCACCATTTCCTAAACTGTCCTGACTACCTCCGCTCTAAGAACGCCTTGGATACTAAAGCCATCTGACTAAATGAGTCCCAAAAATAAAAATGTCAATCACATCCTACATCATTTCCCTTATGCACTGAACAAGTTAGGTAAGGATACAGGTGTATGAGGCATTTAAAATACGCAATGGTGTCCTCCGACCCCACTGCTTTCAAATCAGTAGTTCCTTGAATATGCCCTCGCACATCACACAGTCCATATTCTTATTGTCCTGAAGGATAGGTTTAAATATACTTGCTTATATCATTTTCGTCTTACTTGTAAGATACGAATAGACCCCTTCAGACTGGAAAACCACACTAGAAACATGGACACAAACTTATTTGGCATTCCTCAAAAAAGTATGGGTTTGAAGTAATAAATCATTTTGCTGTCCTAACCCCTTTGATCAATAAATTCACAGGGTTCACGATCCCAAAATGATATTTTACAATTTACTGAGCCCCTTCTGTGATTTATAAAAGCCTTTCTAAATCACAATAGGTGCTTTACAACTAATTCCGAATCACCATTTGGAGGAGGTGTGAAAGGGGCGTTCCACCCACCCACCCCCCCTAGTTGCGAATAGCAATGACATGCATCATTTGCTGTTGCAACCCATTGAAATGTTACTGACTCCTCAGATGAGATACTACCAGATTTGCAAAAGTGAAGGTGTCCCCATGTGACAGCTTCCTATTTAGGGATTATGCTGGGTGGCCTTGAAGGAAGAGAGGTACATTTAGTTGCCCAAGGGGCCATACCCTGCTCCACTCGAGGTCTCTTCCAAACGGGAAGCATTATTTTTAATTATGCAGCACTCGTTCATTTAACCTTTTCCATGCTGATGACAGAACCGCTCCGTCATCAGCCGCGGTGGCGCTGTGCTGATGACGGAGCGGTTCCGTCATGGCCTGCCCGAGGTGCCTGCGCGGCGCTGATTTCGCGCCTGCGTGGCACGTTCTATTGAGCGGGCGGGGCAATGACGGAACCGCTCCGTCATCAGCACAGCTCAACCGAGGCTGGTGACGGAATGGTTCCGTCACCAGCATGGGCGCGCGCCCCCCCGCCCCCTTAGCGCTTCGGCGGAATAGCCGCCGCAGCGAAGGTGTTAAGAAACACAGGCTGCTTAAAAAAAATTTTTTTTCTTTTTTGGGTAGGCACCATTACTGTGGGTGTTTGTAGTGAATCACAGAGGGTCACAAATAGTAACCTGCCTAATTAATATTCATTTGGCTTGTCATTCTGCGACCCCTTAAAGCGCATTTAAGATGCATCGCAAAATTAGGAGGGGTTGCAAATAGTCGGTGTGCAGTTTGCACCCACTATGTGCAACCTCTGTACATTGGGGCCTTAATTTCACTGACTCAAGAATAGCCGGTCTGATAATTTTTTTTTTCTTATACACATTTTATTAAATTTTACTATTACAAGCGACTGTTAACATAGACACAATTATACCTCTTTTACAGAAAGGGACTGATAAGGTGTGCTTCAAAAAAAAGAGAGAAAAAATATACGCTTGCAAAAGAAATACACAAACAAAACTAGAACTGTAGCACAGGTAGTCCATTAGGTCTAATGCTTTTTAGTGTCCAAACAAAAACATCCTGCCATACAAATATTCATTCCATTTACTCAGTGCTAATTTGTTTAAAAACATTAATGCCAGAACTGTTGTCAGGAGGCCACTGCAGCTTGCATCACACATTGCCCCTGTCATGCTGCCAATGAGAGTAACAACACAACTAATAACCATCACACTCCTTACAAATGTGACAATTCGAACTATTTCAGGCCCCCAAAGCTATAAGAATAGCTTGGGTGGCAGGTAATAGTTATTTTTAATGTATATTGAATTAATAGTGAACTGTTGTTGTGGTCATCTCTAAATTAGCTAGGCAGTGCCACCTTATGGCAAACTGTCATAAGCGCTGGTGTTAACAATCAAGTGCCGGTCCAGGGCACCAGAAACCACTGGGCCAAATTAAGCACTGCATTTACTCAATCATTGATTGCAGAAATTACTGTGGTTTACTGTAAAAAAATAATAATAATGTCTTGTAAACAACTTTTGGAAAATCAAAATTATATGTATTTCCTGGAACTCGCAATTTGTTAAATGGATATTTATACCTTGAAACATGACCAGCACTGTCCAGACACTCATGAAGTCACCCAAACCATCAAAATGAGTAGACTCTGAATCACCATATTATGTTTGTCCCGCCAGCCTCTCTGCGAATCAGGATAACAATATTGTGCACTCGCCACAGGTAGCCATGCTTGCAATCTCCTCAATGGAGTCCCTAGCAGAAGGGGCAGCTCTTCTACTAAGGCGGAGGTGTGTCGCCCCATTGCTTTCTCACAGTGTGAGAAGCAGAAACATAAAATGGTAATAACTTTTAGTTATTACCATTTTATGTTAGGTTGCAGGCGGGGGGTGGGCGGGGCTGCTCTGCGAGCAGGCAGGGGAGGACTGGTGTGCCTGCCCACTCCCGAGTGAGCGAAGACTGTCTGGTCGGCCCCCTGGGGCCGCCCAAACCAGTCACGCGCACTCTGCCCTTCTCCATGTAGGCTGCATTGCAGCCTGCTTAAAGAAGATGTCCTCCCCATAAGCCGCTGGTTGGGCGGCGTCCAGACCATCACAACACTGCTTGCAGTGTTGTGATTGGCTTAGGGGAGGAAGCCTGGCTGCCTGCTTCTGCTTCCTGTTCCTGTGAGCAGCAGAGCAGGGGCAGAGAAAACGCGGGACCTGGCCGACGGTAAGGTAAGTTTAATTATTTAAAAAGAAATAATAATTAACTCCTCCACCCACACCCGACCCGCGAGCCATGCCGGCCGCCATGCCTAGCAGATATTTTCTCAGATCCTTAGAATCCACAACAATATTCTTGGTATCTTAGTTATTGCTAAAGAGCATCAACGTCTCTCACCATGGCACTCCATCTACTTCTATTTGGATCAGGACACAACTGAAAAATCTTACGCACTGAGCCTGCTTGCAAACAAATGTACTACTGACAGTGCCTATTTAAAACATAACAACTTGTTCATCCTCAAATTATTTGAATTCTGTAAGTTCTTCGAATACCAATCCACCTCACCATAGGGCCCCCTAGAAGGAGATTCATCTTCACCATAATCTTCCTGTCTAGGAAAAAAAAGCCCAAAATCTCTTCAATTCCACTAGTTCCTTGATGCTGTCACTCATCTTGTTAATAAATCTCACTGCCAACATTGTCCGTCCTTAACATTACACAGCACTGATCCTTTTCTGTGCAAAATTCTTCATCGAAAGGGCCAGTTATTAGTTGCAAACAATCTGCATTAACCTCTCGTTCTCTGACTACTGACTTCACCTGATCACTTGCTCACGCCTTGCCCACAATCATCGAAGGGCACATCTAATTCTAATATAATATTCAGTAACACCACAGAAGATAGCTTGATCATTCCAAGTGTCTGCATCTTCCAGTCATCAGCACATCTTCTCACGTGCTTTCTGACTCAACTTCCTCACATCAAAGTACATTGAATCCCATCTCACATTGTGTATTATGTTCAGCCTCTGCAATACATAACAGTGCAACTGACCTGGAAACAATACTTGACTTATAAAATATTCTAATTCGGTTATCCTTACCATCGTTCTCCAGGACACCTGCTCCAACGTTAACATTCTCTCCAGTTCTTTGCATATCTTTTTGTTACACTTTTCCACCAGTGACCTCAATATACATTCTATTGTCATAATTCGAATACCCTAAATCTGGCTCCATACATGGCTTTTCCTGGTTGACCAGAAAACCTACAAACTTAAGAGGCCTTGCTTCCTTTCTGGTGAGTTGTGCCAAACCCAGCTTGTCCTGGACCATGAAAGAAATGTACAAACATTCTCACACCACTTCCTTGCAGTCAAGTGACAAACTGCTGCCACATTTGGTAAAGCAAAAGTAGGATGACCAAACTCTGAAGGAAAGACTGGAAAACCTCTACATCTTTCCTGTCCATTGTATAATTATAACAAGCTGTCCAGTTGTTTATCTCCTACAAACTTATGATTTGGCTCATCCCTTTGTCTATTTTGACAATCAGAAATGTGTTGCTTATAAACCCCTGGCACATCCAAAGCAATTTTCACAATTACGCCTTTGAGAAGACAATCCTCTACCCGCTGCTGCACCAGCAGGCTTTCCTGAAATCCGAAGCCTCCTCCTATGGAACTCTTTCTTGCGCTAGCTCATTTAACTGCAGCATGAGCTGCCTGCTCTGTTATTGGCTCTTGGGTAAATGCCCTCCTTCTGCTTTAAAACTCGGTAAACCTGCACCTTGTCGTTAACTGGGTACATAAACATTATTAATTTTAACATACCTGAAGCAGCTAGTGCACAGTGTTCTGTTTCATGGTGCTTTTTGCCATTGAGGAACACAATCTTATAGAATACTTCTACCTCTCAACAAAGCGTCCATAACTTTATGCAAATTGTGCTTTACTTAAGCCAAGGAACCTTTCCCCATTGTTCTCCCAACCCCCATCGAACACTGTTTCACTTTACTGTTTTGTACATTCTGTGCCAAATAATATGAAGCAACGTACTTTGAAATCTCTCTGCAAAATCATGACCTGAGCTTCTGAACCATTCTCGTTTCTGGCCAATTCAGTAAGCATCACATCTAGGGTAAAATAATTCATTAATAATTCTAAGCACTGTTCAATATACAAATGTTGTGCTCTACATCGATAACACTCTTTTGCGTCTTCCTTTTTCTTCTGAAAGGCAATATTGTCCACTAAGTGAAATACTTTGGTCTTTTGGTGCAGAGGGTGACAAGGATTTGTAAGCCAATCCTTTCTTTGCTGGCCACAGGAACATGTTTCTTCCATGGTGTGAGCCAAAAGGCAGTCTATTCCACTCTTACCTTTCTGATTTTCACATAGTCACTTGTCAAGCAAGTCCTGGCTGCTGTTAAACGCTACGGGGTTACCCAATGCACTCATAACAAGTAAATCACATTGTATGTAACATTCAATAGTCATATACACAAAACAAAGCAACAGAAAATTGTAGGAATCTCCAGTGGGAGAGTGGTCCGATGGAGTCCTTTATTGTGTAAGACAGCCAGCCGTGTTTCATCGCTATTGCGAATCCTCAGGGCTATACATGGCTGTTTAAAACCAGAAGGTCGCTCAGCTGGTGATAATTCCGACCCAGCCGGGCCCGTAACCGTCAATGATGAATAAACAGGGAAGTAACCTCCAAACCCTGTGTGAGGTAACTGTTAATCAAAACGGTCTTGTGTCGAACAAACGTAGGTGAATGAGGTAGTCTTCCGTATATGCCGTGTTGAGCACTACAGTAATTCTAGTGTCGTTCTAAAAGGGCATCACGCCAATTAGAACAGCCTGGAGTCGGGTACGACTTCAGTCGCTTCGAACAAGACACCAATTTCTCATGTATCCGAGTGCAGCGCAGCCGCGTACTCCTCGTTCGCTGTGTTCTGTTTGGACTGTGCTGTTAAACTTTATTTGGATGCCCTATCCCCATCATGTCTTCCTGACTAGCATTTTGTTGTCTAAGTTGTTGACAATGGAGCTTTTTTCTGACAGGTTTACTATATAATTTTGCTCTTATTCAATAGGATTTGCTCTTGGGCCCAGTTTGACTTATTCCGAAGTCTGTCTTCCCGGTGATGATGATTCAACAAATAGGGTTGGTAAACTACAGTCCCTTTCATTCAACCACCATTCATTCTATTCTAGCCAACTTGTTTTCTTCCTGCGTGCTCATATTTTCTACCAAATGAGGTATCTGCTTTTCACATGGACTTGTCCATCACTCTTTCATCTTTCTTCCCTTGGCCTCATCCAAGAGGTGGAACAGCGGCATAGACCGGACCCCAGATATGTTGTATCGTATTACTTTGATGTGCTTAGCAGTACTTGGTGAATTATCAACTCTTTGTGGGGTTCACCGGAGATGAGAAGTGCAAGGCAGTGAACAAATACACCATTTCTCATTGGGTCATCCTCTCTAATAGAGAAGCCTTGGCCAAGTAGGAAGCTCCAAAGAGTGTTAATGCCCACTCCAGTCTCTCCAGACATTTTCAGGGCAGTAGCGTGGTCATCCTTGCATACTTTTGCGAAGCTTCACTGCCTCACATCACTACCACCTAGTTGCAGATACTTTGCCAGGGCTGTGCATGATTTCCTTGGTTACCCAACACTATTCAGGCTTTCGGAGGCTATTTCTTTAGGGGACTCACTCATAACTTGAAGGTTTTGCAGGAAGATGTATCCATCTAAATGATAAGTTGCTTACATTGAGTAACAATATTTCCTTACGCTGCATAATCTTTCCGCAAATTCCTCAGCACCCTTCCCGATGAGTTAGTTAGTAAGATCCCAAGGTGGGCTAACTTATTATTTGGAGTATTATAGCTGTAGTTAATGCTCTTGCTTCCTCCTAACGCACTTGTATGAGGTGTGGAGACAATACCAGGAGCTGACAACAGTGCTCTGGTTGGTGCCTTTTATTCTCTTGTAGCATCATATCTGGAAAGGGTGGAGTTGTGGGCGAGGCGTCTGTTGACTGGCGTCTCATGAAGATATATTTCCAGATTCAGTCTGTCTCCTTGGAGTTATTCCTAAAGTGAGGAATCTGCGGGAGGATTATGTAATTACCTGTTATATGCTAAATGACTGTAGAATGTGACGAGATGGCTTGCATTCCTGATTGCTTTCACATTTTAGTTATGTTTATTTTCCTATCAACTTCAATTTGTTTGATTTCACCCTTGTGTGTGCCCTACAATCACTGTAAAATAGTTGATCAGTGGAACATAAGACGGCAACGAAGCACTCTGGAAACAGGAGTTGCATTATGCTTTTCAATGCTTTGATAAAAGCCATAAGAAACTATCCTTGCAGATAATTGATTTATTCATGTTTTCAGTTTTCTTTGGAATAATGCTATTTGCATGTAAACGAGAATGCACACATAGACATGCATGCACTCCTTTTTGCGAAAGTGTTTGTACAAGAATGGACTGTAAACAATTTACTTCGATTATGAGGATAGCAAGGTGTGGAGTGTCAGTGCACTACCATGATTGGGTGCAGTGTGGATTAGGAAGTGTGGTGGTGGCGAGTACCAAATGAGGACTTCCAGTCCAGGCGCTAGAAATTCATGAAGGCGCGAAGTTTCAAAATTCATAGGGGAGATTGCTGTTCTTGTTTTTTCCTTTACTTTTGCCCTTGTTGACTGTTCTTTTTTTCCTCCCACCACCAGTCTTTCTGTATTTAGTGTAAATGGACATTTGGTCTGGTGCAGGTGTTTTGGTACTTATCATTTAGTTGCAAATTTGTTATGGAGTTGTTGGGGTTCACAGGACTATCAGTTGTGCAATCAAGCTATTGCCAATAATTTTATGGAAGTTTTCCCCAGTTTACATGTAATGAGTTGTGGGCAGGGTAAACTTTTAGGTTTTGACGCCCAAGCTTTGACGTCCGGATTGGCGGTTCAGGGTGCCCATTGCCCTAGACAGTCTCCCAATAGGTGCTAAGGACTGCACAAGTTTATGGAGAATTCTTGCACATTTTAGCCAGGGATTGTGATATGATGCCACAATTTCAAATGTTAAGTGTAAAAACTCCTTCCTTTTTCACCTAACTACGTATTCTAAATATTACTGTTTTATATGTTTATGTGAAGTAATAGAACATTTTATTCCAAATATTACTCAATTAGAGAAAAAAGGAGTGGACACTATTCTGCTTCTGCGCTGCTTATTAAGAGGTCGCAATTGGGTGGTGGGGGAAAGAAAATGAGGAGTGGACCAGGTGTGGAGGCAAGACCTGAACACGTATGATGTATGAAAGCTATAGAGTCCTGTGCTTTGGTTCCTTTTATTACCCTGGTTTAAGTACAGATTCTTAAAAAAAAGTTTCAAAGAGATAATGGAAGGAACCACATGCTTTATATGGAGGCATGCCAGAAGTGTATGGTTCACATTCAGACGAGTATCGCTACCAAAAACTGAGCAGAGTCTTGGAATTTGCAACCTAAACATTACGGAGTTGCCTGAATTTGACATGTACATTACGATTTTCTACCAAACTAAAAAACATTAGTTATTTTACGGAGAGTAACGTTCTCAATGGTTTATTTCTTACAAAGATACCCTCCCCTTTTTCCTTCTGTACCCGCTTCCCCTACGCCCATTTGCCGCCCCGCTCCCAGCTGCTCCTCCCTCCCACTTGGCCATATATGGAGGAGACCGCGCGGTGGTGAGCTGTGACCTTTGACCCTGCTCGCAGGGCCGGCCGCTCCACGCACCGCACGGCTCCCCATGTGTTCCCAGGACTTCACCGCTGCTACCGCTAGTTTGACGCTGCCCCTGCGCCATAAGTATTTAGTGTTTACTGTTCTGTGCCCCTGCATCCGCTTTGTGCCCCCGCTCCCCACCTCTGCTCCCCTGCGGCCCCGCCCCTTTTTCCTTCTGTACCCGCTTCACCTACGCCCATTCGCCGCCCCGCCTCCCAGCTGCTCCTCCCGCCTACTTGGCCATATATGGAGGAGACCGCGCGATGGTGAGCTGTGACCTTTGACCCTGCTCGCAGCGCACGGCTCCCCGTGTGTTCCCAGGACTTCACCGCTGCTACCGCTAGTTTGACGCTGCCCCTGCGCCATAAGTATTTTGTGTTTACTGTTCTGTGCCCCTGCATCTGTTTGTGCCCACTGTTGCTCTGCCTGTTTCTTATCTTCATTTCGCTCTGCCCGTGATTATATTTTTCCCGCTTTGTGCCCCCCCGCTCCCCAACCCCGCCGCTGCTCCCCTGCGGCCCGCCCCTTTTTCCTTCTGTACCCGCTTCCCCTACGCCCATTCGCTGCCCCGCTCCCGCCTCCCAGCTGCTCCTCCCTCCCACTTCGCCATATATGGAGGAGACCGCGCGGAAGCGCAGCGGACACGCGCGGAAGCGCAGTGGACACGCGCAGTGGGCGCGCCGATGGTGCGCCAAAGGCAAGCCCGTCTACGCCCGTCCGAGCCTGGACCGCGCCCAGCGCCAGAACCCCTGGACCCTGCCGGACCCAGACCAACCAACTGACATACGACAGCGCCGTCCTCAACGCATTCAACACCGAACGACCGCCCACCTGCTACCAAGCCACCCCTAGACGCACCCACGGACCCTTCACCTGTCAAGCCTGCAAATTCACCTGCCTCAGACCCCGTACCCCGCCCGCCAAAGCAAACAGCAACAACAACCACCTCAAGTGCATCCTCCTCAGCACCCGCTCCGTCCACAAGCATGCCATTGAACTCTGGGACCTCCTCGACACAACAACACCTGACGTCGCCTTCCTCACGGAAGCCTGGATGAACGCCTCCTCCGCCCCCGACATCGCCATAGCCATCCCGGACGGCTACAAAATCACTCGGAAGGACCGCATCAACAAAACAGGAGGAGGGATCGCCATCATCTACAGGAACACCATCAGCGTCACGACCAGCGCCGAAGACACCATCTCCTCCGCCAAGCACCTACACTTCCAGATCCACACCGACCCCCAGACCACCCTCAGAGGAACACTCATCTACAGACCCCCGGGCCCACGCACACAATTCAGTGAAACCATCGCCGACCTCATCAGCCCGCACGCCCTAGTCTCACCAGAATACGTCCTCCTAGGAGACCTGAACTTTCACCTGGAGAATAGCAACGACAATGCTACCACCACCCTGCTCGACAACCTCGCCTACCTCGGACTCAAGCAACTGGTGGACACCCCCACACACCTCGCTGGCCACACCCTCGACGCCATCTTCTGCGCCAGTAACCACGTCTCCTTCAACCGCTCCACAGGACTACACTGGACCGACCACAGCTGCATACACTTCACTTTCAAGAAGACCACATCTCACCACAACACACACCGGATCCCCCGCAGATGCTGGAGCAAAATCACCACTGACCAGCTCACCACGTCACTGAGCCAGAACCCACCTGCCGACACTAATATACCAGACACCAACAACGCAGCTCTCAACCTCGCACAGTGGATCACCAACTGCGCCGATAACCTCGCCCCTTTGAAAAAACCCCACAGCAAGACCACCACCAGAAGACCCTCTTGGTTCACAGACGCCCTCAAACCGCAAAGGGATCCTGCCGAACACTCAAAGACCTGGCGCCAAGAACGGACAACTGAAAACTTGACAACCCTCAAAGCCGCCACCCGCGAATACCATCAGCAGATCTGGACCACCAAGAGGACATCCTTCAAAGAGCGACTGGACAACAACACCCATAACAGCAAGGAACTCTTCAGCATCGTAAAAGAGCTCTCCAACCCCATCGCCAGCAACAACGACATCACCCCTTCGCAAGACCTATGCAACTCCCTCGCCACGTTCTTCCACCGAAAAATCACAGACATACATGACAGCTTCGGACCCCAAACTCCACTTCCGGACACCAAACCAGCGACCCCCAGCATCACCATCAACTCCTGGACCCCCATCAGCAGTGAAAACACCATCCACGTCATGAGCACCATCCACTCTGGCTCCCCCACCGACCCATGCCCCATCACATCTTCAACAAAGCCGGCACCACCATCGCACCTCACCTGCGGAATGTCATAAACAGCACCTTAACATCAGCAACCTTCCCTGAGAGCTGGAAGCACGCAGAGATCAACGCCCTCCTGAAGAAACCCACAGCAGACCCCAAGGACCTCAAGAACGTCTGTCCCATCTCTTTTCTCCCCTTCCCGGCTAAAGTAATCGAGAAGACCGTCAACAAACAGCTGACTGGGGCGGAGCCAGGCCGGCGGCCAAGATGGTCGCCCGGGTTCCCGGCTCCGTCGACCCTCTCCCCTTGCTATTGTATCTGGCTGTCGGTGTAGTGCTGCGGTCACTTTTCTGGATGCTTGAAAAGGACCTGTCCCGCTGAGAGTTACTCCGGAGGCTCTACGAGCTTCGGGGACAGAGATATGCTTCCCGGTCGGTGTGGCCTACACGGGTCCTGGAGCCGGGACCTCACGTGATACTGTAGCCTGCCATGAGTGGAACAACAGCGGACGTGAAGACCCGGAAATGACCGGCTACCCACCGAAGTGCTCGAACCCGCCCTGGACTGCAACCTAACATCCGTCGCTGAATGCCGACCCCTCATATCATACGGCGCCCCCCCCCCCCCCCCCCCACCCGAATGCCGCCTTCCTGAATGTGGACGTGTGACGCAGCACTTTATCTCTCTGCTGGGGATTGATACGTCCCGTTTGCTACTGACGGTGTCCCGCACATCGGTTGACCGGGCCGATTGCTTCATGGCGATTTGGAGCCACTCGTATGCATTGGGTGGCACGGATGAGACTTTCGGTGTGGCGGCTGAGTGGGCTGTTGCACCGTGAGCGACTGGGGGGTCCCTCGGCTGGTGCGAATAATGGCGGCTCTGATGTGAACTCTGGTGGTCTTTATGCTGTGCGCCCCGTTTGGTGGTGATAATCTCTTGGACCCCTGCCCATCAGAGGCGATGGCGATGCGCATTTCAACAGGGTCACGGAGTTTCGGCGACACGGCGTGTGGGTCGGGTTCGTGTGGTGTACAGACCCTGCCGTGCGTGGAGGTACGAGAGAGCCTGACGTTGA
The DNA here is from genome assembly GCF_964261635.1 of Lissotriton helveticus. Taxonomy (NCBI): domain Eukaryota; kingdom Metazoa; phylum Chordata; class Amphibia; order Caudata; family Salamandridae; genus Lissotriton; species Lissotriton helveticus. Next base: position 751,968,720 of record NC_136057.1, on the reverse strand, counting down.
TGTTTTCATTGTGTGCCCTCGTCCGGTGCCTCCCTCTACAATCTGTGGTCAGGCCCAGATGGGTGTCTCTACGGGACCCTACACGTTGCTGATGAGTGGACGCTGTGGTGTGGGGTATCCTCGATCCTTACAAGGGGCATCGTTGGCATGGGACTTGGTTCATGGACTCATGGAGTGTTCGGGGATTCCATCGGATAGGCGACGTGTGGTGACTTGTTTGTTGCCCGTTCCCTTGTGGCGGACACCGTCGTGTCACCCAGATAAATTGAACTGCCTACTCATCCTGAATCGGACTTTGTCTTGCTGCATGGGATACGGTCGTGGGCTGTGAACGGCTGTGCAATGTGTTGTGTCCCGGTGTAAGGCAAGATTTCCTGCCTTTCTTCGGATATCCTTCTTTATTGTGCTTTTGATGTTTTGTTGACTACACGTTGTGGGAACTGGGACACGTCTCTGATTGGGGCCGGATGGGGCTGGGTTACGAAGTAGTGCTCAATCCTTTAGATGCGGACTGGGGGGCCCTTATTGAGATTTTGTGATTGGGCGAACTGGCGGGGCGATTATTGTTCTGACTCGATGGGTGCCTTGAGATTTTGCGCAGAGCTGATGTACATGTAGACTATACGGGGGGAGGGGGAGCCGGGGACCTGTACTGGGGAACCCCCAATACCCCCTTTTTTTCTTTCCCTTCTATTTCCTTTTTTATATTTCTTCTTTCTTCTATATTTCGGGTTCCGTACACCGGGCGACAGGCACGCTGTTAAGGGGGGGGCGTAGCTATTAGCAGTGGTGCAGGGTGGGGGGTTAGGGGAGGGGTACTATTGTTAAATCCTTTTTATGTTTCTAGGGCCTCTTTCTTCTCCTTTGTCTCTCTTGGCTGTCTTTCACTTTTCCTCCTTTTTCTTTCTTTTGGGAACGGTGTGATGGGCTGTTCTCCGTTCGTCCTAGTGGTACAGATTACAGGGGTGGATGTTTTTATAACGTTTCTCTGTTGCAGCGGGCCTATACTGTATTGGTGAGCGAATTGTGTTACTTATTGTTTATCCTGTTAAAGGTGCGTCGACGCCAACGTCCTGCCTGCAGTGGTGGTCCTGACTGTAAATATCCTGAGTTGTGATGCCCCATGCCTCTGTGTTACTGGATTGTGCGGCATCTGATCCTGTTCCTTTCTAAAAACTTTAAAAATGAGACCTCTTTTATCCTGGTGCTAAGATGGCACATAGATTATCCTGAGTTCCAACGGGACGTTCGGGAGGCGGGTTGATACACTTTTATGGCGTGATTGATTTGCTCTGCCCGACTCTGTATTATTGGTTTTTGGCCTGATTTGTAACTGCTTTCTCTATCAATAAAGGTTTTGGGGGGAAAAAAAAAAAAACAGCTGACTGCTTTCCTCGAGGACAACAACTCGCTCGACCCCTCCCAGTCCGGATTCCGAGCCAACCACAGCACCGAGACCGCCCTCATCGCAGCCACCGACAACGGAGAAACGGCCGCCCTCATCCTTCTGGACCTCTCAGCAGCCTTTGACACCGTATGCCACCGCACCCTAATACACTGCCTCTGCAACACTGGAATCCAAGGAAAGGCCCTGGAATGGATCACCTCGTTCCTCTCCGACAGAACCCAAAGAGTCCACCTCCCTCCCTTCTGGTCCGTGGCCACCGAGATCATCTGCGGCGTACCTCAAGGATCTCCACTCAGTCCAACACTCTTCAATATCTACATGAGCCCCCTCGCCACCATCACACGAAAACACAACATCAACATCATCTTCTACGCCGACGACACCCAGCTGATACTCTCCCTCACCAAGGACCCAGCCACCGCCAAAACCAACTTACAGGAAGGAATGAAAGAGGTAGCAGACAGGATGAAGCGCAGCCGTCTCAAACTCAACTCAGACAAGACGGAGGTCCTCATCCTCGGACAATCCCCTTCTGCCTGGGACGACTCATGGTGGCCCTCTGCGCTGGGAACCGCACCACACCCACAGACCACGCACGCAACCTGGGTTTCATCCTGGACTCCTCCCTCTCGATGACCAAACAAGTAAACGCCGTCTCATCCTCATGCTTCAACACCCTGCGAATGCTCCGAAAGATTTTCCGATGGATCCCCTCCGAAACCAGAAGAACAGTCACCCAGGCCCTTGTCACCAGCCGACTGGACTACGGGAATGCCCTATACGCAGGAACCACCGCCAAACTTCAGACTCTGCTCCAGCGCATACAAAACGCATCCGCACGTCTCATCCTCAACATCCCTCGTCACAGCCACATATCCACCCACCTAAGAAACCTCCACTGGCTCCCCGTCAACAAAAGGATCACGTTCAGACTGCTCACCCACGCACACAAAGCGCTCCTCAACAGCCGACTCTCGGTCTATACCCCCACCCGCCAGCTTCGCTCCACCAGCCTCGCCATCGTCCCACGAATCCGCAGAACCACCTCCGGAGGAAGATCATTCTCCTACCTGGCAGCGAAGACCTAGAACTCCCTCCCCACTCACCTACGACTGACCCAGGACCATCTCGGCTTCAGGAAGCACCTCAAGACCTGGCTATTCGAGCAGTAGCAGCCCCCCCCCCCCGTCCCCTAGCGCCTTGAGACCCTCACGGGTGAGTAGCGCGCTTTATAAATGCTTTGATTGAATGTGGTTTGACGATTTGCAGCCTAATCTATCCTTGTTACAGTACTGTAGAACTCTGCATTGATTACAAAACGTGCGCTATTTCATTTTCTTTTTAATCGAACTGTGGCAGAATCATAGTTTTTGTCTCTTATTGCACATACCTTGCCAGACACGCCACCACCCTCCTGACAGATGTCTAGAAAAATTGCAATCCCACGCAGTCATGCTTAGTTAGATTGCGTTTCTTGGCCTTCTATCTTTACGGTACTTTGTTTGCTTTTCTGTAGGCACAATATGTAAAGTGAATTAGAGAAAGCTAGTGGACCTATGTTTTGCAAGAGTGAAGGTTAAGATCTGACCTCACCTTACTTTCATCAGTTACACGTTTCGTGCTGTGAGACAAAGGCATCCCAGAAATTGGTCTCCAGGGGTTTGCGCTGTACTTGGTATTAGCCTTCCCTTTCTGTGTGGGTATATTAGTAATGCAAGAAACTGCCTCTTGTAAAACAGATATGAATTTCTATCTTGGGAACTACTCTTACCTTACCCAGTGAGATGTTTGTCACAGTGGTTGAATTGTCGTTTTAACCAGTTTTGAAATATATATATAATGTGCTGGAATGGAGATTTTTTTTAAATTAAACTTGCTTTTGAAGTAGCACCTGCGAGCATCTCGGAAAGGCAAGTGATAAAAGTCAATTGTTAAGCTGCAAGCCAGACACAACACCATGATTGAACAGTAGGATTTACCTCTACATTTTAAATCAATCCGACCAATAACTAACACATAATAGACAAAATACAATAAATGCATAGCCGATACTAAACGTGCTACTCCAAATTGTTTTGCTTAATCTGCAGTCTGTTTCTGAAAATTTGCATTAAAGTCTTAATAAAAAAACGACATTGCTGAGTGAGAAATATTTTTAGCTCACAAAGCAATTTGTGTGCCCGCATTCTCTCTAAATAAAGAAAAACGGTTTGCATTCATGCTATGACAGAAGGTAAAAGGTCTGAGAACCAACCATGAACTAGGAGAGCATTGCCCTTCTATAATGGAAATACAACTTTAATCTTTTAGTTTTGCCATAGTGGCATTTTATGGTGCTTTTTGGGTCGAGCAGTGGCAACGCACATACGCTGTGTGCAAGACCTGCTGTAATCAATAAAGCAACTCTATTCCCGCTGCTTGCTTACGATTGGTTCACTCCGGCGTCCCCTTCTTTCCTATCTCGTTGTGGCAGCCGATACCTCACTTCCTTTCAAGGCTGAGGAGCACATGTAAAATACAGTGTACTTATGCTTACCTTCTTTATCTCCCGTCTCAGAAAACTTTTTTTTCTTTATTGATGCTTTTGGCCCATTGCTGCTTTTTTAAAGTTATTCTGGCATAACCGCCATACTGCCCATAGACTCTACAAAATTGTTTGGAAAGTCCTAATCTTGATTTAAAAAGGCACCATAAGGCCATGTTCACAGCAGATTGTGTGCAGTGCAAATGTGAATTAACAATAGCAATAAAAAACACTTGTTTGCTCTCTGCACCGTTCACATCCACTCTGTCCCAAGAGCAGTTATAGCGGCATTAAATTAGTACTTCTATAAGTGAAGAACAACTGCATATTTAGTAAATGTTGCCCACTCTCCTCGAGTCAATTAAACTGGGTAAAAGTAACAATACCCTATATAAACACATCTTGGAACCTGCAGAAATATGCTACGAAGCCCTATATATTAAAACGTATTATTAATTCGACCATTACTAGGGTTCGAGTTTAATCTGATTGCTGCTTCCAGAAGTGCTTCATCAACCAGAATTTTCACTCAAATGTAAATAATACATTAGTATTTTATACTGTTAACTCAAATTCGTGATTAATTTAAACAATTGCAATAATTATAATAAAAGTTTGCCACACATTAAAAATTATGTACAAATATAAACAATACTTAGCAATAAATATCAACATTACATGCCATCAGTTAAATAATGCAAAAGACTCCAGAAAACCGTAAAACAAAACCGCTTTGTGGTTAAACATTAAAACCACAATGTTGTCACTGCAGGTTTGTCAGCACTTTGTCCATGAGTTTTTATACCACATTACCAATTGAGAATCGCTGCACTTCAGACACGTTGAAACTGCTTCTCTACAGCACCAGATACCCAAACGGCTAAAATTGAGTTTCATGATAGTTCTGCATAGGTAATCCACACCTTGGCATGAGGAAAGTCAGAAAAATGGTCAGGCGATTTAGCGATGTTTCTTAAGTAATTTTGCCCGGCGTTAAACGCCTCTAATACCATATGAAGTTTATCAAATAAAGAGGCAGGCGCTGGAGACAGGAAGACAGAAACAAGTTTTATTCCGACGGAGCAGAACACATCAGATCGGACAACAAGGTATCGTCTCGAGGTGCTCTCTAACAGCCTCTCTGAGGCCTGGCCTTTTATACACTGGTTTACGACATGTGACCGCTCTTTATTACAATAAAGACATTGTGAAGTAATGAAAAATGACATCCCCGGTACCCCCCCCCCCCCCAGTTCCGGCTCATTCCAACACGTGGCTACAGTAGAGGTCCTCACCCCCCCATACAATAGGAGGGGGCTATCACGCAGCTGAGTGTTCCGCCGATTCCTTTGGAATGTGTGCGCCTGATCGAATCTCAGGGGGTGGGGAGGTCATGATCAATAGTAGCTCCTTTGAAGAGGGGCGAGTGCATACAGTAGTGGGCAATAAACTGTATCCTCAGGCCAAGGGATGACCAGCGGTCCGTGCAGACAATCGGGCTCAGAGGAAGGGGTCATCAAAGGAGAGATATTCATGAAAGAAAGGATCGGTGTGGACAATCGAGCATAGAGGAAGGGTTTATCAAAAGAGGGGTATTCATGGAAGGAAAGGAGGTGTTGGTCAGGCGCGGGGTGTGATTCCCAGAGACAGAGTCATGCGGAAGAGGAGGGTTCATGACTTGTGCATGTGAGAGCGGGGGCAGCCAGGGTGCATGGGGGATGCTTGCAGGGTCAGGGAAGTGCGCTGATGATTGATCGTGAACAGGGAGACCATGGTACCTAAAATGGCTGTCGTGTATGTTCATACGTGAGTCTGAGGAATGGGCAAGATGGCGCAGATGATGTTCAGTTCACGAACTAAAATTCCACAGTCCTCCCTTTTAACATGTCTCGCCAGCTTGTCAATTCAGATCTATCCCCATAAGACCACGTATTTCTATCTCATAGAGGGGACTCATGTGCTCAGTTCTAAAGTCCAAAGTCTTAGGGCACATACAGTTAGAAATGAGTGAACACAAAGGTGGCAAACATTGAATACCTAAGCAACACCCACACAGTATCATGACTGGTATCAGTATAAATGTAAACAACCTCCATCCCCAGTCCTTCAAAGTGTCCCAAAACCAGCTTCCAAGCGACCATCCTTCTTGCTCCTGGTGAACCTCTGAGGATAGTCTGTGGAGGTGTTCGATTGCTTTGTAGACTGAAGGCGAGTTATCTGGCACGTAGGTGCAACAGCTGGAGCCGATGATGCGGCATGCTCCTCCACGGTCGGCCAGAACCACATCTAGAACAAGGCGGTTTTGAAGAGCCACCAGGCGGACTGCCTGAAGCTCAGCCGTGTTGTTAGCGAGGATGCCAGCCGTGATGTTAATGGTTGTTTCTACTGCCTGAGTCAGGTGTCGGATAGCACGGCTATTTGCCATTGGGCCCCACAGAGGAACAAGTCCCTTCACCGCATCCAGGAACTGTGCTCCGGTGGAGTCGGCTTGTCCAATGTCTCCGGCGCGCTTTTACCGGTGATGGTAGGCTGGGGCCACATACGTGGGGGGAAGAATGAAGGCGATGTAGCACGTACCCCTCCAACCTTTTGGGAGCCAAGTGTAAGCTTTGATGCCACAAACAAAGTACATATTCGGAGAAGCAACAAAGGAGGGGGGGATCAACTGAGACCAATGTTCTGGTGAAGCGGCAGGAACTGTGACCCACCAGCTGTGTTCCCTGGCCTTCGAGGCACACGAGACCTGTGACATTAATGACAGACAGGGCCACAGTCAGAGTGGCAGCCGTTCGCTTCCGCAGGTGGGAGAAGGTGGGTCTAGCTGGATTGTGGAGCACTTGCATTTCAACTCGTTCTTTGGCAGGGATGTTCATATGGAAGGCGGAACCTGAGGTCACAGGACAAAAGGGGGCAGACGTCCTTCCTGTTTTGTTCAGCCAGAACCCATAGTAGAAGTGTGACACTGTTTGACCAGAAGCGGCGTTGTCCTTGTGGCTTTCCTGCAAGAGGATCAACCAGGCGAGGCAGGAGCCGTGAACTGAGAAAGGAGAAGGGATGAAGGGGATGGAGTGTCCAGTGGCATGCGGGAGCAACCCGCAGACCCAGCAGTTTGTGGCATTTGCAGCAAGGTTGTGCTGGTGCAATAGTTGCACGAAGGAATTGTTCCAGAACTCCTTACGCCTTTCTCGGAGCTGAGCCGAAAGGGAGATCAGGTGATGCTCTTTCATGGTGGTTGGCTGTGCAGTGGTCAGCAATATCTGATGAGCGGGTGTGCTGTCCTCCAAGATCCAGAAGGAAGTCATGAGGAGGAGGCAAAGGAGGAAGAGAATGAAGAAGGCGATTGTCTTTGATTTGTGCAAATTGTCAGCCTTTGGGTTCCTGTAGTGGGTATTTCCGGTTGCGTCCATCATCTTCTTATCTGGCGCTTCCATCATCTTCTTATCTGGCGCTTCCATCATCTTCAAGGTGCTCGGTAGTGGGCAGAACCACAGACTTTGTTTAGCTTCTCTCCGGGTAACCCTTGGTTGTTTTAGGCCACCGTTCTGAGATTTTAACTTAGTCCGTGGTCTACTTAGCCGAAGCTCCCTCCTTTCGACGCAGGAAATACCCTTCCCGGGATGGCACAGTGGGATCAGGGAATTTTGCAAGTTCAAGTGCCTCGGTATCAGGATAGCAGTTCAGTGATGGCCGGTCTTTGTTCAGGAGCTCTTCTTGGGTGTCGACGTTTTCTGTCGTGGCCAGGGTCGAGGAGACCTTCTTGCAGTGGTGGGCGTGCAGCCAGTGCCTTTTCCCCTCTACTCGAAGAGCCGTCCGAGTGGTGATCAGTACTTGCCAGGGGCCCGTCCACCGGGGTTCCAGACTCTTTGCCCGTTGAAAATTCCGGACTAAAACATAATCTCCCGGTTGGATATCGTGACCGGGACCCCTGGAAGCATCGGGGATGGCCTGCTGCACCTGTTGATGAATGACAGACAACGTTTTAGTTAATTTGCATAAATAATCTGACAGCAGGTCGTCGGGGACGTCGTGAATGGAGGTTGGTTTGGGGGCAGTCCAGAGGTTCATTGGTCGCCCAAACACAACCTCGTAGGGGGTCAAGTGGTGCTTAGTGGGAGTGGAGCGCATCGATAGCAATGCCAGTGGGAGGGCATCTGGCCACTTAAGTCCTGTGGTGGCCACTATTTTTGACAGTTTCAGTTTCAGTGTAGCATTGTGTCGCTCGACTAGGCCAGCGGATTGGGGGTGGAAGACCGCATGAAACCTCTGCTTTACCCCCAGCCCCTTCAAGATTAGTTGGATAACTTCAGCTATGAAGTGGGGGCCATTGTCGCTCCATAAAATTCGACAAAGGCCGTAGCGAGGGAAAAACTCTTTCAGTAGTACTTTGGCAGTAGTCATGGCAGTGTTATCACGGGTTGGATAGGCTTCCACCCACTTGCTGAAGGCGCATACAATGACTAATACGTACTTCAAGCCTTGGCATCTCTCCAGCTGGATGTAATCCATCTGGAGGACCTCAAAGGGGTGGTCGGGGATCCCAAACCCTCCCCGGGGTACCACAGTTCCTTTCCCGGGGTTGTGTTGTAGGCAGATAAGGCACTGCTGGACCAGGCGTTTGGCTGAGTCGGGGATTTTGTTGTTGTGCCAGACTTTGGAAATGAGTTCAATCATGCGGGCAGAACCTATGTGTGCAGGGGAGTGTGCCATAGTCAGTATGGGAATCAAGTATGAGTCAGGCAGCAACCATTTGTTTGTGTCTTTTGTCCGCCAGCAGCCTTTATCGTCCTTTAGACCCACCCGTGCCCATTCAGTCAGTTCGTGAGGTGTGCTGGCCGACTGGATGTCCCTAATCGTTTCCCTAGCGTCAGTCCATTTTTCTGCTTGTGATCTGGTCACATATATACGTGTCGTTGTCCTATTCTCAGCTGTGGTTCGGGCAGTGATGTCGGCCAGTGCGTTTCCCTGTCCAACTAAGTCCGTCACCTTCTTGTGTGCCTGGCATTTGATCACTGCTAATCGTTTGGGGAGGAGAACTGCTTCAATCAGGGCGGAGACTAGATCTCTGTGAAGGATGGGCGTGCCGTGGGACGTCAGGAATCCCCTTTCCCTCCACAAGAGCCCAAAATGATGAACCACCCCGAAGGCATACTGGCTGTCCGTGTAAATGTTCGCCGTGGTTCCTGCTGCTATGATACATGCTCGTGTGAGGGCAATTAGCTCTGCCGCCTGTGCGGATCGTTGCGTGATGCGGGCTGTTTCAACTACTGTTCGGGCTGTCGTCACCGCATAGGCAGCTGAAGTGGTGCCGTCTGGGAGTTTGATACAAGAGCCGTCTACCCATAGCTCTCCATCAGGGTCTGTAAAAGCAATGTCTCGGAGGTCAATTCTACTCCTGGTCTGTTCGTCCGTGAGGGTCACACAGTCGTGTATAGGGGGCACATCGGGGTCATTTTCAGGCAAGGGCAACAGTGTAGCAGGATTCAAAGTTGTGCATCTCTTCAGAGTGATGTGGGGTGCAAGTAGGGTCAATTCGTACCCCGTCAGTCGTGCACTAGTCAGGTGTTGAGTCTTGGTCTGGTTCAAAAGGGTGTCAACTGCGTGGGGTACTAACACCGTGAGAGAGTTCGAAAGTACAATTCCCTCACTCTGACGGATAGACAGCAGCGGCGGCCACTGCTCGAAGGCCGGCAGGTAAAGCTCTGGCGACTGGGTCAAGAGTGGCAGAGAAGTAGGCACAAGGGCGTTGTTTGAAGCCGATGGGCTGAGTTAGAACAGACAATGCGCAACCCTCCCTTTCGTGAGTGAAGAGGGAGAAGGGCTTGGAGTAATCTGGTGTCCCTAGGACGGGGGCTGAGCAAAGGGCATCCCGCAACTCCTTAAAGGACGCTTGGCATTCGGGGGTCCAAGGGAGTGGGAAGGGAACATCTTTGGCCAACAGGGAAAGTAGGGGCTTTATAATGAGACTGAAATTTGGTAACCATTGTCGGCAAAAAGAGGTAAGGCCCACCAATGAACGGACTTGCTTCTGTGTCTTTGGGATGGGGGTGTCTAGGATGGTTTGGATTCGGTCGGGTGTAAGTTTCCTCCCTTCTTTGGACAGGAGATGGCCTAGGTATGTCACTTGAGGCTGGCAGAACTGCAGTTTCTTTTTGGAGACTTTGTGGCCATTCTCCGCAAGAAAGTGCAAGAGTTGGATAGTGGCCGTGATTGCAAGTGGAGTGGTGTCGGCCGCCAAAAGGATATCATCGACATATTGGATCAACACCACTCCATCTGGTAGCTGGGCGGCGTCCAGCTGTCTTTTGAGGGCCTGGCTGTAAATGCTGGGACTTTCCGTGTAGCCCTGGGGAGCTCTACAAAATTGGTACTAACGGTTTTTTAAGGTGAAGCCGAAGAGATAACGGCTGTCTGGATGGATGGGGATAGAGAAAAATGCATTCTTGAGATCAATAACGGTGAAGGTGGTGGCAGTGGACGGGATGAGGGTCAGAATGGTGGTGATGTCTGAGACTACGGGGTACTGTGGCACCACCACTTTGTTGACTTCTCGCAGGTCGATGATGAAGCGGTACGCTTTCTCATCTCCCTCACCTTGCTTCTTAACAATGGGTAGGATAGGGCTGTTGCAGACATTACTAACCACTTCCTCTACCACTCCTGCATCTACCAGGGACTGAATAATCTCTACCAATGCCTTCTCGCCTTCAGGCGATATCCGGTACTGTGGGAGTTTCGGGAGTATTGCGTCTGGTCGAACAGTTATGTGCACAGGGTCGATCATCATTCGTCCTACATCTGAGTCGTTTCTGGCCCATAGGTACAGGGGTAGGGTGTCGAGCAAGGATAGGTCAGCATCAGTTATAGAGTACATATGTCGTGCGGGGCGGGATCTGGACATGCTCGGGTTGTCGTACAGGATGACTCGGACTCCATCTGGGGAACACCTAATAGTAGCTCGGAAATGTTTTAGTAAATCAATACCCATAATGGCGTCAGGGGAGTTGGAGGAGAGCAAAAATGTTGTGTCAGTGGGGTTGTTTCCTAGGTCAAAGGAGATATGTACAGACAGGGGATTAGTGGAGGGCGTTCCATCGAAACCTATCGATGTAATGTGTGAGCCAGACAAGGGTGCCCTTGGAATCAGTCGCTTTGATAATACACTACGTGTCGCTCCAGTGTCTACCAAGAATGGAGACTTTGTACCCAGGACCTTAGCGGTGACGTAAGGACCTTGCTGGTCAACACAGAGCTCGACTGGATCCCTCCCTTGCCCCTGGCAGTCCTATGCGAAGTCGGGAGTGTTCTCACTGTCAGATAGTTGGTACTGGTTCTGTCGGGGATGGTCAAATGTGTTCGATCTTCCTGGTCTGTCGCTGTTGGTGTCGTTTGTGTACCCCCGTCCCTGTCCTCTAGTCCTGGGGCCATTCGTCATGTCCCTCGTTTCTTTATTTTTAATTAGTTCCAGAAGAGTCGGACATTGAGACTTCCAATGCCAGAATCCTTTGCAAAATGCACACTGATTATCTTCTATGTCCCTACGTCCAGAGTAGGGAGTGGGTGTGTGGTCCTTTGGGGGTGGATTTCTAGGGGCGATTGATTGGTAGCTCCCCCTGTGTAGTTCTTTCCCGACTGCCACCCCTTGTATCTGGGCTATCATCACCCTTTCTTTCAAATCTTTCTTCTTTCTCTCGGTTGCCCTATCATTCTCATTCTTTTGGTGTTCGTAGTACTGAGCCATTTGGAGGATAGCGGCGGGTTTGGAGGCCCCCCAACTACTCTCGCTCGTTTGTAACTTTTCGGAAACCTCTCGTGACAGACCCTTTACGTAGTTTTGCACAAATAGGTGTTGTCCGGTTGCGGTGGTCATGTCTTGGCCACTGTAGTCGGAGAACACCGTTTCAAATCGGGAGAAGTATTCTGATACGTCTTCCTGGGGTTTCTGACGGCAAGCCGTGACTATTGACCAATCTACCTTTTTCTCTGGGATCAAGGTTTTTAACTTCTGAACTATTTTGTCCGGAAGTTCCAGTATGTCTTTTATCGGTTTCCTGCCGGGCTCTCGTCGTCTATCTAGCTCACTGAGTTGATTCCAGGTATGTCCGAACAGATCTGTGTGTTCGGCTTTCCGAATTTGCTTCCACACGTCAGCCGGCAGACATAACCCGAAAAACAAATCAATGTCTGCTAGAGTCATTATCGTTGAGCCCAAGGCTGTGCCTAATTCGGTGTAAAATGCTGTCGGGTTCTTCCTTAAATCAGGCAGGGTTTGCCTAAAGGTTAAAATATCTTGTCGATCCCATGGTTGGTAAACCCAATTGTACACAACCCTCCCTTTTGCATCTGCGTGGTTGATATCGTCGTTTGTTCCCTGACCTCTTGGGGGAACCCAGTAGGGGGCGGCTTCTCTGATAGGCATCATAGTGTTGGCTACTTCTAATGGGGACTCAGCCGTTTCAGAGACTGTGATCTTGACCTCTGGTTTCTGTTCCGTGAGGTGGCGGAAGACTTCAAGCGTTTGCATGAAGAGGTCCGTCACATCGCGCTCAGTCCCATCTCCAACATCGACCTTTCTATATAGAGCCGTCAGCTTAGCAGGACCCTTAGTTTGATACCTATACTCATATGCGTTCAGGGTGTGGTAGCTGAACCGTAAAATGAAATGCCGTCTGTGGCTACCGGCATGTGAATTGTGCATATCCATCGTATATTCTTCGCTCTCTTTCCGTTCTACCAGTGTCTTTGCTATCTTGTCTATCCCATCCCGCTCGTCTTTGCTCAACCTATTTAGTCTGGCTGTTGGCTGCTTGCTAGTCTCGAGTTCATCTGATGTTGTCACCAATGTGGCTGGTGCGAAGGCCGTAAGAGCCGGGGCACTAGCGCTAGGGTCACCCTCGCCCGCACTCAGAACTGGTAGGTGCTGTGCTAGAGGCTGGCAGGGGGCATAAGGAGGGGGCATGTAGATAATCGGAGGACCTAGCAGTAACTCGTCGTTTGCCCGTTGTTTGGAGGGCATCTCCGGGTAGAGCGTAGAGGGGGTCCTAACAGGGCATTGGCCTGCCGACCCTGATTCTTGCGTTTGTCTAACTTCCTCTCTCCTTCTTATTTCTTCATCTAGTTCCTTAGCGGCCAGGTGGGCTGCCTTTCGTAACTCTTTCCCTATTCTTGCTTCTTCTCTTTTCCTTCGTTGCTCTGCTTCTTTGCGCCACATGCCGATACTATCGAGCATGGTGGGCGTTGCCTTATTTATTCTAACAGCTGCTTCTAGCGCTTTTATTTTATGATCATCAAAGGAACCTATCAGTGGCCACTGACTTTCGGGGTCCTTTTTTGTATATTTATGCCATAACTTACTATAATCTATAGCGACTAGTCCTTGCTTAGTGAACATGTCCTTATTAGGGGTGCCTTCCAATGGAGCTGGATGGTTCATCTCTAATAAGCGGTCCGGGTTGTACCAACTACCAATCAGTGGGGAGAAGAAAGGCATGACAGGTTACAATGGGGGACAAAGGTCCGCACTACCTATCTTTCACTATTTGCAAAGACTAGACAGAATATTGCTATTCTACGTTATTTGCAAGCAGAGAACCTCAAAAGAACTATACTCCAAACAATCTATGTTCGGACAATCAATCAGTGGGGAGAAAAATAGGTACAGCAGATTACAATGGGGGACAAAAGTCCGCGTTACCTACCCTTCACTATCCGCAAAGGGAGATAGAATATTCCTATTCCTCCTCGTTTGCAGGCAGCGAATATCTCAAAGAGCGACAAAGCAAATACTAGTATTTCAATCAATCAAACAATCAATCAATTCATAATTCGTTGTGTGTCACGACCTTACCCGGACCGCATGGACAGTTTCTCGTCTTCCGCTTCCAGCGCCCGATCGTCCTCTACTCTCTGCTGCTACCGCGGCACTCCTGATGGTTCCCAGTCAGGACCGTAGATCACTCGGGAGAGGTCTGCTTGGAACCATGGAAGTTCGGATGATCGGCTGTCAGACGAGGGTCTATCGGACAGGAGCTCTCCCGATCGTTGCAGTCGTTCACTCTATCGTCTGGACCTCTCCCACTGGATCCACGTGTCGCTGATGGGCCCCACGCTTGGGACGCCAATTGAGGAAAGTCAGAAAAATGGTCAGGCGATTTAGTCGATGTTTCTTAAGTAATTTTGCCCGGCGTTAAACGCCTCTAATACCATACGAAGTTTATCAAATAAAGAGGCAGGCGCTGGAGACAGGAAGACAGGAAACCAGTTTTATTCCGACGGAGCAGAACACATCAGATCGGACAACAAGGTATCGTCTCGAGGTGCTCTCTAACAGCCTCTCTGAGGCCTGGCCTTTTATACACTGGTTTACGACATGTGACTGCTCTTTATTACAATAAAGACATTGTGAAGTAATGAAAAATGACATCCCCGGTACCCCCCCCCAGTTCCGGCTCATTCCAACACGTGGCTACAGTAGAGGTCCTCACCCCCCCATACAATAGGAGGGGGCTATCACGCAGCTGAGTGTTCCGCCGATTCCTTTGGAATGTGTGCGCCTGATCGAATCTCAGGGGGTGGGGAGGTCATGATCAATAGTAGCTCCTTTGAAGAGGGGCGAGTGCATACAGTAGTGGGCAATAAACTGTATCCTCAGGCCAAGGGATGACCAGCGGTCCGTGCAGACAATCGGGCTCAGAGGAAGGGGTCATCAAAGGAGAGATATTCATGAAAGAAAGGATCGGTGTGGACAATCGAGCATAGAGGAAGGGTTTATCAAAAGAGGGGTATTCATGGAAGGAAAGGAGGTGTTGGTCAGGCGCGGGGTGTGATTCCCAGAGACAGAGTCATGCGGAAGAGGAGGGTTCATGACTTGTGCATGTGAGAGCGGGGGCAGCCAGGGTGCATGGGGGATGCTTGCAGGGTCAGGGAAGTGCGCTGATGATCGATCGTGAACAGGTAGACCATGGTACCTAAAATGGCTGTCGTGTATGTTCATACGTGAGTCTGAGGAATGGGCAAGATGGCGCAGATGATGTTCAGTTCACGAACTAAAATTCCACAGGCAAATACAAACAAGCACTGGCGTTGCCAATAGGTCTCGCAGTAGGAAAGTTGGAGCTATTTGTTTTGTAAATGACATTTTATATTTGTTTTGTGATTTACAATGCCAATACTTTTAACTTTAGCAAATGTGACACTTAGCATTTGTGATGCCACATGTTTTGTATTGACGTGACTTAGATGTATTGATATTACAAATAACAATGGCTTTTAATTTTTTTAAATAATTAATACTTAAATAAAAGTGATTGTAATTTATAATGGCAATGGTCCAAAGTAGATAAAATAGTGGAAAAATTGAAAAACTGTGGCACAGAAAACAGGGCAGAAATTCATATCTGGCGTTTGCATAACAAACTAAATCTCAGCATAATTGTTATGGAAACTTTTACCAAAACAAATATTTTGAAGGCAGGTTAATAAAACCCACAATAAGTATTGGCGTTTTGATAGAGAACAGTGTTGAAAATCAGGGGCTGACCCCCTATATGCCTTTGCGCTTTCACTGGAGGGACTTCCCATGGTTGGGGGGGAGGCAACCTTACTGCCCATCAGCTGGCCGTAGCTTTACAGACCTGATGCGAGTCACGGCCGCTAGGCCGTGAAGTGTGAAGCAGTGGGCGGGGAAGCAGATCCCTTTGAACCTCTCGGAGGCAAGGGGAGACGCCGTCCAAACGTGGACAATGACGTGAAGATCTGAGGAAATATTAAAATATAAGGAAATGATGGTGAAGAATCACTAGTGTTTAGTAGACCAATTTAAAAAATGATGATACATTAAACTGAAAAATCACTGCATTTGATTTATTTTCGATATCCAGCATGTTGGAAAACAAGTTAATTGAATTATACAAAGTCTCTGCATGGTATCTGCACAGAGTTATTATGCAAGCGGGGAATGCTCAACCCAACCTGCAAATGAGCGGAACTGATATTAAAACGACTTCATAGCTCTCAAACGTTCACAACCGCTTGGGAATGTGAGTCAGGCTCCAGGTCCTTGAACAGTGATGATGCAGCAGGAAGTGACATCACATAACCACTGACATGACTCAACCGGAAGTGGTATCGCATGACCATAGATGCTGTTATGTTTTGTGTTGCTGGGTTCACTTCACCCTGTTAAATAATCAAAGGGGTGTTTTATGAGTGGTCCCTCTCCGTCAGGATGGGGAATGGTTGTGGCTGTGATGTAGGGACATGAGATAAAAAAAAGTCTCAGGTCGTGGCTCGTGGCAGTGTAACATCATTACGGGTCTGTTGTCAGCGCCCAGACATAGGTACAGCCAGCCCATTATTAGCTGGCCCCGGTTGTCCACTGCCTACGCGGACAGTTCGAAAATTCAACCCAAGGTTCTTTTCCCGTTATTGTTTTTGTTACGGAAGACGTTCGCCTCTATGATGTCTATACTTCCGGATCGCCTGGCAGCTAACCGACTGGCCGAACACATTGTAGAGGAAGGCGTAATATGTAAGACCAGGTAGCATTGTCGGCATCTCAGCCAATCAAAGTGCGTCAGTCAGAATAGCGAAGCATCTATTGGCTGCAGAGAGCAAATGCCTTTGATGAATACAAACCCTGTTCTAGAGCAACACGAGTTTAATGTGGTGGGTGAACCGATGTTGAGTTAATCGGGATCCTGTCTGTAAAATGAAAGCTGCACCTTCTCAGCTGGTGGCAGCCTGGATATGGACAGACAGTTAAGAGAGCTGGGTCGACCCTGGAAGTTTCAGACTGCAAGACTGTAAGATCCCGGTCACGGGTAAATCAGCTCGAAGAATCTGGTGGGATCTAGTAATGTTATAAACGAGAGTATGTCCGAGTGGAGTATCCGTTTCCTCTGTCAAAGATGCGTCCTCGAATAAAAAAAAAGCCCATACATTAATAAAATCCCCGGCACATGAAAAGAAGAAAAAGATGCGAGCACAGTGTGAGGGTGAGGGGGCAACGCAGGGGGCAGGATTACAAACGCCACGGGAGAGGGGAGCAATTGGAGTGCGGCGGAAGCATCAAAGGGCTGGGAGAGGAGGAAAGGTGGGAGGGAACACGGCCTGGGGGAAGCTGGCTGGGGAGGGGGAGGAGAAATGCAAGTAAAGGGTGTGCGCAGGGAGAGAGAGGGGAGGTGCTGGAGCTGGGGAACAGATGGCCGTGAAAGTTTATGGCCCAAAAGCGCGTGCCTGTGGCCACGTGAACTCGAAGAAAACCGCACGAAAAAACCCGTGGTTTCACGAGTATTTTGAGCACTTGAATTCTCGCCATTTCCCATTCCTTCGGAATGGAAAAGGCGAGACCTAAAAATGTGCATTAAAATTTTGCCTCAAATGAGAAAATGTGACACATTAGTAAATAATGAAAGCATGAACTAAGTTTTCTTCATTCTCCCTGCACGTAGTTTTAACTATCAATCAGCAATGATGTGGTCCTTAATAGTGCAGCACTCGCGACTCTTTCAATATGCCTACACGCCCCTGCTTCTCTTGCCTCTTTGCCTCCAAGGCACACACACAGCCTTTACAAACTGGACTGTGCTTGGCTGAGGCAGCCAGTGGTTAAAAGACATTGTTATTTACAGCGCCTATAGCTCTAACTCCATTGCATGCAAGACCTGTTGCATTTTCAATGCTTGTTTATTTCGTTAGTGGAAACTTCTTGAAACTTATCATTTTCTGCCCCTGAAAATAAGTGTTCATATTGTTGTGTATCATGTCACCATGCACGTTACTGTAAACCTGGTGCTCAAATACATTTTTGTGCAAAAATATGTTTATGTATTGCTACAGAAGTCGCGTGTTCTCTGCAGTAGAAGCTATTCCTTTGTTGTCTTAAATAACTCAATACACTAGCGTCCCTAGTTTCTGCCTACATTGAAATATAAGGAATTCTACAAATTGGTGGGTTTTAGTGCACACTTAAATTTGACTCCATCTTAATAACTATTGTGTGTTATGTACTAGTAATATTAATTACTCTAATTCTTCCTTCCTCTTCCCAGTACTTGCTTAACTGATGATTTACTTTCTTCCATCAGAACAGTCCCCACTTTCCATTCTGGATTCAGTTTCTCTGAGACTCTCTCCAAAGGTCCAAAAAAAGGGCGTTATGTAAAATGAAAACCAATTTTAGATTTTACCAGAATGGGTATAAAACTAGATTTTTCTCACAATCACGCAAAATCTTTGGAGACCCAAGGTGTTGGTATAGATCATTAAAGTCTTGAGGTGGCTACTGACTAAATATTCCGAACGCAGTAGAATGCAATGCAGTCGACCATTAACAGTAAAAAGATTTTTCTCTCCACCCTGCCTGTCAAAAGAAGAGCCTGTTTTAAGACACCTTCCAGATCAACAGCCCTAGGCGCACATCTTTTAAATGGCTAGAGGAAAGTAGATAGATCTAGGTAGGAGAGGACAGAAAAAAAAAATTCCCTCCCCATTGAGAAGCAAACAAGGAGATGGAACCACTTCTCTCTCTTCCTCCGGTGAGGAAACACTGATATCCCTTTCCCAATGCTACTCCATGCACTTTCACTCCACTCTGTGCCACTGTTAGAACCGGGGTCTCTAGTTGGCAGGGGTATGCACCCTAGTCCAAGTAAGGACCACCGCTTCCGACCTGGTAGCTTGGCTCAGAGCAGCAAAGGCGTAACTTCAGAGGCAATGTGTAAAGTATTTGTGCAACACACAACGGCGGTGACACAGTAAAAACACTCACAAGAGGAACACCACACCAGTTTTGTATAAGAATAAGAATTTCTTTATCTAAAAATTATGCGAGAACCAAAAGCAGGTAAATCCAGCTCCAGGCAAGATCAATAATAAAAAGGATTCCAGTTTCCAAGCAAGATCAATAACCAATAAGAATGAATCCAGTTCCCAGGCCTGATCAAATCACCAAAAGCTCATGTGTGCCAAGGGCTCTTGCTGGTAATGTCTTTCTCACAGTGTCCTTGGATGGTAAAAGTTTTTGTGCAAAGGTGGTAAAAGTACACTTGAGGTAGGTTCTTATGGTCAAAATTCACTGGGCGAAGGTTCTTAGGCCAAAGTTCCCTTGTAGCGTAATAAGTGTGCCTCTCATAGAAATGATGCTCCCAGCGTAGGAAGTGCGGCTGCCCAGGCGCTGCTGGTAATGCTAAATAATGCCCCAGTGTCAATTACCAAGTAATTATGCCCCCGTAGGCCAGTCAGTGAAGGACGGTTCCCAGCCAAGCACAAAGCTCACACTCCAGGTACCCGGCCAACCCGCACCCCGCCCCTTCGCAGCAGCCTGGTTGCACTGAGGCGTTACCTGGGGTGGTGGTTGCGGACGCAGGTGCGAGGCTCCTCTCCCCCTGGGGCCTTGGACTCAGCAGGCGCTGCACGGGTGGGGGTCACAGCCACACAGCGCTCCTTTAGCACAGCGCTTAACAGTGCCTCCAAGTCCTGGGCAACGACTGAGCCTCCTGCCACACAGCGCTTCGCTTCTCAGCGCTACACAGCGCGCTCCGGTCCCAGTGGCGGTGACCCCAGGGCCAGTTTCAGTGGGCTTGCGCCAGAAGCAGAGGCAATCACAGAGCCCTGGGAGGATCACGGGGCAAGCAGTGCTGAGGGCAGGCACAGCGTTGCAGGGCAAATCTTGAGAGTGTTGTTGCTGTTCCAAAGGGCAGTCTTTAAAACGCTGTGGTCCAAGGACAGGTAGTTTCCTTTGGCTTAAAAAGGGTGCAGTCCCAAAAAGGCAATCTTTAAAATGTTGAAGACTCTTTAAAATGCTGTTCAAAGAAAAGTAGTTCCTTTGGGATGTTGTGGAGACACTCTGATGGTGATGTTGCAGTCTCCCATGCAGGGCAGGATCAGCAGACAGTAGGGCAGCTCAGCAGGTTGTGGGGCAGCAGTTCCTTGGAGCAGTCAGCCTCCTTCCCAGTGGCAATCCTCTTGCGCAGCAGTCCTCACTCCAGCAGGGATTCTTCCAGGTCCAGCAGTGTAACAAGAATGTGAGGCCAGGACCCTCCCTTATATATCTTTTTAGTCTAAGGGCTAGAAAGTGGTGGAAGTCTCTGGAAGGGTCTGGGGGCAGGGGCTTCTGGAAGAGTCCAGGGAGTTCTGGTATATTCCCTGCCTTCCCTGACCTAGCTGTCACAGTGACGAGAGACAGGCCGTTAAGGCTACAGTGGGCAGCCCATCACAGCTCATCCCAGGGAAGAAGGTGTGAATCACCGCTCCCACCTCCCAACCCAGGCAGGCTATCAGTATGCAGAGGGGAGGGGGGAGTCTGCAGCCTAATCTAAGTGTAGGCAGGAAAAGGTCCCCTTTATAAAAGTGGGATCCCTAGCGTAGTAATGCCCAAACCCTATATATCATTGGAAAGGGTTCCCCCCCAGAGTCCAACAAGACCAAACATGATAGACTTATTAGGTCCCTGTCAGAAGTTAGTCCATAAGGGGAGGTTCCCAATGTTAGCCTATGGAGGATTAAACCTTACTGCGGTAGCAGTGGCTTGTGGCAGATATGCCAGCCTCACAAGGTTTTAGGGAAGAGCACCTGCACCTCAGCACTGTTTAGCAGTGGTGAGGCGCCCAGAGTCCTAAGTCCAACAAAATATAGGATAAGAATGGGAGGCAAAAAGGGCAAAAATGTAGGGGAGACCACCCTAAGGCTGACAGGTCTAACAGCCACTCCACACAATTCCACTCCAGTCTTCGCAACACAATGCCACTCCACACCATGCCACTTAATGCTACTTAATGCCATACAATACAACGCCACTCCAACCTATGCTACTGCATGCAACATAGTGCAGCTCCAATGCTACTTCTCACCACACAATCCCACTCCATAAAATATCACTCCACACAATGCAACTCAATGCCACACAGTGCCACTCTACTCCACACAATGCCACTCTACTCCACACAATGCCACTCTACTCCACACAATGCCACTCTACTCCACACAATGCCACTCTACTCCACACAATGCCACTCACTTCACACAATGCCACTCACGTCATACAATGCCACTCCTTTCCACACAATGCCACTCCACTTTAATCCTCGCCACAGATTGCCACTCGACTCCAATTCACTTAATGCCACTACATTCCATACAGAGCCACTTCACTCCAAGCAATGCAACTCTGCACCACACAGTTCCACTCTTTTAAAGCTCCTTATTGCTCTTCACACCGCTACCTAGTGTCATGGTAGGTGGTAAGCGGGGTATGAAAATCTCTACCAGAAATGACTTGAAACAGGGATGCTTGTCGGTGTCCCTCCTTTTTTCACTATATATGGCAAATCTGCCCGATGTGTCGGCTAAGGTAGCTGGTGATGCCCAAAATCAGGCTCTTCTACTTTAGGTATGATTTCAAACACAATACTGGGTGACGGACCTATAGAATAGCACCTCACTCTCACTGCTGTCTTATAAGAGGTGTTGTTAGTGCACAAATATCCAGCACCTGTCACCCTTTGGTGCCACTGGTCACAGATTCACTCAACAAATTTAACAAAAGGAGGTGCACCGAACAGAGTATATTTCAGTCCATTTATATTTTCTTTGTTTCATCCTTTATTATAACATCCACGTGTGATCATAACGTGTTTCGTTATTTTAAGGCACAAGCCTTTAGAACTTCTTCAGGACTCAAAGGGGAGAATCTGACAATATCATTTATCGTGATCGTTAATCCCGTAATCATTTCGTGATGTGGTAGTACTTCAATAGTCCAAGTCATCCCACCTTATGGCAAGAGCGAGTGACTGAAGCATCTTGGTTAAAGTGATATTTAGGAAGTACTCCTGGTAATCGCGAGAAGCCCCAAGTAGCAGAGTCGTCCGCTGTGATACGCGGTTTCCAACCTTCCGTTCGTCATCACTAGAAAGAATCTTCTACTTTAGGTACACTGCTTTTTTCTGAAAATATTGTCCTGCTAGACCTGACTTCTAAAGGTATTCAGAGACTTCTTGATACCTTGTCATCTTATTCAGACACTCCGTTCCTGAAGGTAAATATCAATGAAACTATGGTCATCAGGTTTCATCCAAAGGGGTGTCTGATTAATATAAAGTATAAGTGATCTTATGATAATTTTGCCATAGAAGTTTCAAGTCTTACACTTATCATGGAAGATTTATGTCGGCAAACTTGGCTGACAGCGAACATATTACACATATCTCAAATAAGGTGTCTGTCCATGGAAATACACTAAAGGCACTTTACGGAGCATTAGGCGACACAGGCACTTTAAACTTATCTTCACAGTATATAAAACAAAGATGCGCAATAGAGACAATAAATATTAATCAATGACACATTATGCATAAGATGGAGTGGAAAATTTGTTGCATTATTTGCACTTTAAATTCTATGGTCTTAGTAGAAGACCTGTGGCTGGAATTAGGATTTGTGAGCACTTTTATGAAAGGACTATCTGTTATTTTACGATGGTACCATTGTATACTACGTGCTAAAGAAAAGTCTTTAAGGAGTCTTATGGATTTGGATTCTTTCGTTCCTACTAAAGAGACTGGATACATTTTAACTAATATTTTAACCACACATCAGCAAATTTCTTTGACTAGATTAGATATCCAGAGTATGAGCTATATTCATCTTAAAAATAATTTAAAAAATAGCATGAAAATTTGCTTTATGGTAAATTATATGAAATAAATAATAATACCAGCATTTGTAAAGCGCACAGCTCCCTCCTGAGAGGTGTCCCGGCGCTGGGGGTTTGCTGGGAAGATTAAGCGAGCCATTGGCCATAGTCACATGGGGCTGGGCTAACCTGCCACTGGCACCGTGGATCGAACCGTGAACTCCAGAGGCAGGCACCCTGGCCGCTGCGTCACACATCTTGCACATAGAGATATGTAGAGCAAAATCTAATTTCCATGGTATTATTCAATCATGTCAGGCAACAGACCCTCAAGTGTATTTAAATTGGAACCTGGAACATTGGGTGAAAAGATGCCTAATGCTATGTAGGCTGAAATGTTTACCGTTAAAAAATGCTACGGATGCATGGCAGAATGTAGTTTAGGAGGAGAGAATATGCACCTTATGTTATAATGATGTACAGACCATGGGACATGTTATATTTGGTTGTCCCAATAAAAAACAAAAAGGCTGCAATGAAAATGATAAATCGGCCAGTTAATGAATTAATGTGTTTACATTTTGTTGTTTATTTTTAAAAGTTTTATTAATTGATGTAATTTTGTATATTGTAGAGCTCATTGTAAGTGCTAAATCTTTCATAAAAGATCTGTGACGGGGTGAGTGTCTGAAAAGTTTCAGCACTCCGTCCATCATCTCCTTGTGTTTGCTTTGTTCGCCCTAAGTTGACAGGGTATGCCCAGACTTGGGTCCCTTGCTCACTTTGCCACTGGATTCAAGCTAGCCTGGCTTCTGAAGGGTGTTACCCAGACACTGGTCCCAGGATGCTTATTTCCGGTTCAGAGAAGACCTTGCTTGGCAGTTCGGGTTGGACTGTCACGACCAGCTCCGTCGATAACCTCACAACCGCCGAACACCTACACTTTCAGATCCACTCCGACCCCAGGACCACACTTAGAGGCACCCTCATCTACAGACCACCAAGAACCCGTAAACAATTCAGCGAAGACATCACTGACTTCATCAGTCCACATGCCCTCGCCTCCGAGAACTACATTCTACTAGGAGACCTCAACTTCCACCTGGAAAAGAAAAACGACAACAACACCACCACCCTTCTGGACAACCTGGCCAATCTCGGCCTCAAACAACTTGTTGATACCCCCACCCATGTAGCCGGACATACGCTCGACCCAATCTTCACCTCCAGCAAACACGTCTCCTTCGATCACACCACAGCTCTCCACTGGACGGACCACTGTTGTGTTCACTTCAGCTACAAAACAACCTCGACCCACAACCCCCCACAACCTATCCCCCAGAGAAAATGGAACAAAATTACCACCGACCAACTCCTCACATCGCTCAACCAGAACCCACCCGCCCTCTCATCGGACCCAAACCAAGCTGCCATCAAATTCAAACAATGGATCACTCACAGCGTTGACGAATTAGCACCCTTGAAAAACCATCACACCAAACAAGACAACAAAAAGGCCCCCTGGTTCAACGATGACCTCAAGAAATCCAAGAAGCTATGCCGCACTCTCGAGAAAACTTGGAGAAAAAAAACCAACCACCGACAACATGACCACCCTCAAGTCAGCCACCCGCAAACACCACCAGCTGATTCGATCCACCAAGAAATCAGCATTCAAGGATCGACTCGACAACAATGCCCATAACAGCAAAGAGCTCTTCAACATCGTTAAGGAATTCACCAACCCCACCGCAGCCTCAAACGACATCACTCCCTCCCAAGACCTCTGCGACTCGTTATCCTCCTTCTTCTACAACAAAATTGCCGACATACATAACCGCTTCGAAAACAATTCCAACTAACAACCCTCTCCACCGCCCTCAGGACCTAAACCGCCCTCCAACCACATCCACGCCTGGAACCCAATCACCACTGTAGACACCATCCGCCTGATGAATTCCATCCACTCTGGCTCGCCAACCGACCCATGTCCCCACCACATCTACAACAAAGCAGACTCCATCATCGCACCCCATCTCCGTGACATCATCAACTCTTCCTTCAACTCTGCTACCTTCCCAGAAAGTTGGAAACATGCCGAAGTCAGCGCCCTCCTGAAGAAACCCACAGCAGACCCCTTGTGAACTTAAAAACTACCGCCCCATATCCCTCCTCCCATTCCCGGTCAAAGTCATTGAGAAGGCCGTCAATAGCCAACTCGCCACCTTCCTGGAATCCAACAACTCCCTCGATCCATCACAATCCGGCTTTCGAGCCAAACACAGCACCGAAACCGCCCTCATCGCAGCAACTGACGACATCCGAACACTACTGGATAACGGAGAAACAGTGGCCTTCATTCTACTCGACCTCTCCGCCGCCTTCGACACTGTCTGCCACAGCACCCTCATACAACGCCTTAGCAACATTGGCATAAAAGGTAAAGCCCTGGACTGGATCATCTCGTTCCTCGCCGGAAGAACCCAGAGAGTACACCTCCCCCCATTCAAATCAGAGGCCACCGAAGTCATCTGCGGTGTACCACAAGGATCATCACTTAGTCCCACCCTCTTCAACGTCTACATGAGTCCACTCGCCTCCATCGCGCGCCAACACAACCTCAACATCATCTCCTACGCTGACGACACCCAGCTGATCCTTTCCCTCACCAAAGACCCCAACACCGCCAAAACCAATCTTCACGAAGGCATGAAAGAAGTTGCCATTTGGATGAAAAAGAGCCGCCTAAAACTTAACTCAGATAAAACGGAAGTGCTCCTCCTAGGATCATCCCACTCTGCCTGGGACGACTCATGGTGGCCTTCGGACCTGGGCTCCGCACCAATACCCACAGACCACGCACGCAACCTAGGCTTCATCCTAGACTCCTCCCTCTCGATGGCCAGACAAGTCAACGCCGTCTCTTTCTCCTGCTTCAACATACTCCGTATGCTCAAAAAAATCTTCCATTGGATCCCCACCGAGACAAGAAAGACTATCACCCACGCACTGGTTACGAGTCGACTAGACTATGGAAACACCCTCTACGCCGGAATTACAGCCAAACTACAGAAAAAACTCCAACGCATCCAAAACGCATCGGCGAGACTCATTTTGGACATCCCTCGCCAAGATCACATTACCGGCCACCTGAAAGACCTCCACTGGCTTCCCGTCAACAAGAGAATAACATTCCGTCTCCTCACCCACGCACACAAGGCCCTCTACAAACTAGGACCCGAATGCCTCAACACTCGACTATCCTTCTACACACCCAACCGCCAACTTAGATCCTCCAATCAAGGCCTCGCCGCAGTCCCGCGCATCCAAAGGTCCACCATGGGAGGCAGATCCTTCTCCTACTTAGCGGCGAAATCCTGGAACTCACTCCCCACTCACCTCCGCCTCCCACAGAACCACATCTCCTTCAGAAAAGAACTTAAAACCTGGCTATTCGATAAATAATTAACCCCCTCCCCAAGCGCCTTGAGACCCTCTGGGTGAGTAGTGTGCTATACAAATTCTTGAACTTGAACTTGAACTGTTCCCATGAGGCACAGGGTCAGGACTGATTTGCATATAGCTGGGTCTGAACTGAGGTGGCGAGGTGAGCTAAAGAACCATGATGGATTCAACCCAGATCTATGACTGGGGGTGAGTGTCTGAAAAGTTTCAGCGCTCCGTCCGTCATCGCCTTGTGTATAACTTAGTTAATGCTTTTACTACTTAGCAAAGGAGTACTTGAAACACTCAATGAACGCAAAAACCAGAATTTTTACTTGGAATATATGAGATCAATAAACAAATAACGATATACTAATATATAAGATGGTCTAAGACAAATTTACACAGCAACAGTACATTAAAGCTGCACAGTGTCCCAGTGAGGAGAAATTACGTTCATTTGAAAGGATTACACCAATAATTGACAACCAACTTTCTGGCGTGTATCTCCAATTTTTGTAACCGCAACTGAAGAAATCGTAATTCACTTTCCGGCCCCTGCAGTGCATTTCTCTCGCTCTGGTACATCCGATACCAAGTGTGTAGCGTACGTTATTTTCCTCACCTTGTGCGGTCATTTACATAACGGGTTGATTATCTCTCAATCCTGCTGTGGGTTACCATTAGGTACCTTTCACACTAATCACTTCACTCCTATTGAACCTTTTTGGCTCTGTAGTTCAGGTCTTATTATCATACATTACTAAAGAGAACTGGATACCTTTTAAAAGAGTTCAAAACGTCCTGGACAGTCTAACACACTAATTGTATTGCAACAATTTATTGAGTTGCTGTTACAAAAATTATTCGAATGTGTGTTTTGGAGATACACACTTGCGGGTTATATTTCAAATATTTCAATGTAATTTCTTCTTCTCACTGGGACAGTGTGCACCTTTAATATATTTTTGTTGTGTAATTTTGTCTTACACCATCTTGTATATTTGCATTTCGTTATTTATTCATGGATTTCATATATTCCCAGTACACAATTCTCACACTAAATGTTGGGCGAAGTGTTTTTTATTTTTGCATTCATCTCCAAGAGCAACTTTGCTAATTCTTAAATGAATGAGCTAAATTATACCAGGTAAACGTATGTTTTGTCAACATTGTTTATCCAGGTTTCCTCTGGTTTTAGGGCTGCCCTTGTTTGTTGAACATATTTGCTTTTGAAAACACATAAATTGTTGGATATGCAGTTAATATTACTTCTAGGTGTACCTTGTGTAAAAAGAAATCTGGAGCTATAAAATTGCCGGTGGTCTAGACTTTATTAGACTATTTGCACTGCTGTTAACAGTTATCCGTTGTGGTCAGAAATATAGATTTTAAATGCCATTTTAATATTTCAATATGTTTTAGGGAGTGGAGGGATTAATTTTGGTTTACTATTTCCTTTATACTCAATCTTACTGAGTTTAGTAAATTCCAAAAATTGGAAAAATTACATAGGTTCTGTTTATTAGTGGACTGAAATGCATTGTCATCATTTTACACTTGCACAACACATATACCTAATTTACTCAGGCTGTTGGTTGTTTAATTCCTCACTTTAACGTTGCATATCCTGAAAACCTGACTGATTTGGGGCTGCCGACGATCTGAGTTGTGCACCCTGTTCTAGGGTGAACATTTTGTCTTTCATTTGAAAGGACAACCCCGGGGCACCTTGTCCTTCAGGGTGCTCAGACGAAAGCCCACCTGCTTTTTGCCTTGTCAAACTAAGGGTTCGAAGGTGTGCAATCTTCCATTTGCAGCTCACTCCAGACCTCACAGATGGGAAGACAAACTGTGCATGTTTGATGGGCTATGGTCCCTAGGACCACTGCCTGCCCCTAAAAACTATTTTACCCTGCATTCATAAAGGGGAGGGGGTCCCCTGGGGACCCCTTCCCATTTGCGAGTGCTTTACCACCCTTCTGAGAAGAGTGGTAAATTGCAAATGTTTTGCGACTGCAATTGCGGTCGCAAAACAGTCATACATAGGGCTCAGACTCGCTATTAGGAAGGGACACCCTCGGAACGCCCCTTCCTATTAGTGAGCCACTAATCCTATTTTGTAAGTCACAAATAAATTGCAACTCACTAAATAGGGTTCATACACGGCCCTTTTGTATTTTGCATGCGCAAACGGGTCGCAGACCCTTTTGCGCATGCAAAATAGGGTCGTTCATCTGGCCCTTAGTATTTTCGCCACTTCCTTCTACAGTATTGTCATAACCAGATGCAGCTATGAACTATGTCTATCTTGCAGCCAGCAGCTTCCTTTGTGGTTGCACCAGCAGCATTTCTTGTGCTGCCTTACACCATTCACACCACTTTAAGACTATAATAGTGCACTGTTTTTCAATAGAAACAGTTTTTCACCAAACAACTGCTATCATAGAGAAACTGTGCGGGAGTGATGCTGCCAAAGAAGGTATCCAGGAAGCATGGTGGGGAAAGCTGCTCGGGCACATAGCTACGTGTAAAGATGACTTGTACTCTTGGTAAAAGAAACATGAGCTATATCAATCTAGAATAACACCACCAAGATCCTTCCAGAACACCAACTGCCAAATCCCCCTTCAAGAAATTCAATTCTAACATCACCACAGTTTCAGCTCTGGATTACAACTAGATTGCCCTGTGTTATTTGCAACAAAAGACTTTTAATCAGGACTTAAGTTGTTACTCATTGTATACATTTGTCCGAGGACCTGCAGTGTGATAGAACAGGCGTCAAAAGTGGAAGATCTTGAGGGACAGTCTTAGTCATATGCATACAGCTGTATCGGGTTTAGGAAGATAAGTATTTTTAAAATAGGCTTGAATCCTGCTGCTGTGCTTGCATTCATGGCTGTGTTGTATGTGTGCACTTAGCCGATAATTTAATGCGGACTCTGGCGTAATGGTGGTATTGTAATTCTATGCATATTGTGAACATTCAAGGCATTTGGCACCACTCCATGAGAACTATTCACATAATTGTGAACATTCTTGGCCTATTGTGTGTGTCCATGGAGAGATGTTTTCCATTCCTGGTATAAATGGAACCCTCTCAAAATAGCTGTAATTTTTGTCATATTGTAGACAAGCATGGCATGCTGGTGTCAAGCTGGTAAAATGTCTTAATGGTGGTATTTCTGGTCTAGAAAAAAGGGTTGTATGACGTTACATCTGATCGCGCGCTGTAACATCGCGTCTGTCACATCGCCCCGTCCATTACATCGTGAAGAAAGACATCGCCGACTTTTGCAACGCGACTGCATTGCTTCCCATTGGCCCGAACATCACCCCGCAGAACATCACGTCGCAGGGCAAAACAACGCATTTTTGTTGTATTTGCCGCGTGAACCTGCTTGTACCCCAGCGCATTCGGCAGTCTTCAATTCAACAGAAAACTGAAATCAGGAAAAGTACAGGACGAAACATGGTGCCGCATATCACATTATACTGCATGGATATGTGCTACAATATGACAGTAGTGCTCAAACTGTGATCAGGTTGTGTATTCCTCTAAAGATTAGACGAGGTTCCCCTCTTTTTCAGAGTTCCACATGTCTTTCTGTTTGGATATTACCTCCTTACCCCAGTCCCGTATACTTCTAGGGTTGCCCTGGAGGAGTATATGTAGATCCCAATTCTAGCGGTCTATGGCGTAGTGGCCAGAGCTGCCGACTCGGGAGCTTGAAATCCGGGCTCGAGTCTCGGCGCCGGCTCAACATCCTGTGATTCTGGGCAAGTCACTTAATCTCCCTCTGCCAATTGACGGGCCTTGGATGCTCTCACTGGTCTGGCTGAGGGGCCACTGTTTCTTTTTTTTTTTGTATTAGGGCCTTTGGCGTCATTGCTATGCCATAGCTTTTCGTCTGTTACAGGGTGAAAGCAGTGATTGATTGGAGGTGATGAGAATACCTGTATTTAATTTAAATGATAAGGTGTTACAAAGACAATAACAGACGACATTAAATCATGTTAGGTAGCACGATCACATTTCATGTAGTGCACTCCTAATAAAATTGTAAATGGCCTGCCGCAATAATGATGCGAAGGCGACAGCTCTTAGACCGATTAATAACATTTTAAATGGCAGATATTGCGTAATCTCTGCTTATGACATTGTTCCGGTGACATGGGGGTAATTCATGCTGCTGTTTACATTGTACAGGGAAGGCAACCTTTTTAAGGGAGATTAACTGCTTTGCATAAATAAAAGTACATCTGGAGGCTGATTTGGATTTTGGTGGGGTGTACAGCAGGGGAATAAGTGAAATACATGCAAAATGCAGGCCCTGCACTAAGGGAGACGATGTGGCCACACAGATAGCGCTGCCGACTTTGGTGCTGGGAACTAAGGTTCGAGGCTCGCCTAATCCACAAGAAATTTACAAGTGCTTTTTTTATGTTTCTGATTAACATGCATAAAAAAACATAAATCATAAATCAGCAACATAAAAAAGAAGCACTTGTAAGTTTCTTTTATTTTAGTGGGTCAGGCGACTTACTTATTTGACGTAATGGTCCATGCGATGTTATAGCGTGCGTCCACCCATCATCCATCCTTCCTTCATGCACGCATCCAGCCACTCATAAACCCACCCATTCAGCCATCGGCTAGCAACCACCCAGCCATACATTCAGCCACCATCACCCATCCATTCTGCAACACCCACCATCACCCATCCATTCACTCATCCATCCATCCATGCAGTATGCAACACATCCTGCACTAAGGGAGACGATGTGGCCACACAGATAGCGCTGCCGACTTTGGTGCTGGGAACTAAGGTTCGAGGCTCGCCTAATCCACAAGAAATTTACAAGTGCTTTTTTTATGTTTCTGATTAAAATGCATAAAAAAAACATAAATCATAAATCAGCAACATAAAAAAGAAGCACTTGTAAGTTTCTTTTATTTTAGTGGGTCAGGCGACTTACTTATTTGACGTAATGGTCCATGCGATGTTATAGCGTGCGTCCACCCATCATCCATCCTTCCTTCATGCACGCATCCAGCCACTCATAAACCCACCCATCGGCTAGCAACCACCCAGCCATACATTCAGCCACCATCACCCATCCATTCTGCAACACCCACCATCACCCATCCATTCACTCATCCATCCATGCAGTATGCAACACATCCACCCATCCCCTAGCAACCACCCTAATAATGTTCCTTGTAGCTCCGCCCATATTAATGCCACCCATCCATCCATTCATCCACCAATATCCTTCCATTCATCCATCCATTCATCCACCAATATCCTTCCATTCATCCATCCATTCATCCACCAATATCCTTCCACCCACCCATCCATCCTTCATGCACGCATCCAGCCACACCCAGCCATACATTCAGCCACCATCACCCATCCATTCTGCAACATCCACCATCACCCATCCATTCACTCATCCATCCATGCAGTATGCCACACAGCAACCACCCATAATAATGTTCCTTGTAGCTCCGCCCATATTAATGTTCCTTTTTGCTCCATTTTGTTGACACATTTGCCAATTTGTCATGTTTTTCAACATTTTGTGTTTGTCATGTTTTTCAACGTTCGCATCGCACTGTGATTTATTAAACGTTTTGTGACACATTTGCCAATTTGTCATGTTTTTCAACATTTGCATCGCACTGTCATTTATTACACATTTTGTGACACAGTTGGCAATGTGTCATGTTTTGCATCGCGCTGTGATTTATGAAACATTTTCTGACACATTTGCCAATTTGTCATGTGCAATTTGTCATGTTTTTCACCATTCGCGCTGTGATTTCTGAAACATTTTCTGACACATTTGCCAATTTGTCATGTTTTTCACCATTTCTGAAACCATGTATTCCGACATCGCATCGCACTGTCATGTCTAACATCGCATGCGTTGTAGTTGCATGCGATGTTAATGACATCGCGCCGTCGTTGCATGCGATGTGAACGAAGATGCGATGTAAAAATCGCGCTGCGATGGCACCGCGAGGTTTTGACTCCGATGCTGTGGGCGCTTCCCAGAAAAAAGGTGCCAATCCATGTGCTAACCCCTTTTGTTGTGTTCCTGGGTGAAGAACTGGCTTTTCCATTTGGGAAGAATTTGGCCTGTTGAAAACAGTGTTTGCCTTCTTTTTCTAGGCACCCTGGCTTTCTGAGTGCTTTGTATTTCAAATAGTAAATTAACTTTTTAGGCCTCGCCTAGCGATGCAGCGCATGCATTGCTCGCCTTGGCGAGACTATTGTTGTCGGTTTGGTGCGCGAAGGGGGACAAAACATGTGCTCGCCCGGACAGGCGGTGTGCACACGCATGGCGTCTCCTCTCTGCCTCACACGCTTCCACCGCGCGACGTGCTTTATTTAGCTCTCAGTTCATGTGTGCGCCTGGGCAGGCGATGTGCACTCGCATGGCGTCTGTCCATTATTGCTCCATGCACCTCTCACGTGTTTGTTTCCAACCCCACCTACTTGTCTATCCTTGCTGCTCCTTCACTCCTCCCTCGCACCTCACTTGTGTGACTTGTTTTATATATTGTTGTCTTTTTAATGTCCACTCTGGCACTCCCGTCTGTAACCACAAAAAATATAAACAAAGCCAAATAGCTCTCAGAGCTATTCGGATTAGATAATGCTTTTTAGGTCGGGCAGTCGAGACCTCTTGTATATACTTCAGTATATACTCATATGTCAGTATATACTTATATGTGTATGTACTTTGTGGGGTCTGGAGATCAGCCCTAGGATTTGTCTGCTTCCGCTTAGGGACTTTTTTTTCTGTTCAACTGCCTCTATTTAACTAATAGAAAAGGACCAGTATAGGTCAGTAAAATACCAGAATTGCTTTCTCCTGAGGGACTTTCTTTTTAAATAATTTCTGGCAACTGCCTCTATTTAACTTTCTCGATAGAAAACGATCAGCAGAGGTCAGTAAAATACCAGAATTACTTTAGCATTCTCTAGATTCCAGTCCATAGAAATTGTCTTCCACGACCACCTGTAGACAATATGTATTTCCAAATCTTGTATTTTCAGTGATATGACCACCGAAGGTCCAGATTTTATATTAAAAACAGAGCTTTGGACTATACCATTTCCTGCTGAAAGGTAATATTTCTCTCCCTGTGTTCCCATAGCTGGTGTGTCTCGCAGTTTGGTGGTTACTTTCCACCATGTTAAAGAACTGTAGTAGTTTTAGCACCCAGGCTAATGTGCTGCATAGCTTAATACATATAAGGTCCTAAAGGCGAGACCGATTGCATTGCAAATGCTTGTTAAAATTGTTGCACTGGAGCGCGGGTTTGAGTACAGCATGGCTTAAAGTACACAAGGTCAACGCTGGCCGCAGCAGAGTGCTTTGTTTTTATTTACTGAAAGCCATGTTGCACAGCAGCCTGTGCTGCTGAGCAACACACTAACAAACAACAGCCAAAACCTATTAGCTTTGTCAATGCTTGTTTTTTTTGTGGTTTGTTTTATGAACGGTATTTCCAGGTACAGCCTTGCATACTGTGTGAGGCTGAGAAGTATTTTCAAACCCGCATAGAAGGATGATATTCCCTTCAAATGTCCCCTAGGCCAGCATCTTGAAGCAATGGCCTTCCCTTTTTAGGTCGAGGTAATATCCGGTCTGCCGAAGGCAGAACCGGAAGTACCGAGATTTAATGTTTCTTAGTGTGGACTATTTGTCCCGCCTCTGTTTTTACCTCTCTCCCATTGGCTGGCTTCCTAAACGGAGAGCTGTCCCTCCGAATAGGCTCCGTCTTTTTCGGATTTGGGGGCGTACATTTTGCTGTTCTTTCGCCAGTGACGTCACCCGTCACTCAGAACAACAAAACACATGCCCCCGAATGCGAAAATTACCATGCTTTCTCTGAGGCATTTCTGCTTTGCCTCGGAGAAAGACGGCGGTGGTTTCCAGAGCTGCTCTGCTCATCCCCACTCCCTCCGCCCGCAGCTCTCCTCTGTCCCGCTCCCCCCCCTCCCTCCGCCCGCAGCTCTCCTCTGTCCCGCTCCCCCCTCCCTCTGCCCGCAGCTCTCCTCCGTCCCGCTCCCCCCTCCCTCCGCCCGCAGCTTTCCTCTATCCCACTCCCCCCTCCCTCCGCCCGCAGCTCTCCTCCGTCCCGCTCCCCCCCTCCCTCCACCCGCAGCTCTCCTCTGTCCCGCTCCCCCCCCTCCCTCCGCCCGCAGCTCTCCTCCAGGATCACACTCACAGTCAGCTCGAGTTAGAGAGGCATGGGAAGGTGAAGGCACTCGCCCGGTCTTACCAACATTCAGGGGCAGAGCTCAGGCTAGACTGGGGAAGGGTGCCTAAAAAGACTCTCCTACGATCACACGGTGAGGCAGAGCTCGGGTTAAAGTGAGGCCCGAGAGATGAAAAGACACGCCATGACCACGCACAGTCAGAGGCAGAGCTCGGGTTTGACCAGGGCAAGGGGAGGTGAAAGGACACGCCTCAGGTCACACACTTACCCTGTAGTACATCCAGCATGAGACTGCAGTGAGGGACAGGCAGGTGAAGAGATTGCCTGACGTCACATGGTCTGTGGCAGAACTGTTACAAGCTGGCCTACCCGCCCAGGGTTACAAAGAGAGTCAGCGTTATAAATGGACCATGGGTACGATATATGGAGGGATTTTCAAATGATATTAGAGTCAAAGATGTTGACGGTGGTGACAGTCAATAGCACACTATGCCACAGGTCTCTGGGCGCAGTAAAATCTCCTCTGGGCCAATTGACGAACGCAGATCAGTTTAATTCATGTAGTCAGGGGTATGGATTTTTTTCGAGATTTATATGGGGGACATTGGGTGCCTAAAAAGACTCCTCCCTCCGCCCGCAGCTCTCCTCTGTCCCGCTCCCCCCCTCCCTCCGCCCGCAGCTCTCCTCCGTCCTGCTCCCCCCCTCCCTCCGCCCGCAGCTCTCCTCCGTCCCGCCTCCCTCCGCCCGCAGCTCTCCTCTGTCCCGCTCCCCCCTCCCTCCGCCCGCAGTTCTCCTCCGTCCCGCTCCCACCCTCCCTCCGCCCGCAGCTCTCCTCCGTCCCGCTCCCTCCGCCCGCAGCTCTCCTCTGTCTCGCTCCCCCTCCCTCCGCCCGCAGCTCTCCTCCGTCCCGCTCCCCCCTCCCTCCGCCCGCAGCTCTCCTCTGTCCCGCTCCCCCCCCCTCCGCCCGCAGCTCTCCTCCAGGATCACACTCACAGTCAGCTCGAGTTAGAGAGGCATGGGAAGGTGAAGGCACTCGCCTTGTCTTACCAACATTCAGGGGCAGAGCTCAGGCTAGACTGGGGAAGGGTGCCTAAAAAGACTCGCCTACGATCACACGGTGAGGCAGAGCTCGGGTTAAAGTGAGGCCCGAGAGATGCAAAGACACGCCATGACCACGCACAGTCAGAGGCAGAGCTCGGGTTAGACCAGGGCAAGGGGAGATGAAAGGACACGCCTCAGATCACACACTTACCCTGTAGTACATCCAGCATGAGACTGCAGTGAGGGGCAGGCAGGTGAAGAGATTGCCTGACGTCACATGGTCTGTGGCAGAACTGTTACAAGCTGGCCTACCCGCCCAGGGTTACAAAGAGAGTCAGCGTTATAAATGGCACCATGGGTACCGATATATGGAGGGATTTTCAAATGATATTAGATTCAAAGATGTTGACGATGGTGACAGTCAATAGCACACTATGCCACAGGTCTCTGGGCGCAGTAAAATCTGCTCTGGGCCAATTGACGAACGCAGATCAGTTTAATTCATGTAGTCAGGGGTATGCATGTTTTTCGAGATTTATATGGGGGACATTGGGGCGTTTGCCTAACGTCACGCCGAGAGTCAGAGGCAGAGCTAGTATTAGACTCATGCACAGGTCTTGCTGAGATTACAAACGGAAGCTGGGTAAACTGGAGGCACTGAAGCGCTGGCATCTGCAGGGACTCGCCCGAGTCCACACAGTCTGGCAGAGCCCTGACTGAACTGACGCATATGAGGAGAATGTGATTCGTCTGGGGTCAGTCAGACAGCTGGGATTAGCCAGCTGTCAGTGGCAGAGCCAGAGAGGTCACACGAAGTTGAGGCAGAGTTGGGGTTAGACTGACACACACGTGAAGGGCTCGTCTGAGGTCACAAACAGTCAATTATTAGGTCGAGGTAATATCCGGTCTGCCAAAGGCAGAACTGGAAGTACCGAGATTTAATGTTTTTTAGGGCCGGTCACCGCCTGAGAAACAGTAGTGAGTGCAGAGTAGTGAGTGCAGAGTAGTGAGTGCAGAGTAGTGAGTGCAGAGTAGTGAGTGCAGAGTAGTGAATGCAGAGTAGTGAGTGCAGAGTAGTGAGTGCAGAGTAGTGAGTGCAGAGTGCAGAGTAGTGAGTGCAGAGTAGTGAGTGCAGAATGCAGAGTAGTGAGTGCAGAGTGAGTGTGCAGAGCAGTGAGTGCTGTTGAGTGCAGAGTGGTGTGTGCTGTTGAGTGCAGAGTGCTGTGTATTGGCAATGTAAATGACAATGCCATTTATTTATGATTTAAAGAAAAAAAAAGAAATGTCATGAGCAATGCCAATAGCTCTACCTTTAATGATGCCGAGACCATTGCATTGTAAATGCTTGTTAGCGAAGGGTCCAGTTTTCCTAAATCTTTGGTTGGATCGATCTTTTCCATTTTTCAGGTTAAAGTCTCTTCCTATCAGGATTGCTTTGTTGGGCGTTTACAAGATGTCAGAAATTGTTTGTTTCAGGAATGGTTCCTGCCCCTTAATAAAAGCCTCATACCCGACCCTCACTTGAAAGGCTAGCACACTGCCCCTCACCTCAGCTACCTTCCCACCAAACTCCCCAAGACAACAATTTGAAAGTAGTATGGCCACCACTTCCATTTTGGCTGGTCCTGATAACCGGTATTGGCTAGGAAACCAGCATGGCTTTAGCCGATGCCACTCACAGGTGAGTCTCTTGAAAGAGACAGACATTGCTTGTGGCCCTGCATAGCATTGGGAGCACCGCTAAGCATTTTGTCTGGCTATTCAGGCCTCTGGTGCCTTGACACCTTTCTGGTTTAGCAGGCTTCATAAATTCCCATCCTATCCTATCCTGGTGTTAAAGTTAATTACTTTTTCTGTGAATGTGGGGGTAGTCAATAGGCAATATGCGTGTACTCTCTCATGTACATTATCTCGTAGGGGCTAAACTTGCGAGAATAGCATGCACAGGCATGGGTTTTGGATATGCTGCGATAAAAAAGCAGATCACATTGTTGACATTACGTGTCCTGTGAGTGTGTAAACAAACATTAAACGGAAACAACAAAACCTTTCTCTTTACAAATCCAGTCTTTGTAAAATCGATGGTGGCCTTTGTATTGGGCTTAACCCAGAAATAGAGAAGCTAAGGCCTACCTTTCTTGTCTCATTCGTGGCCTAGCCACCCCTCACCCTTCCCCAGCCCCACTCTCGTACATAGCTGATGGCCAGGACACCTGGAGGCCCACCAAAGTTGCTGACGTACTCTGTAATGGAGGATCAGCTATTCATCTTGTGGGTTTTTCTTGTTCCGTCAAAATTATCAAGCACTGTCCGTCTCTCCTGTGTTATGACATTGGGCCTGGTCTCAGATTTTTCTTAGATCAGAACACTCTGCCACATGTAGTGTTCAGAAGATATCAGGCTGGTACCATGCATTGTACATCCGCATCCGGGAGGTCTAGGATTCGATGTGCCTCAGAAGCTAACTGCAATTACTGAAAGAGTTGGTCTTTCTATCAAAAGATGAGGTGGAATGCATGACCCCACCATTATTTGATGTCTTTCTTTATCAGGAAGTCGGTTCCCGGTTTGAATTCCCTTTGCTTTAGGAGAGTGATCTCTGAGAAATGTTTTGGCCTTAAAAGATAATTGGTCCTTTAGCTCTGGCCGCTTGGAGGATATCTTCTTTCAATCTGAAGTTATGAAAGTATGTGAGAATATCTGGAGTCTTAGCCGTAGTATTGCTGGTGTGCCCAGTTCTATGCACTCAATCCAGTTTATTGTTGGTGTCTTCAGTCACAGAGCGTCCTTGTTGAAGGAGGCTCTGGAAATATCGCTAAGTATCAGACCTGCATTTGAGGGAACACCGCACATTCTTATTATTTTGTTTCTGTGGGAGCAATTCTAAATTTCCCTCCACATGTGCTTGTAGATCCAGGTATCGGTCCTTCAGTGTCAGAATTATTTGTGTTCGCATTTCCACCTCTTCGTTGCATGCACTGCTGCTGTCTTCAAGAACAGGCACTGTTGCCAATGTCATTAAGGTCTTGTTAATTATCCAAGTTCTTTGGCTAAGTTGCATTTCACAGTTAAGTCTGCCCAAAATGAGATAAGATGAAGGCTGTCATTAGCAGTGCATTCTCCTCAATGCTGCACTCCCTCTCAGGCTGTGGGGGCAGCCACTCCTTGTTGGGGCGATCCATTTTAGGCATCACCAAGCTTGTGAGCCTATCTCTGAGACTGGACATTTTTGCTTTTCCCTGAGGCCATTACGGAAGCCATGAAGCGGAGATTGCTCTGGTTCTCTTTGCTATGCCCTGGGGACCGACACCCTGCTGTCGCTCTTAAGGCCAGAGCTCCCCATCACCTCACACCAGACCTCTTGCAGTTGCTGTGACCTAGGCACTCAGACCTTGAAATGATGTCTGGCATCTAGGTTTCTTGTGTTCCGGTTCAGGACCTGGCTTGGCAGTTCAGGCTGGACTGTTCTGATTGGAGCAGGGTCAAGACTGATTTGCATATAGCTTGGCCCAGACTGAGGTGAAATGGTGTGCAAAATAATGATAGATCTGATAAAGACATCTAGCTGCAGATTATTTACCTTAGAATATCCCCCAGGTATCAGACTGGATCCGGAAAACTTTTTCCCCTGCACTACCTCTGCATGCCGGGGGGCAGCGGCACCCAGCTCCGTCCTACCATCGTCCACGGAAGTGACGTCAATGGAGCCATATAAGACCTCCCCCGAGATGCGGACATCAGTTTTCTTCTTTTCGGCGTCCCAATGCGGATCCGGAAAAGTGGTTACCTCTGGGCCTGTTTTTGTTTTTTAGGCGTCCAGGAACAGTGTGTCATGCCTTCGGGCTTCAAAGCGTGTAAATACTGTACGCGGCAGATGTCAACGACAGATCCACAAGCGATCTGTAGAGAGCACCACGACTCCTAGGAGTGCGACGCCTGCCGCCATCTGAAGCCGAAGTCCCTGCGGGAAAGACGCATGAAGTTGCTGTCCGCCCGGATGTCCTGTTCGGAGTCCTCACGCCGCCGGTCTCCTTCTCGTGCAGGAGTGTCTGTTCGGTACAGGTCGCGGAGTCGTTCTCGTGGACGTCGCTCTCCTGCTGCAGTTAAGCACAAGAAAAAGAAGTTATGGAGGTTGTCAGCCTTGTGTGATGGCGGGGCCCGCTGCTCCCAGTCTCCACCGGACATGGGCCGTCCACTTACCCTTCATTTCCTGGAGCTGAGGCGACTCTGGTGCCCAGATGCAGGCCTATTCCCTGGCCTTATTAGCCATTTTTGGGTCACCCCTCTCCCTGGTGTGCCTTCGGGCCCCAAAGAGGGGGTAGGGGCTCAGATCGGGGCTTTACCGGCAGCTTCGCTTCCGGAGTTGTTGCGACGTCAGGACGCAGCCAGGAAGGGCATCCTGTTCGCACGTCCAAGCCTTCCATGTGAGGCTCTCTGCGCCGCGCCGGCTGAGGCTGCGTCGCAGTCCTCGACTCAGTCGACAGCGTTCCTCTCTGCAGGTTCCCACCTCATTGGAAGTCGTGTTGATGCCGATCAACCGAATCTCCTTCGGTTTCATTGACGTAGAGTTAACGCCGTCTCGACGCTGGTGCCATCCCCGGCCGTTAATCGGTTTGTGGAGGCTGAATCTGAGGAGGCTCCTGTGGGTTCGTCACCCTCAGGGTTGTTTCGTTGTCCTTCTGAGCGGGATCCCTTGCACTGGAAGGGCCTTGGATGTTCTCAGGCTCTAGAGCCCCCATGTTTTGGTGGCAGAATTAGCCTCATGCCGTACCCTACAGATGACCTGTTGTCGCCACTTCGAATGGCCATGGTGGCTAGTGCGGCTTTTGCGAGGGCGGTTCGCAGGGCTACGGACATTTTACGAATGCAGCCCCCCTCAGTCTCCCTGCCCTCTGATCCCTTGCTGGATTTACTCCACAAGGGCACCGTGGAAGTGGAGCCCTTGTTGCCTTTTGGCGAGTCGTTGTATGACGCTCTTCTCGGGACTTAGGCGAGGCCCTCTTCGGGGAACCCGGTGGATCGTGCTATTGCACATCGACATCGACCGGCTCCAGACGACCCTGCCTGTATGTCCCTTGACCCTAGAGCTCAGGGGCTGGTGATTCAGGCGGCTTCAGTTTCTCTGCCTTCTGCCTCTCCTCTGTTACTCCCTCCCACTTGGGAATCTCGATGGGTGAAGTTGTGTGGCCGCCATGTTTTTGTGTCCACCAGTGCCGGCCTTAGGTCCCTGAACATGTCTTGCATATTCGCACGTGCTACTTCTGTCCTTTGGGACTCGGTCGAGTACCTTCTTCCTTCTCTTCCTGCATGTCCTCTAACTGACCTGGAGTGGT
Source organism: Lissotriton helveticus (assembly GCF_964261635.1). Lineage (NCBI taxonomy): Eukaryota > Metazoa > Chordata > Amphibia > Caudata > Salamandridae > Lissotriton > Lissotriton helveticus. The sequence continues at coordinate 751,928,097 of NC_136057.1, read as the reverse complement.
TGATTCGTGATGGTCGAGAAATGGCGCAGCTTTCTATTTTGTCGGCTATGGATACCACTGATTCAGTGGGTCGAGCTATGGCCCCGTCAGTTGCTCTGCGCCGCCATGCCTGGCTACGCGATGGCTGTTTACCTGCCAATGTCCAGGAGCTTCTTAGGGATTTGCCCTTTGATGGGGGTCACCATGTTTGACAGACATGCAGACTCAGCGTCTCATGTCTTGGTTTCCATGAGTTCCATGGTTTGTAGTCCTTGTTGTGGACTTTGGTTTTTGGTTGCAGTCCCTACTTTTTCTGGTGCTCCGTCTCTGGGTTTGTTATTACCCAGACGGACTGTGCAGTTTTTCACCATTTTGTCCTTCTTTTGTTGCAGCTAGCTAGCTGTTTCTGCATTTCTTTTTAGCCCTCTGTCTAAGAGCTTGGCTCCAAGAGGTGTCCCTTGCTTTTATATGGATGTACCATTTCCTACGTGGGGTTCTTGTTGGCTATTGTGTAGCTGCTTTTCTTGGCTTGGGAAGTTTCAATTGCTCCTGCGGAATCTTCTTCAGCTACTTCTCTTTGTCAACGCTCTTCCTGCTGTTGTAGGACGTCCCCTCTAGTGAGACCTGCAGGGTTGGTGCGCTTCTCTCATGGGGATTTTTGTGTTGTAGTCTACGGTTGGTCTGTAGCTCTTTTCCTGTCTCTGGGGAGACACGCTATGTGTGTGTACACACAGGTTATGTTCGCTGTCACAGGGGGCTGGCAGTGTTCCTTCCGCCGCTATCTTGACTGTGCTCTACTGTCCATTCTTGGTGTGTAGAAGTGCTTCAATTCCCCTGTGGGGCTTTTGCCTATGGGCAGTGGGTTTTCACTAGCTGCTTTTCTGCTGCGTGTTACCTTGTAACCTATTTCCTTCTGCACTTCCCTGCCAGGGACGTCAGCCCCTTTGCTTATTATGCGCAGGGGTTCAGGTCCTTCTGCTCCTGGCCTCTACAGATGTTTTCTGATTCACTGTGACATAGTGGTTCAGGGCTGTCACTCTTCCACGGTTCTGTGTTCCGCTCCAGGTGTTTCATTGGTTGTGAGTTACCCCTCATACCTAACTGCACTGTTGTATTTCTTTGTGTATGTTACGGTGCAAGTATTCTTCTTCAGGATACTCATTGTTGTTATACAGTGTCTGTATGGGACTGTATCTCCCCTTTTTCTGACAAACGTCTGTCTGTGTCTTTCTCACTCCTTCCTTGTGAGTGTAGTGGTCAGTGTCCCTGTCTGTCTCGCAGGGGGGGTTACGGTTCCGTCCCCATCAGGGGAGATGTTGTCGCTTTTCGTTTTTTACACTGTTGTCCTGCTCTGCTTCACACCAGTGCCATTGGTACGTATTGTACGACTTCCCTTTGTCTAGGGTGTACTCTTCGAGTTCCCCCTTGTTTTTCATTTTTCCTTTATTTCTTATATATATCCGTCTTTGGTGTGGGTGGGTGTGTGTGTGTATATATATATACATATGTATATATATGTGTATATATATATATATATATATATATATATATATATATATATAGCTTTATACACACAGGGAGAGTGTATGCATACTAGGTTTTCCTTGCCTAGTATCGGGGGTTTGAGCCCCAGTCTCTCTCTTTCTCTCATATGGAAAAGAGCACTCTGTGTGGCCCCGGCTTTCCCGGTTTCACTTTGCCGTTTGTACCTTTGGATATGGTTAGCTGGTGACTATGTGCTGTTAGTAATCCCATTCCTTAGGCTTTTGTTTAGATGTGGTGTGGTTCTCATAGTACACTCTGTCTCCTTATGTGTATCCTATTATCCACATACCTGTGTCTCCTGGTTGTCATGACTCTGTATATCTCTGCATGGCGACATCTGTGCCCTCACATTTCACTTTTTGGCATCCTCTGTAGTGTATGTTCAGTGGGTATGCTCTGACGATGGCATACTATCTTGTCTCTTTTTCTGGGACTCTGTCTCTGGCGGATCCATGGGATCCGGTGCTCAGTCTACTGTCTTTTTGCAGAAGTTGCCAAATGTTCTTCCCCTCTGTACTGTCCTTTCTGGTCTGTGTCTCTTTTCATCCCTGTCTGGACGTGGGAGGTCTCGTACCGTCCTCTGACGGATTGTGGAGCCTTTGCCTCCCCTTGTTCATGGTCCCTTACAGGGCTTCGTTGGTCTGGTGTCAGCTGCTCTGGCACTGCTGTTCCCACCGTGCTTAGTCAATGTTATTGACGGATAAGTTCTCTTGGAAGTTGTTGGGTTTCGGTCGCAGACCCTCCTCCAATGGGGGTATGGCTTTCGTATCTAGTCTAACTTAAGGAATCTGCGGCTAGATGTCTCAATCAGATGAACAAGTTACTTACCTTGGGTAACAATGTATCTGGTAGAGACACAGTCTAGTTGCAGATTCCTTAACGCCTGCCCATCCTCCCCACTCTGCGAAGACCTTTCCAGGTGCGAATCTACCACCTCGCCTCCTTGCAGGTAGCCATAGTCTTCCTGAGGGGTGATCTCCTCCTGGGGCAGGGTGTGTCATTCTGTTTTGAGCACATTGGCCCTCCACCCATTCTTGTTTTTGAGTGGCTAGGTTCTGTGCTTTCAATGCCGCTCCACCTGGGTTTCTCCAGCATGGGAGTTTTCATGTTTTCCTACCCTCCCTCCGCCCTCGTCTGTTTGTCCCCCCCTTCTTTGTGGTTTACTTGTCAATGCTGCAGTCGATAGGGTTGCGATTCTATTTGGCTATGATCCAGTTCATAGATCACTGTGGGGGGTGTGGTGAACTTTCTATGTGGTTGTTCCCTTCTGATTATTTGCCGTGAGTCAGGTTGTTCCAGTCTTGTGGTCCTTTACAGTTCCATCCTGTGGTTACAGACTGTTTTTCATACAGTTTCATCCTGTGGTTGCCAACTGTCCTTCGTTTGTCATGCCATTAGTTTCCACTGCCGTTGCCTTTCTGGGGGGCATGGCTCTTAGTTTTGATTGGACTTTTGCTGGGGCGAGTGCTCTGCTCGCCCACTTCAGTCCTTTCATGTCTCGATTTCTCTTTCAACATGGCGTTGTCTCATTCTAAGGTTTCTTATTATTGTTGTTTCAAGGTTTTTGCTCTTTTTTGACACACTGTTCCTATACTCTCGCAGTTTTTGTTGTGGCTCCGCGTTGTGGTGCTGAAAGGTTTTACTGTAGAAAACTGATGTCCTCACGCCGGGAGGGTCTTATATGGCTCCATTGGCGTCACTTCCTTGGATGACGACAGGACGGAGCCGGGCGACTCCGGCCCCTGGCGTACAGAGGTACTGCTGGGGAAATCCAGTCTGAGGCCTGGGGGATATTCTAAGTTAAGGAATCTGCGACTAGACTTTGTCTCTACCAGATACATTGTTACCAAAGGTAAGTAACTTATTCATTGGGAAGCGACCCCAAGAAATTACCTGTGCCTGGATCAATTCCAGCATTTCATCCATCACTTGTTTGTATACTTTACTTTCTCTCCATCAGTCCGCATCAGGCGCGATCCTTCTCAGCAGTAGCTCACCATCACCTCCTTGACTCCGCAGAGCTCCCCAAGTGCTCCCGGGCCAGCAAGCCACTATTTCCGTGTTATGGGGCTGGCCCCAGGCACAGTACAAGAGGGTACATTCCACCATGTTGCCATGTTGCCCCCCCACACCCCCCACAGCTTTTAACTGGGTGTGAAAGACTTTTTGTGGGCAGCACCAAGAACTTACAGTGGGCTTAGAGCCCACCCACTGTTTCTATTATTTGATTTTATTGTCTGTTATCATGCAAACAGCCTCTACGTAATTATGCCTTTTCTTATTTTTTGGGCCAATGCTGCAGAACATCTTGCCGATGCTGCACAATATCGGCACGCTGCATTGTCAAAGCCAATAGGTCGAAAAGAAGAGACCAGTTTGCCTTGCCAGTGCTTGTTTCAACTGTGCCAAAATGCACGAATTTCTCAAGCTGCACTTGGTGTGGGTGAACTGCAACACTCCTGGGTAGGAGGGTAAGCCTTACTACGCACGCCATGAAATATGTGAAATATTTCAGGAGTCCTTTTTAGGGCTAACGAGGTAGAAAACGTCTGTGAATAATGTTGATGTCAAATATTCAATATAGCTTCATTTTGTCTTCCAAAATGTAATTGCGAGTAGGATTCACCGAAACACCCGCCACTGCACTGCAATAAGCCATGTCTCACTCTGCCATCTTACCTTCTTTAATGGCCACCTAATTTTCCACTTCCGCAAAAAAAAACACCAGCAGAAGTAGGTCTCGCTTACTCGGGCCCGGTATTCATACCACACCTCATTCAATATAACTAGCCTCCCTGGTTTGGCCGTGGAGCACATAAACCCCGAGGCAGGTCTGTAGCAGCCACACAGCTCGCTAATAGCTGTGTTCTAGCTGTGCAGTTAAAGTTTGAAAAGGAAACTTTAATGTACTGGATACATAGTTGGTATGATTTATAGACCCCCGTTGTCTAAAAGTAAATACTCAACTTTCAAATCGTAGGTGGTCTTGAAATTATTAAACTAAGCTGTCGTACAAGATTATCAATTATCGCTAATGTCCAAAGCACTGCTCAAAAGACTGCGGCTGGTGCTATGAAATGTCCCAGCGCCGAATACTGAGGCTGCATAGTCCTGAATTCCACTCAAGCCTCTTGAATCCCCTGCCAGACACTCCCTGCCCCTTTATCTCACTCTTGCAGCTTCTGCTTTCTCTCTTGTTGACAAAACCTATGCTGGGTTGTGTGCCCACTAGGTGTTGTAAGAAACAGGACACTGCTGGTAACACAGATCTGTCTGTGCATATTGTGTACTTTCTATGTAGAAGCTGTGTTTCAAGCTGGCAGCAGGGCAGGCTGAAGAAGCTGCTGTGCGTGTTAAATCTGCAGCACTGGCATGCAATGCCATTCCAGCTGCCTGCCCCCAATAGCTGTATGTGATGTATTAGGCAAAGTGTAGATAGTGAGTGCAAAGACGAGCAATACATAATGTGAGCAATTGTGCTTTCCATACCAGTAGACCATGTATGAAGTGTAGGAAGCTGGCTCTGTAAATACTATACTAAAGTAAGGTGTAGTGTACACAGAGTCCAGTGGAACCCCAAAGGTAGGCAGAGGTAAAAGTAGATAATACCTTACTCTCTATTTGTGGTAGTGTGGGCGAGCAGCAAGGCTTTATCAGAGGGTCGTACAGACTCAGGCAAGAAATAATGTCACACACTCAAAGAGTGAACTCGGACCAATTTGTTTGTATAAAACTATTCATTAGTTATATTTATTTTCTATTACCAAGGAAGCCTGGCACAGGTAAGTGTAATTGGTACTTTTCAAGGCAGGTTGAACAATACAAGCAAGCTGAATGAAAATGACTTTGCTGCATGTTTGTAAATACTTTCAATATAGTTGAAATTACTGTTAGATTACTTTTGATTACTTTACAGATTACTTTATGGATTACTTTTTCTACTCTGTGATATGCCTAGATATCACACTGGGAAATTTCCTAGAGAAAAGGTAAGTAAGACAGTTTTTGTATATTTACAGTTTCTTAGAGTTCCATACAAACCAACTCCACACTTCAAACAATTTTCAAGAAAAGACTTTTCCGCTACTCTCCGCTGCCTCAACTTCTCATCCCATGTTTTGACCCCTACTCACACTCATGGTCATATTCTTGACCAGATCTGGTCTCTCCGTTGCAACCCCCTGGTGTCTTCTATTTCCCCCTGTGGTTGGTCAGATCATTTTCTGATCTCCTTTTCCATCCCCTTAGGGCAGCCCGAGAAAGCTACCTTGCCCAAGAACATCTGGGCCCGGTGTTGGAATAAAGTTGATCTCAACGATCTTTCCTCCTCTCTTTCTCTATTGGCCCCCGGTCTGACTGACCTCCCCGTGGATAACCAGGCGGACGCCATTCACACTTGGCTCTCCTCGGCCTGTGATCAGGCCGCTCCTCTTAAAAAGATTAGATCGGCCCGCCCTCATGATGCCCACAGGTGGTTTTCAAACGACCTCAGATCCCTGAAGCTTAAGCTTAGACGGTCGGAACGTCGCTGGCGTCGTACCTATTGCCCCATTCTCCGCCTGAAGTATAGGGCTCTTCTTAATAATTATAAATCGGCCATCCTAGCGGCCAAATCCAAATACTTCTCGGACCGCGTTGCCCTTTCAGCTAACAAAACTCGTGAGATCTTCTCTTTGGTCCGTAGCCTTGCCACTTCTGACCGCGCCGGCCTTTCCCCTGCTCCTTCGCAATCCCTCTGCCACTCGCTGAACACCTTTTTCATTAACAAAATAATCACCATTAAGGCCAACATTCCGATTGTGCCTCACCTTGACCTACCGGACCACCCCCCTCTCTCTTCCTCTGTTTTTGATCACTTCACACCTATTTCACCTGAGCTTTTCCTCGACCTCCTTGTTAAGGTCAAGTCCGGCTCCCCGGTGGATTGCGCACCTGCTCGCATCCTTAGAACTTTATTCACTAGCTGCCCCACCCCTCCCTTATCCTTTCTTAATTCCTGTCTGGCTCTGGGTTCTGTCCCTTCTTTCTTTAAGTCTGCTATTGTGCTTCCTATTCTGAAGAAAGCCGGCCTGGATCCCTCCCTTCCATCGAATGTTAGGCCGATCTCTCTCCTCCCCTATTTAGGGAAGATTCTTGAGAGCCACGTAACATCTTGCCTCTCATCTTACATCGAGGAGAATAACATCCTGGCCTCCCACCAGGCTGGCTTTCGACCGGGCCACTCCACTGAGGGTGTGGTCCTTGCGGTCCTTGACGAACTGAAGGGCAAGGCCGATGGCAATCTTCCTCAGGCCTTGGTCCTTTTGGATCTGTCCGCTGCGTTTGACACGGTCGATCATGCTATTCTTCTTGACCGTGTCAGCGCAGCGGGCATCCAGGGCGTTGCCCTCTCCTGGATCGCCTCCTTTTTGCAGGGACGATCACAGGCAGTCCACCTCTCCACCTTCTCTGCTCCTCCCCTCCCGGTCACGTGTGGGGTACCCCAAGGTTCTTCTCTTTCCCCCCTTCTTTTCAACCTCTATATCCGTCCCCTCATCTCTTCGCTGCTTGAGCTGGGGGTCTCGGTGTATAACTACGCTGACGACCTCCAGCTCGTCTTTAATCTATCTTCCCCCACTCACTCTCTTCCTAAGCTCAGGTCGACTCTTGTCTTTATTTCCCAGTGGATGAGCTTCAATCATTTGAAGCTCAACCCTGACAAGACAGAGCTTGTCCTCACTGGTGGTCCCTCCAATCCCTGGTCCTCTGTCCATTGGCCCCTTTCTTTTGGTCCTCCACCTTCCCCGGTTTCCTCTGTTCGGACCTTGGGCATCAAGGTCAGCAATGATCTTTCGATGCATGCGCACATTAGTTCTGTTGTATCCTCTTGTTTTCTCTCCCTCCGCCTCATCCGCAAGATTTCCCGGTTTTTTTCTGTTGACGCCCTGAAAGTTATTATCACTGCCCTCATCACATCTCGCCTGGATTATGGTAATGGCCTGTACGTAGGCATCCCTGCCTACGAGACTCGTCGTCTCCAGGCCATCCAGAACCAGGCGGCCCGTCTCGTCCTTCGTCTTCCCAAGTTCTCCCACATCACTCCCGCCCTTAAAACCCTTCACTGGCTCCCCGTTCAGTTCAGGTCCCAGTTCAAACTTGTCTGCCTGGCCTTTCGGGCGCAAGCCCGCTCCGCTCCTTTCTTTATCAACTCCCTGATCTCCTCTCATGCCCCTCCCCGCTCCCTCCGTTCTTCCTCCCTCTCTCTCCTTCACGTTCCCCGCTTCCGCAAGTCCCGCACGGGGGGCACCCGCTTCTCGGTGCGTGCCCCGCAGATCTGGAATTCTCTTCCCCTTGCTATTCGTTCCATCCCCATCTTTTCTCACTTTCGGAAAGCCCTCAAAACTTTTTTCTTTCTTCAGGCTTTCCCGGGCTAATTCCTCCCCGCACCTGTTAGGCAGCTGCTGATGTGTTCCTCAGCGCCAGGAAGCCGCTTGGCCACAGAGCGCTCTATAAATCTCTTTTTCATTTCATTTCATTTCATTTCATTTCATTTCATAGTCCATGCAATCCTACGGGAGGAAATGAATCGGTTTACAGGTAAATATTTGGTTGTGGGAGTTGGGTTTCTGGGATTAGAATCAGGGTTAAGGATGCACTCTCAAAGCACCTTCAGCGGCACTAGGGCAGCAGGGTGCAGAGTGCTGAGGCCCAATATTTTCCAACGGGGTATAGGGGGGATAGGGGGCCCCCTGTTGGTGGCTGCTCACATGCATGTCACAAGGTTGTGGGACCAAAGCCCTTGGTGTTCAGCTCAGGACAAAGGGGGATCCGAGTTAGCACACAAAGTGCACCCACAGCGGCACAGGGGCGTCTGGGTGCAGGGTGCTATTTTGTCGTCGGGTGCCCTGTGGATTTCAATGGGGATTCTTCTGTTGCAACAAAGACTGCAGGCTTGGGGACGAAGATCCTCTAGAGGTGACCACTGGTTGGAGAGGTAAGTTGGGATGCCTAGGGATGCTGGGACATCCTTGGTTGGGCCACCAAAGGCCGTGGACATCGGGTGCAGAGGTGTCTTTGGCGTCTGGTTTTTCTTACCTGCTCCGGTTGCAGTTGGGGGGATCCTCCAGAAAGAGGCTACAGGCGTCGATTGGAGATTCGAGGCAGGTTAGTGATCACCAGATCTCAGGTTGGGATCGCCGGGGAGACCTCCCCGTGGCATTGGGCCACTCGAACCTAGGAAGTGGGCGCCCGGTGCAGAGTGGTGCAGATTTGCGGATTTGGCTGGAGCCAGAGTCTGTGGGTGAGCAAATCCGGTGCTCGCGGGAAACAAAGTCTTGGTTTTGGCAGGTAGGGCAGGTGCCCGGGTTCTTGGAGGCTGCTGGTTGCAGAACACGGCGGGATTTCGCTGGAGCAGGTTCGAGGTGGGGACAGACCGGTAGGGGTGGGGCCAAGTCAGTGGGCATCCTCCTCTTCTTCGTTCAGCACGGCTTCTTCGGTAGTCCTTCTCTCTTCTTGTCTGAGGAGGCAAGGTTCAGGGTTGCCCCTAAATACTAAATTTGGGGGTGTTACAGTTCGGGACCAATGGGTCCCTTTCTTTGGGTTGGTGCACCCCCTATGTTGCCATTCTCCAGTAGGAGGGGGGCATATGCCTCTCTCTGGTTGGCTGGGTCCCCCCATCTGCAAGACGGCGGGTACTTCACCTCGCCTCCCCCACCTGAGAGGTGAGGTTGGCAAAGGTGGGCACACCTCCCTTCCTCACTTGGTTTTCCCACCGATTCTCCCACCCAAAGTGGGGGTCAGAACCGGTGTGGGCCAGTTGCTGTAAGAAACAAATAGATGAGGTAGCTCACAAAGGCGGCAAGCCTTTGAAGCTTCCCCTTCATGGTCCCTGCCCATCCTGGGGGAGGAGGCTTGGCGCCTCGTCTCAGGATGTGCATTGTTTCAGACTCCGGTAAGCAGCAGGCTCTTGACCCAGGGCTCAAGAAACCTGTCTGGTGGTGGCAGCTGGCGAGCAGCCACTCAGTCAGGACACTAGAGTTAGGTCATTTTTCAGGGGGCATTTCTGAGATGCCCTCTGAGTGCATTTTTCATTAAATCCCACCCTGGCATAGGGTGGGTTTAATGTGCTGAGAAGTTTGATACCAAACTTCCCAGTTTTCAGTAAAGCCATTCTGGTGCTGTGGAGTTCGTAATGACAAACTCCCAGCACCATATACTCTTTTTTTTTTTCTTTCTTTTTTTTTTCTTCAGCAACCAGATTACAAAAATCCTTATATAATTCATAATCCCAATGATACAAACAAAAATACATACAAAAATTCATACAAAAAAGATAAGAAAAGAAAAGGCAGCTTAGATCATTAAACATTAGTCACAAAACAGAAGGGAAGAGAGAAAAAAAGAAAAAAAATATATAAGTAGCGAATATACAGCTGAGACACAATTCATTCCATTTTTAAGATCAGACCTCATAATAATCACGAAAAGCTCCCCAAATATTTATACCCATCTGTCGCTTCCTAAGACCTTTAACAGAAAATAAACCCCATTCCAATTTATATAAATTATAAATTTTTGCTCGCCAAAGTTCAAAGGCCGGAGGCTTTTCCTGCAGTCATTCCGTTGCGATGCACAAGCGAGCAACAGTCATTGAGAAAAAAAACAGATGTTGATGTTGATACAATTCGTTCGTAGAGCTATTTCCAGAAATCATCCCCAATAACATCATAGCAGGGGTTATGGTCAGAGGTAGGTTTATAACCATGGACAAAAACTTTTCTATATCTACAATTAATCTATACAGTTTATCACATCTAAAGAAAATATGAACACTATCCGCGTTGTCTTCCCCACATCGAAAACATTTCCCGTCATACCCACCCCCCCATTTAGCCATCCATGCAGGGGTATAATATAAATCAAATAAGGTCTTAAAGAATTGAACTTTCACATTTGCTGACATTGAAGATCTCATTGTGATGTCTAGAGAATCATCAATCACAATATCTGTTTCTCCCAACACTTCGAACCATTTACACTTATGTTTTTTAAGATCATCTGGTCTGTCCGAAAGCAATCGTTGATATAAAACTCCAATTTTAACCTGCCGTCTGACCCCTTCTACCACAGCATTAGATCGCATATCGACGTTAGTCCGAGATAAAAAATCTCTTATTTGCAAAAATTAAAAAAAAATGTGTTTTGGGTAAACCATATTGTAAAATAAACTCATCAAAAGACTTATATAACCCAGTAACAGAATACAAATCGCCTAGATATCTAACACCCTTCCTTTTCCAGCTTTGCGCGATAATATCCCCAAATATTCCTGGCAAAAGCTTGAACGAATTAAAGGGAGTGTAATGTGAGATCTTCCCCATTAAATTCAATTTACAGATCAGTTTCCACACTTTAAATGCACTAATCAGCACTTTAAATCGTGTTCGTTTATAGTAACTGCCATCCAGTTCCATAATTAACACTGTTTTGCAATAGGGCCTAATAAAATTTCAAAAATAGTTGGGGCCGTGGCGCTATCGACACCTCCCTCCCCAGTAATTAACACCCGCATTTTCAAGAGAAAACAAGTAACAAAATAAAGTGTAAAATCGGGTACCGCTAGGCCCCCTCTGTCAAGTGGCAAAGTCATGAATCTCATCGCTCGCCTAGGTCTCCCCGGGCTCCATATAAATTTTCCACAAATTGATTGTAAATATTGTAATCTAACCTTGGAGACTTCCAAAGGTATTGACCGGAATAAGTAGAGAACCCTGGGAAGTATATTAATTTTGACAATATTACAGCGGCCAATTACTGTGAAATACAAGCGATCCCACTTATCCAAGGAAGCTTTAACTTTATGAATAAGAAGATTCCAGTTTACATCCATAAGTTCAGACATAGAAGCTCGAATTTGTATCCCCAGATAGGTCACCTCTTTGACTACCCACCCATCCCTCCATAATACACTATCAGAACATAAAATTTGCATTTTCGACTCATTGAGTTTATAACCTGAGATCCTACCGAATTCTTTAGCTAACCGCTCTATCTCTTTAATCGCAAGAGAGGGTTTATCTGTGACTACAGGTATGTCATCAGCATAGGCAAAAACAGAAAAATTATAAACAAAAACCTGAAACGGAGGGATGGAAACATTATGAGACAATTGTTGTATAAAAGGATTGATATATAGGGGAAACAAAAGAGGGGAGCAAGGGCACCCCTGCCGAGTGCCTCTAGTTATATTCACATCATCCGATAACAATCCCATTACCGATATCTTGGCAGTAGGGGACATGTATAGTGCCTGAAGTGCTACAATGAATTTCTTGCCAAAACCAATTCTATCCATCAGCTGCCACATGTACTCCCACTGAACGCGATCGAACGCTTTCTCTGCGTCCAATAAAATCAACGCCAAATCCCTTTTTCCTATCCCTGCAATATCGAACAGTGTTACTACTGTATTCACATGATCCTCCGTACCCCGTTTCGGAAGAAAACCACGTTGAGACCAAAGGTGTGATAACTTTAGACAATCGGTTGGCCAAGATTTTAGAGTATATTTTATTATCACTGTTCAATAAAGAAATTGGACAATATGATCCCACTAAATCAGGAGGTTTACCCTTCTTACAGAATACTGCAATCGTAGCATCCGACCATGATTTAGGTGGATGTCCTAGTTGTGCCAATTATAGTATTTTTAACATTTCGTCTTTAACTATGCTAAAAAACTGCATATCAACTTCCACTGGATTCCTGTCTGGCCCTACCGCTTTCCCTGACGCCAGACTTTTAACTGTATTTTCTAATTCTCTCATAGAAATCGGGGAATCCCGTTGCTCCAAAAATATGGGGTCTAATTGTTTCAATCCTTCATCAAATATTACTCTCTGATCCCCCATCAGATCTCCTCTGCTTAGTATACAGACTAGAATAAAACTGTTGAAAAATAGAAAGTATCTGCTGTGGGCCAGAGTGCAACACCCCATTCGAATCCCTTAATGCATGAATATTTCGAGCCGATTCCTTCATTCGAAGTCGTACAGCCAGCCGTTTCCCAATAGTTTCCCCAAATTCATGACTTTGCCGCTTAAATACCTGATATTTCCTAGCGTTCTCGGCACTCCAAAATCCAAGAACATTAGCTCGGTATTTAGCAACATTATTCTCTAAGCCAGAAATATCATTCATACCTAATGTGATCCCTCTAGTTAAAGAGCCTTCCGCCTCTATCAATGCCTCATAGTGTCTTGCTAGCTCCACGTTAAGTTTCTTTTGCTGCCATAAACGAAAACTAAGACATTCCCCCAGAAAGCAGGCCTTGAATGTGTCCCAAACTAAGCTAGCGGGTGCTGTACCATTGTTGTTTCCAAAAAAGCCCTTAATCCAGTTACACATATAATCCTTAAACTCATCATTTAAACATAATTTCCAATCAAATGTGAAATTAGTGGGTTTAGGTCTGCTCTTAGCTAAGGCCAGTTCAAGAACAATAGGAGCATGATCTGAGGAAATCCTTGGGTGTACATGAATTGATGCACCCCCCAATACTGAAATAGTATTAGTGCTACCCAACCCCCCTAAACCCCCTTCCTCTCCCCCCTCGTGCCCACCATCCACCCACCTTTAACCCCCTTAGAACCCCCCACCCCCTTTAACAAGGCTTTAGGACTGATAGTCTTTTAGATGCAAGCCTTACCACAGCCCCTTACCTTCCCCTGCCGAGTCCTTAACAAACCTACTCACAAAAATGTGGAAAAAAAATAAAGAGTAATTTGGAGCACAAAAGCAGAGTACCTAACCTCATTATTACAGTTGATATAGACATAAACACATATACTACCACATCACCATATTAGCCTTTATAAGTACCTCAGCTATATAGAACTTACAAATTCTGTCGCTGGAGCAATGCTAGTAAAAAAACATGTTTGATCCTTAAACACTATCTTCAGCTTGGCTGGAAACATTAGAAAAGCAGTAGCCCCCTTGGACTGCAACTCCGGAATTAATTGACGAAATTGCCATCGAAGCTCCACCGACCCTTGACACAGATCGGGGCGGACAAAAAATTCTACATCCCCAGCCTTCCCCTTCTTATCAGGCCTAGCAAGCTTAAACACTTCCTCCTGTGCCAGAAAGCTATTGAATGATACCAGCATTGCTCTAGGTTTGGTTTCCTGACCTGGCCTCAACCGAATCTTAAAGGGAAATCTGTGTGCACGTTCTATTTCACGACCCCAGTCCCATTGGGTTAAGCCAGGGAGAGCTTTTTTAAACAAATCCACAATGAACCCCCTTGGATCTTGCCCTTCTTTCCCCTCCGAGATCTGAAGAACCCTCAGGTTATTGCGACGTGCGTGATTCTCGATGTCTGCTGCTAGCTTCCAAATCATGCCCTCTTTCGTAGCCAAGCCCACTTCAGTAGTTGCCTTGTGTTGTGCAAATTTGTCTTGCAGTGTAGATACCCTTGCCTCTACTTCATTAAATCGGGATACCAAGTCTCCATGCGATTTGACCAGTCGTCTGACAGAGTTTTGCAGCTTCCGACATGAATTTTGTGCCCTCTGGCTCTCTTCCCTTGTTTCATCTCTAAGTTGCATAATGGACCGATAGCCCCCTCAAAGTCCATTTGCGCCTCTTGACTCAGTGGTTTCACACGAAACAATCTCTTTTTGCAGCCAGATCCAACTTCCTGACTGTCTTGAGCTGACCATCCTCAGACTCCTCGGGTTCCTCCAGCACTGAACTACCGTAATCACTACCATCCATCATAGAAAGTTGGGCTGAGTATTGTATGGCCATTCCTCACATGAAGACACAGAGTGCTCTGAGAGAGAGTAAAAGTCTCCAGAATCCACCTCCATATTCAATGAGCCTTGCCCAGTTTCATTCACAATCAAGCCACTGCCAGAGCCATCCTTAATCACTGTAGCTGACGGTAGAAGAGGAGAATGTAAATACATGGAAGGACGTATACATTTCAGAAAGAAGCCTTTTTAGGATTATAAAACTTGTGATTTTACTGAAATTATATCTGTAATATTCTTGAAGGGGCTTTCAGCTGACCCTCCTCTTTCATTGTCCTACTGTTGTATCAATCACATTTTGCATTCACCCACTACTGTATGCTGCATGGGGAAATGGATCAGCCCCCTCAGCTATTGACTAACTTCAGTAGCATATCCACACACAAAGTAGTTCACTCCAGTGACAATAGGTACCTTTTTAAGACCCCAAAAATATTTTTGTTTTTACCCAGTGCTTTCTGACTAGGGTCCTGCTAATCGGGACCCCAGCCTCTGTGCTTTCTCCCCTAAATTGGTTTGGTAAGTACTTTGGTACATCCCAGATTGGACACTGGTGTACGCTTATTAGTCCCTAGTACATGGTACTGGGGTACCCAGGGCATATGTACACCAGGGTCCCCCATGGGCTGAAGCATGCAGTATGCTACCTATGGGAGACCACTCAATTTGCAACTACAGGCCTGCCATTGCAGCCTGTGTAAGCTGGTGCTAACACCACTTACGAAAGATATAGGTTTCCCTCTATCTAAGGCCACTGCACTTAAAACCTACAAGTCACCCCTAGAGCAGGCCTTTCAATCCTAAAGGCAGGGTGCTTGGGTTTAAGTGTGAGGGAATCCCTGCATGAGCAGGACACCCCTATGACCTATGGAGTACATTCTCCTGGGTTGTAAGTGAGACAGCTATATGACATATAGAGGGGCACAGCGTCATTACATGGTGACCATCTCGAAACTGGTTGCAACGAATCCTATCATGTTTGGTATCAAACATGTTGGGATCATACCCCCACACCGTTAGCGGCGTGGCGGTATGATTCCATGCACCGTTATGCTCCTGTGGGAGGCCTTCGGTGCAGGGCCGGCTTAAGCGCTGGTAGCGCCCAGTGCGGCAATCAGTTTTGGCACCCCCATGACCTCTTACTCAGATGCCCTGTACCCCTTGTCTCTACATAGCACCTCTCTCACATACATTTAATTCATTTTAAAGCACTTGTAAAGCTTGGACTATTTTATGCAGTTTGCCTGCAACTCTTTGACAGTTTGTAACAGTCACTGTTCTATGTCTGAGCTAGTTTCTTTATATATAACAGGAACAAATAATCAGAAGAGTTCTCTTATTTTTATTGCTGCCTGAAAGCTGGATGCACAAGGAACTACAAAAAGTGTTTTGAAATTGTAAGTTATTTCTAAGCACAGCTCTTCCCGGAAGTCAGCGCCCCCTCCTCAGGTCAGCGCCCAGTGCGGCTGCACCGGTCGCACTGCCCTAAAGCCGACCCTACTTCAGTGCTCCTGGTACCAGTCTTCCAGACCCAGACAGCAAGCCAAGGCTGCTTCCGGCCAGAGACGCGTTTCTGCCCTCCTGCTGCTGAGCCAAGCTCGGGCAGGGGAAGGCAGAACAATAGGTGTCCTGTCACAGGGAGGTGTGACCACCTCCCAGACAGGATTGAGTGTATTGAGGCAGGGTGAGAGCGCTTGCCAGTGCCACATAGTCAGTGTGCTGGGCACACTTGGTGCCCTCCATGCATAGTCCAGTTCAAACCAGTTAAGGGAGCCGTTGGCTCCCGCAATGGCGTAAAACTGGACAAAGGACAGGGGAGTAATCTCTCACCCTTGTCCAGCCCCTCCTTAGGGAGAGACCCCTGAATTGTCCTAACCCTTTACTTTGGGTATTTCAGGGCTTACCTGTGGGTGGGTCCCTAAATTCGTTGTAGGACAAGATTTATTTCAGACACCACTTCTTCGACCATCTGGGCACTCTGGTCTTCGCTCTGGGCATCAAGGCTGCAACTAGGAAGACTCCTGCTGCTCCTGATCTCATCGCCCTGCTCATCAGCTGCAACGTAATTGACCATAGAGGAACCTTCCAAGGCCTGTGGGCATTTAAGACAGCTGAAGGAATCTCCCTGGAAGTGAAGAAGTCTCTTCCCTGCATCTACAGGCACCGCAACTAAGCTGACCGGTCTGCTGATCCTGAGCTTTCACGGACTCCAAAAGGCTCAGCAACACAGGTGGTGGTTATTCACATCCCGCAAGGCCTGCCCTGTCTTCCCCTGAGGCCATTATCCCTTGTTGGAACCACAGGTACCGAGCCCCTGTGCACCGTGTCACCTTGCGGTTGCAAAGGCTTATTGGGTTCCTTCCACCAAGATCTTCAAGCTCCAAGTAGCCCCAATCTCACGCATCTTCAGTGACCCGGATCTTCATCCTCACCGCATCCTCTTGCATCGTGGGCTTGCATCTTTGGTGAACTGTTCGAAGTCCTCTTGCGACTCCAGTGCCTCTGACCTGTGGTTCCTCTTGAGGGTCATATTCATATTTTTTGGGCTCCCCTGATTGCTCTGGGCCTATCCTGACTCCCCTGCTTGTGGTGAGTCTTCAGGATCTTGCTGGTCCTGACACTGCACATTTCTCCACTTACACATTGGTTGCAGTTGCCACAGCTTGTTGGTGCTCCCGCCGGACATCGACCCCTCATCTCTCGACATCCGACGTGGGACAGCTCGTGTACGGCTCCAGGTCTTCCACAGCTTCGCCTGGTCCACACAGCTGCAGTTCTACGGTCACTATCAGCTCCCCTGCAACACCCAACATCAGTGGGCATTTGTCTTCCATGCCTCCTGGTCACCCCTGAGTGGCATAGCCTATGTCCCCTCTGCTTGCAGGTTCTTCACATCTTGAATCCACCTTTTGGTTCTACCGGACACTTTCACCTTCTCCAGCAGCGGCACCTTTCTGAAGTCCTCCATTGGGTACGACGGCGAATTCCAACGCCACTTCACACCCATGCACCTGGCTTCCCGGGGGCAGGTATCCTGGTTCCTAAGGTATACACAGGTGGGGTGGCTCTCCAACCTTCAGTCTTCCACTGGGTTTCTTCAGATTCCGCTGGAACTGGTCCTTCTCCTTTAAAATTGCAACATCGACTTACCCTTTGACTTGTTCTTGCACATCATATTTTCAGCAGGAATGTATTTTTTTGTCTCTCTGGCAACCTTGCTATGTCTAAGGTTTATGAAAATCTATAGTAGTCTATGAATGCCCGTTTGTTAGCGTTATCCATTAGTTTTCGTGCAAATGTCCTAGTGATTTTGACACTGTTCCTGTCTTTAGTGTTATCTTTAGCGTTCTGACATTAATAAGCGCCCCTTTCCTATCTGTGCGTTTTTGTGCACATCATTGCCTTCATGACCTCACCACAGGTGCATTTGGAAATGTAATGCAGCAAATGGCCTGTGGGGAAATTAGTAGAGTGCACATGTGGGTTAATTCTCACAGGCCAGCTTGGCAGGGGTAGAGTCAGTTGCATGACATACCTATGGTGTCAGTGGAATCCCCACAGTGAAAAGTCCTAGAACGAGACAACCGTTGGGTAACCAGAAAAGTTGCTACTTTACCGTAGAACAGGTGTGTGTTCTATCTTGTTAACAATGTTATTTGAGAGTGTTGTCTGACGGCCACAAGCAGTTTAGGAAGATAAAAAATGTGTTAATGGCAGAACTGACAATTTGCCACATTAAAACACCCTCCTGGCATAATGTGCTTAGAGAGTACCCTAATATTTGAATCTTTTGTGCTGAAAAATGTTGTCTTTAGAGCAAAGCTTTTCTGAGCTTCAATACACTGAATGTGCAAGGGTATTCTAAAAGCGAAAGTAAATGAAACACAATTGCACAGCAGTTGTGCACAGCCATTGAATATAAAACAAGCTTGGGAAATTGCCTGATAATATTTACAGTTCATTTGATTATATTCGTATAGACGATAAGTGCACGGGAATATAAATCGAGTAACAGTTTTTGCGGTGTTAAAAAAAGGAGAACATTCTATAACGGCTCCTCATGATCCCTATCCTCATGTACAGCCAATTCTGCTAACCTAACACTGATTTATTTCTTTGATTCCATTGCAGGTGTATCGACAGGATTGTGAAACCTTTGGAATGGTGGTGAAGATGTTGATCGAAAAAGACCCCTCGCTTGAAAAGTCTGTTCAGTTTGCCCTGAAGGAAAATTTGAGCGAGATTGGCGAGAGATGCATTGATGAACTCAAAAATTTCATAGCGGAGTACGATGCTGCCAGCCAAGATTTTACAGAAATCTTTTAGAAGGGTTTTCAAACCAAGTGTTAGGAGTGTGTTTTTAGTTATTCAGGGCACAGGACCAAACGTAAACCATTAAAAAAAAATAACATCTTTTTGTGGAAGAAATGAAAAAATTACTGAAGTCATACCAACTTTCTACAGATTGTCCTAAAAAAAAAAAAAAGAAAGCGACTCTCCTACCATCTGTTCTTTAGGTCACTTTATTGTATTTTGCAGGCATTGTTGATCTGCTAACATATTTGTTTCAGCATAAAATAATGTAGGAATGAATACTAACAATTTGAAAGATTGTACAGATTATCATTGAGGATTATCTCACCTGATTTGAATTTTCTTTGCATTTTGAGTGTTTGCTATAGTGGTTTGTGTTTTTATTGCACGTGGGCGAAACGGCTAATGATCCCCTCCTACATTCAAAATGTGGGTGCTGGCAGTTTTATAGATTAAAAGGAAAACCTTTGAGGTCATTTAAAATTTTTAAAAAGAAATAGTTAAGTTAATTTTTTAGTTAGTTTACCCAGGGTTTCTTTTGTAGAAATCTATGAGATTGAAATGTTACCCTACTTTTTATGAGGGTCCTTCCTTATATGTGAAAGTGTCAGTTGTAGTTGGGCGATATTTGAATTTCTTCCTCAAAATGTTATGCAAAGTACAAATAAAGTTGACACTCAAGATTTCTTAAAAAACAACGTATCCTTTATTGTACAGATTTTTTTTTTCTTGGCCTGGCATAATGTACACAGGTAGTGCCTGAAACATCATGCAGTCCTTTAAATTGTATAATTTAGGGACATTTAAATACTTTGTACTCCGGAAATAATAATTAGAATGCAGATTTTCACATCTCCTTAGTCCCTGTATGCTCCTCTGTGCCCATGGCTGCAGCTATTTGGTTCTGACTCAACTGCCGACTCTCAGCTGTTTGTGTTTCCTAGTTATCTAGGAGACAATGTTATTCCACAGTTTTTTGTTTATCCTAAAATATTTGCCAGTAACACATGTGCTTCTGATTACTGGGTGTGTCTTACGTAGGTATTGTTAGTTCACTTTTTTGTTTGCGGTGGGGTAATTTTCTTATGCTTATGCCAAACTTCATAAAAAGAAGTATGGAAATGGGTGTAGTGTGTGTCTCTGAGGTATACAAAAAGTTATGGATGGAAAACTTAAATTAATTTCAACCACTGGTAATTACTCGGGCTGCATCCCAGTCAATCGTTATTTTGCACAGCATGTCACCCGAGTTTGGACACAGCCGGATGCAAATCAAGACACAGCCGGATGCAAATCAGTCTTAACCCTGCTCCAGTAGGGAAAGTCCAGCATGAACTGCCAGGCCAACTTCTCCATGAATCGAAACACAAGCAACCCAAGATTGGTGTCGCCCATATTAGGGCTCATTAGTTTGGTATACCTTGGTTCCAGTGAAACAATTTTAACTGAACCCACTTCTGGGCATATATGTCCCACCTACAGCGTTGCAGTGAAGTAAACAAAAAAGCGATGGATGGGATACTTGAATCAATCTTAGCCACTGGTAATTATTTTGGGCCACATTCCAGTCCATCGTTCTTTTGCACACCATGCCACTCGGTTTGGACTCAGCCATGTGAAAATCATTCCTGAACCTGCTCCAATAGGACCTGTGCAGCTTGAACTGCCAGGCCAGGTCAAGTTTTGCCCTTGCTTTATGGCTCATCAGTAGAGTGCAGCTTGGTTCCAGAGAAACAGCGTGCACAGGGCCCACGTTTAACATGGATCCATAGTGTACTGAATTGTATAAAATTGTATAAAAAATGTTTTTACTCACACAGTACTTTTTTGTCAATGCCATGATACAGTGGGACATTTGGTGAATGTAGGCAAGTGTGAGCACTGTGTGTAGAGTCTAAGTTTCTATACAACTACCACAAGTTATGCATTTGTATCAAACTAGTGATTCTCTGCCACTTTATCATGGCCATTAAACCTAAAACATAGAAAGATGGATGAAAAAATCAACATAGATGTAGGATTTGTTTTGTGTCGGAGTAGTAATGGCCACAGAGATGATCTGAGGCAGTGGGTCATATAAATCCAGGTCATGCAGACACCCTTCACCTGTGCATCATATTCAGTCATTATCCAGCTGTGCTGACCACATCGAGCAAATAGGCATTGATGGCAAACAGCATTGGGAAGCTGCCAGCAAAGGAGTGCCTGAACGATGGCCTGTCCAAATCTGGAAATCTTCAAGTAGGATGTACAGAAATGCACCACATTGTAGCACATTACAAAACACGAGTCCTTGCATGGTAATTGACAACAATGAGTAATGTGCAATCACTTATTTGTGTAAGGTAAATGAGACCTATTCTCTACATGGAAATACTGCAACACATGTCAAATACAGTGATTTACATATATTATGTATCATAGGAATTTGTGTTCCTCATGCAAACATGTAAAAATTGAATAACTTGGAACGTACCCACGTGAAGTGCAAATGTGTGTCAATTGCTATGAGTCAGTTAAATGGAAATAATAAGTTTCTTGTGCCCCCATGTACGACCAAATCATTTTGCGAGTCCCTAATTGAGCTTTTTTGCAACTCCCAGTTAGGAACTCGCAAAATGCAATGTACAAATGTGTCTCTGACACATTTAGCAGTTACTAATGGGGTCGCAATTGTCCTACCTCATCTATATCCATGAGTTGGGTAGCAATTTGCGAATCGCAAAAAACAGAGGAATGGTGGCCTGCTGCAGACAGCAGACCACCAAGTCTGTGATTGCTTTTTAAATAATGCATTTTTTAAAATTGAAATGCAGTCCGTTTTTTCTTAAAGGAAAATAGGATGCATTTCAAAAATCAAAATCAAAAGCTACCATTTCAATTTTAGGTCGAGCCTGGGCAGGGCTATCTGAGACTTTGGACACGCCCATAGCTTTTGGTTGGTTAGTTGGGCTGCTTTTTAATATTCCTCTTCTCTGGTTGGTTAATATTGTGCATCTAATCCGCCTTTCGGTGCTTGGTTTCCTCCCAGCGGACAGCATCAATTGATTCTTTTGGTTCGCTGACTCTTAACTCCTTGCTCGCACACCCTCCACCTCTCCAGTCACGCGCAAATGCAACATCCATATATATTGTTATCTGAAGTGGGAACTTTTAAGCCCTTTTTTGCAGTCCACTGGCCTGCTGAAGAACGTCATGGGAACCTGGAGGTAAGATCAAAGTTAAACAAGCATTTTGAGTGCAATGGCTCTTTCATTACTGAAGGTTTGACCTTTTCAGTAATGCGAGACCTATTGCAAAAGCTCGTTTGAGTAGGCAGTGGTCCGTAGGACCACTTCCCGCTCTTAAAAAATGAAGGCGCCCACATTAAGAATGGGGAAGGGGTCTCTCAAGGATCCTTTCCCATTTGCGAATGGGTTACTACCTCCTTCCCAGAGTCAGTAAAATATGAAAAATTGACAACCGCATTCTGGTTGCAAATTATTCATACATGCCCCTGTAACTCGCTATTGGAAAGGGAAGCCCTTGGAACGCCCCTTCCTAATACTGACTCACAAACCCTATTTTCGAGTCGGTAATAGGTTACCGGCTTGCAAAATAGGGTTGGTACATGCCAAAAGACTCTTTAGCAGATGTAAATGGCCCGATTCACCATTTGCGACACCTAAAACTGTTCGTACATGTGGGCTTAGATGGTTAGCGCTGTATTGCCAAATGCTGTGCCATGGAATAACTTGTCCGGGGGTCCTGAGCTTCATTACTCTTTCTGTGTTGTGTGGATGTGCTACACTTCCTATGGCCCAAATCTCAAGAGGAGCAGTGTGGCGTAGAACTGTATGGTAAAGCAAAAATAGCCGATTACCTACAGCCAGTCACCTAGAGTTCTGTCCACAGTGCTGCATCAGCATCTGCGTACTGTCCCTTATAGAGATGAATGCTGAAGTTGGTGGTCACTGCAATAATGCAATGTATGTGCCTGGTGGTGGTGCAGAGTCCATTGAAATCAGTGAAAGCCATCCTCCCATTGTATGCGGGCCAGAGCTGTGCCTAGCAGTGTGGTGTGTAGCGGTCTGTATGGTATCTAATTGTGCCAGGCTGTGCTAGTGATTATGGAACAAGTCCAAGAGATCCTCGAGAATCTAGAAGGGAGAATGAATAAGAATACATGGACTTCACAGTACTTTATGAGATTTCAGTGTTCTGCTCTTCTCCACTTGGGAGTCTCCAGGGAAGATAAAGGAGTTCCCCCTTCTTATTGCAAGTCTGCAGTAGTGGTAGGTCGATCATCCTGTGGCATTGTGGAAGATGGGTCTGCAGGTTAGGGACATGGGTTTATGACTGGTTGGTTGTGCCCTAACAGCATGTAAGCAAAAGTCCTGCCATAAAAGGGAGGCGGAACTAAAGACACAAGATATAGAGAACATCACACATTTTTGGGAAACACTAATAACGGATTTACAGAAGAACTTGGGTAACAACAACCAACCGAGAAGCAGCCCACACTCAAATCAATCCTTGCCGGAACGAAGAAAACCGAGGTGCCTGACACAAAGTAAACGAGCCCTTAATCAGGCAATGAAGGCAAAAAAGAAAGGTATCTACTCGTCACAGATGACCTCCATCCCTGCCTTGCGAACCACATATAAGAAGAAAGTCTGGGAGTTGAAAAGACAGTGGACAGAAAAGAACTGGCTTAAAGTGTTCTCACTAATTAAAGGAAAAGACAACAGCAAGCTATGGTGATATATCAATAGTCTGAGTTCTGAAAGCCAGCGCAAAGAAAATAGTGTTGCAGGCAACGTGTGGGAACAGTACGTGAAGGGTCTGTACACTTGTGGAGCAAACAAGATGGGCTCTCTCAGCCCAGAGCAGTCACAGGTGACTGCTGTAACCATTAAAACTCATAGCGCGCAGAACACAATTACGGTGCCTAGTCAGCCCGTCTTTTATACAGTGGAAGAGACTGTAAGGTACATTAAGGCGATAAGAACAGATGGGGCCCCTGGCCCAAATGGCATTCCCGCTCAAGTCTTCAAAGCCGCTCCTGCCTTTTTTGCACCCATACTTACCCCGCTATACAATCATTCATTCTTCACAGCAATTTTACCAACATCCTGGAAAGGCTCGGTCGTATTTCCAATACAGAAGAAGCGAGACCACTCGAACCCTGCTAATTATAGGCTCATACCCTGCTTGATATAGAAGCAAAGGTTTACGCCCGCCTATTACTAAGGTCCCTAGAGGCTTGGGCGGCCAAGAATGGTATCCTCCCGCCTTTCCAGACTGGCTTCAGGGCAAATAGTTCCACCATGGACAACATCTTAGCATTCTCTCACCTTTCGAAGCAAGCCGTATTGAGTAATAAGCTGCCCCTGTTTTGCTGCTTCATAGACTACTCCACGTCTTCGACCGAGTCAATCGAAGACGGTTATGGGTAAAACTCGATTCTTGGGGGATCCCGGGAACTTTGCTAAAAGCAATAAAAGCTCTCTACTAGGGGACATGGGTCCAGGTCAAACTAAGTCCAACAATTGTAACACCAAGAATCAAAACTAACACCGGACTAAAGCTGGGATTTGTTTTGGCCCCCCTACTATTTAACTTGTACACAGCAGATTTGCGGCCAGCCTTGAAAGACGCCAGCCTAGTACCTCCGAGATTGGGGAAGTTGGCCCTGGGAACTCTCCATTATGCGGACGATACAGTGATCATGGACCACACTAGGGTGGGGCTCCAAAGAGCATTAAATAGTCTTGCAGTATACAACAAGGAAAATAGCCTACAGATCAATGAGAGCAAGACCAAGATAGTAATCTTTGGTAAATACCCTCAAAAAACAAGCAACATGGTCTTTGGTTGAGCCCGAATCAGGACAGCTACATCCTACAATTATTTGGGGTTATGGGTGTCGGAGAGGGCCTCAGCAACCAAACACATAAAGGAGTTAACACCGGAATTAACAAATAATTCTGTCTCTCAGACGTCTAAGCAATCGCCTAGAAAGTCCATCTATAGAACCCATGCTGACTGTACTTAGGGCAAAACTAATTCCCACAATCACTTACGGTCACTTAGCCTTCCCAGGTGCACTTGAGAAAGTCATCAATGCCGCCCAGATAAAAGCTTACAAGACCGTGCTACAAGCTCCTAGACAAGCAAGGAACACCAGGCTAAGGCAGGAAATAGGATTGCACAGACCGGACTTGGCATTACAGGGGACCTAATAAAATATTACATCAGAGTATTGAAAGCCCCTGAAAACAATCTTAAATATTTCCTAAAATTCATTTCCAGGGCAGAGGGTTCCCCATGGCACTCCAAGTTGGAACAAGCAATAGACCAACTGAAAATCGAGGCAAAGAGCATGCCCCTTCACGAAATTCCTTATTCTACCTGGGCCAAAGCTGTGAAGCGCCAAGTCCAGACCATCTCATCTGAACTGGATCGTTCATCACTCCGGTACAACCCCCTCACACTGGCCCTGGATAAGTCCTATACTCCTGGGAAAGCTCAACCATATTTGCAAGACTGACTCTGAGCCCAAGCAAGAAAGAAAATTCTGTACTTGCGCCTCACGGCCTTCAAGATTTCGGATTTTAACCCAAAATGGGCTCGTACTGACAGCATCATCTCCTGCCGGTTATGCAATTTCCACAGAGAATCCTGGCTACATCTCTTATGCTGCTGCCCAAAGCTGGCCAGTGATAGTCATTGTTTGCTGCGCCCGGCCCTAATGGACATGGGCCTCAGAAATTGCAGTGAGGCCTCGGATTGGTGCTTTTCAGAAACCACAACTTGCTTACTTGCTAGAGTTGGCAAGTTTATCCATCAAATTAGAATTGCACTTGATTCCCATCAAAAGGCCGGAGAATTCAGGGTTCCTGTCATTCTGTAATGAAAATCATCTGGTGCCCTAACCCTGTCAGTCGTCACCTAACCCAGGGTTTTTCGCAATGTCACTGGAATCATAAACCAAACTTGGGGCCCATCAGGGGGCATGCTAAGAACTTTTTTTAATTTTTATTTTAATGACAACTAATATCACCGAGGGAATGACCCTGTTGTATTTTTATATAACCTTTGATCCCTATAGGTGTAAAAATGTGAAAGGGTGGTAACCCAATATTTTAACTCTTTTTTTTAATTGAAGTTTTAAATGGACATAAAGTAGTAAATAGAGCCCATGTAGCCACAGTGCTATTTTAAAGCTGAATACCGGGTTGTTTCTGGGGGAAGGGTGGTTGGGAGCGGGGCGCTGTTCATGTGTTTTACACTGTAAAGATTTTACGTAATCACACAGTTAATAAAAAACTTACAAAAAACCCTGCCATAGAAGCACTTACATAGAAGCGAGAACGTTTTTAGAAAGAAGCAATAGCACCGGGCTCAGTGCTGTTTATACAAAGAATCTGTGCGCTAACTGCAGATACTTTCTAACATAATAAATACTATATCAATCAATTTAAGAAAATATTTTTAGTTGTATTAATGTTTGTTTTTTGTTTAGTATCAAAAATATATGCTTTATATACATTCACATTTCTATATATGCACATGAATACATAAACATTGTTGCATATGTTGCTTCAATAAGTTCAGCCACAAATTTGATTTAGATATCACAACTTGGATTGTGTAACAGATTTTTTCACATTTTATCTCATTTTATACAGTGGATTTGAACATATTGTGATCATAGAAACAAAAAAGATAAAAAGACACTGGTAGTGATTTGCAGAATACCACCAACGCGTATATTTTATCTAAGTCACTGAGGAAGTGTTACCTGTATTTTGTTGTCCGGAGGTTTAGATCTTGCCGATTACTCCTCAGTTGTCGATTACATTCTAAAATAGGCCACTTGATCAATTTCAAGCTAAAAATAAAGACATATGTTTTTTTATGCTTATTTATGGAGTAACACTAAGATTAATTCAATCGGGTTACTATGATGTCATGATATCTAGTTATAAATACGCAGAACTGATAAGGTCTAACTCTAATATTAGACTATATATTTGATACAGTCATGATGGATAGGATTTGTCAATACGGACTGCAATAGATCTATCAATAGCGCTAGGGGTAGATGACTTATATGTCTTAACATAGAGGTTAAGAATAAAAGTCCCTCAGTCCTGGATGTTGAGCGAATTGATTGAATATGTTGGACACTTTTTCTACTCTAGTTTCTTATTTTCTGTAGTAGGGGATCTCTGTGTATAGTCATAATCTAGTGAATAGTCCCGCCCATGTGCGTGGACCCCGGAGCAATCAAAAATAATCTCTTAAGGTGTCGAAAAAGGCAGAACTGCACAGACACTTAAGAGAGAATTAAAGACAGATAATGCAGCCTATATCCACAGGCTACACTGTCCAGTACTTCAACTAGAAATTCCACCAAAAATCCACAAACAGCAAAGCCTGTCCAGATTTCCCTTGCTTTAACAGCAAAAACCCTCTGGAATGATAGAGAGAAAGACCTGGACAGACAAGCCCCATAGGCTGCCATTATGTGGCTCAAAACAGGATACTGTGCCTTTAAGATAACCTTCCAGAACTTCACAGTATCCCAGAATGCACTGCAGGTCCCTTTTACTTTCAGTTCTTTTTTCCGGCTCCTGCTAGCAGGACCCTGGAGCATTGAGCTCTCCCTTTTGGGATTTATTTTTGTGATTTCTCACTTTTTCAAGTGTTTTTTGGTACTTTGTTCAAAGTACTTTGGTTAATTCTTCTTTGGTGTGCTTTTGGGGCAGTCTTTTTGTCGAATATGCCTGCATTATTCGACAAATGCCCGGAGTGTTCCAGGAAGAAGGCCAAGACTGACCCACATGAAGTGTGTATCCTCTGCCTTCCCTCCTCTCATAACCCTGATGAGTGTGAGATCTGCCAGGGATTTACAACAAGGACCCTGAGAGACAGAAAGAAGATCAGGCTCCAAGGCATGGAGGAGAGAAGACTGCAAGCACAAGGTGGGTCTGGAGGGGCTTCATCTGCCCATGCTGAGGTCTCTGGGGGGCTCCCCAGAGGCAGGAAGTCCAGCAAGCATCCCCATTCTCCATCGGCGTCGATTGCACCGACTACGGCGTCGAGAGGGATGACTACAGTCTGTTCCCAGTCTCCCCAGGGCTCTGGGTCGAAGCGGCGTCGACGTTCGACGTCGAGGTATCTGAACAGACCGCCGTCGACATCACCGGTGACGGTTTCGTCGTCGTCCTCGTCGGCGTAGTCGTCAAGGACTCGACTTAGACGGGTGGCCCGGCGTCGGCGCTCACCGTCGTTGCGACACCGCCGTTCGCCGTCGGCGAAAAGGAGATGATCGTCGTCGAGGGGATCCTCGGCGTCGAGGGGGCGATCGCCGTCGAGGCACAAGATATCGCCGTCGAGGAAGAGATCGCCGTCAAGGCACAGGAAGCTGTCGAGGTGAAGACGATCGACGTCGAGGTGATGGAGGTCGCCGTCGAGGCGGTACCGTTCGGCGTCGAGGGACAGGCGTTCGCCGTCGAGGAAGCGCAGTTCGACGTCGAGGAAGCACAGTTCGACGTCGAGGGGCCGGCGCTCGCCTTCGGGTCGCCGTTCTTCGACGCAGGAATGGCGCAGAAGGAGTTTGGGCGCCAGGAGTCAGTCTGACAGGCGTCCAGTGCCTAGGAGAGACTCTCCCACTTCCCAGCCTGATAAGGAGGGCGGGTCACCGGGCTCGGTGTACTCCCTTGTGTAAGCCGGGGACAGTGACGCCTCCTCCTCTGCCTCCTTTGCCGAGAGGGCTTCCTCCGCGGGTCCCTACCCCGCCGCCTCTTCCACCTCTACCACCTCGGCCTGAACCCCAGCCTCAGCCTCAACCTCAGCTGCCGGTTGACAAGCCTCCACCGCTTCCTCCGAGGTCGGTTTCCCTGCCCAGGTACCCGACTCCTCCGAAGGGGACCCCTCGGCCGAGGGGACCACCCAAGCCACAGTCTCCTCTCCCGGTGGAACCGGCGGGGCGACCGAAGCCACGGAAGTCGCGATCCCACTCCGGACGGAGAGGGAGGTCACGTAGTCGTCACAGATCCTCGACGAGGTCCAGACGGCGCCACAGGAGGCGCGGATCACGGTCCCGCATGGGCTCTTCCAGGACGAGGTCCTACTCTCCGACCTTGTCAGACTCCCCGGGGACTAGGGTGTCTCCCGTGGATGACATCAGCTCGTTCCAGGATGTTCTCCTGAGGGGTGCGGCGAAATTAGGAATCACGGTGACTTCTCCCACACCTACGACGTCCGT
Organism: Lissotriton helveticus; assembly: GCF_964261635.1. Lineage (NCBI taxonomy): Eukaryota > Metazoa > Chordata > Amphibia > Caudata > Salamandridae > Lissotriton > Lissotriton helveticus. The sequence goes on along the minus strand of NC_136057.1, from coordinate 751,899,204 downwards.
GATCTTTGAGACACTTCACAAGAAACATTTGTCTCGCCCTCTGCTGCCGCTCGTGCCAGGCTTGGTAGAGCCAGCGGAGGAGCTGTTCCTTACGCCTGCAGTAACGAGAGCTGCTCCATCCCATCTGCTGAAGAAATATAGGGCTCCGGATTCCGACCCGGCTTTTCTAAGGTCTGACCCGGTTCCGGACTCCGTTATAGTGACGGCAGCCAGAAAACAACATTCTACCTCTCCGTCTTCTACCGTGCCTCCGGATGAGGAGAGCCGATGGATCGACTCTAATGGCAGGAAGGCTTGTGGGACAGAAGCTACGGCCATGAAGACCGCTAGCGATACTGCTCTGCTGGGACGGTACGATCGTTCCCTGTGGGAATCTCTCCAGCAGTTCACGGAACTCCTGCCACGAGACAAGAGGGAGGATTTCCTAGAGATCCTGAAGGAAGGGATGCTGGTTTCGAACCAGGTTATCAGCGTGGCTGCGGATGGTTCCCTGTTGGTGGCCCATGGTTACTGTCATGGGATCAACCAGCGAGGACATGCTTGGCTCAGGCTCACATCACTCAAGCCGGAGGCCCAGCAGCGAGTGGCTAATCTGCCCTTCTCAGGGGAGACCCTGTTCGGAAAACACGCGGTTGATGAGATGGCCCGCATGAAGGCGGAGGCAGAGACTTTGACGGCTGTGGGCTTGGAGAAGCCCAAAGAAAAGAAAGCCTACCGCCCGTTCCAGAGACTGTTCGGGGCGCAGGGCCGAGGGCGAGGACAGGCTTCGGGACAGCAGCAGCAACAACAGCAGCAGTTCCGGAGGCCCTTCCAGAAACGCCAGAAGGGTAGAGGAGGTCAGCAGTCCTCTACAGCGAACAAGGGCGCGGCAGGGTTTCGACCCTGAGCTGTTACTTCCCCTTCATCCGTTACCCGCTCCGGTGGGGGGGAAGCGTCCAATTTTTTCTGGCAGAGTGGAGAAAAATTACTCAGGACAAGTGGGTGCTGAATATTGTTTGCAATGGATACAGTCTTTGGTTCACCGGCCTGCCTCCATCTATCCCTCCAGTCAGCTCGCAGTTTCAGCTGCGTGAGCTCCAGGCGGAGGCCGATATCCTGTTGAGGAAGAAGGCGATAGAAGGCGTACCTCTGTCCCAAAGAGGAAGAGGTCTGTACTCCTGGTTCTTTCTGGTCCGCAAGAAGGACAAGAACGAGTTCAGGCCCATTCTGGATTTGCGACAAGCAAACAAGTGGATTCGCAGAGAGAAGTTTCGCATGCTGTCGTTGCATCAGATTTATCCTCAGCTGCAACAGGGAGACTGGCTGTGTGCCATAGATCTTCAGGATGCATACTTCCATGTGCCCATTGCACACAAACACAGGAAGTTCCTGCGATTCCAAGTCGGCGCCAATCATTATCAGTACACAGTACTGCCATTCGGATTGAAGTCTGTGCCCAGGACATTCTCGAAGTGCATGGCAGTGGTAGCTGCACACCTAAGGAAGAACAAGGTGTTTGTCTACCCGAACCTGGACGATTGGTTGATCAAGGCCTCCTCCTTCTCGGAAGCTCAAGCGCACTTCCGGAAGACGTGCGTTCTCTTGAACAAGCTGGGGTTGCACATCAACATGTCCAAGTCTGTCCCGACTCCGGTCCAGTGCATACAGTACTTTTGAGCCTCCATCAATACGCTGTCAGCAAGCGTGTCTCCTTCGGAGGAGAGACGGTTATCACTCCTTCGGAAGGCTCAGGCTCTTGTGACCGCTCCATCTACAACAGTGAGGACGGTGTCTTCTCTACTGGGGTCGATGTCCTCTTGTATCTTCCTCACGCCACACGCACGGCTGCACATGAGACCATTGCAGGAGTGCTTGGAGGATCAGTGGGATCAGAGGAAAGGATCTTGGGACGACAAGATAAGACTGTCTCTGCATGCTCTTCAGTCTCTGAAGTGGTGGTGTTCAACGGAGAATCTCCTGAGAGGGGTTCCCTTCCACAAGGACATTCCCACGCAGACTATTGTGATGGATGCGTCTCTCCACGGCTGGGGGGCGCACTCCGGAGACCTACAGATTCAAGGGACGTGGTCCCAGATGGAGTCCACGTACCACATCAATTTCCTAGAACTCAGAGCTGTTCACTTGGCACTGAAGGCCTTTCTTCCGTCCTTCCGGACCAACTCTTTGCTTGTTCAGACAGACAATACGACAACGATGTATTATCTCAACAAGCAGGAGGGGTCGAGATCGAGCACTCTGTCGCAGGAGGCGCAGGCGATCTGGCACTGGCTTCTGACCAGAGGACTGACGATAACGGCAACCCATCTACCAGGTGTGCAGAATGTTCAGGCAGACGCACTGAGCAGACTGATCCAGGAAAACCACGAATGGGTCATAAACAACGAAGTACTAGGAGAAGTCTTCGCAAGGTGGGGGACTCCAGACGTAGATCTGTTCGCCACCGCCGAAAACAGCAAATGCCGAGACTTCGCCTCCAGGTACTACCAACCAGGGACGCTGGGGAATGCGCTATGGATCGACTGGTCGAACAGCATTCGGTACGCTTTTCCACCCATTCCCCTGATTCCGACGGTGCTCATCAAACTGTCCCAGTCCAAGGCACGGATGATCCTGATTGCCCCGGAATGGCCCAGACAGTGGTGGTTCACGGACCTGCTTCACCGGTCGCTCCTTCCTCACATTCGGCTGCCGTGCAGGCCGGACCTTCTCACGAAGTTCGGGAGGCAGATGCTGCACCCCAACCTCTCGTCTTTGAGTTTGGCGGCATGGCTCCTGAGATAGTGCAATATGGCCATCTGAATCTACCAGAAGATTGCATGGACATACTGAAGGAGGCTAAGCGACCTTCCACTAGGACTTCTTATGCTTACAAGTGGAAGAGGTTTTGCATCTGGTGCAAGTCTAAGAACTATGACCCGACGACATGCAAGGAAGATGTCATCCTTCCATATCTTCTACATCTGGCGCAGTCTGGCCTTAATGTCCATTCCATTAAGGTTCATCTGGCTGCTTTGACTGCCTACAGGAAATGCCCTTCACAGACTTCCTTCTTTCAGATCCCTGTGATCAAAGACTTTTTGGAAGGCTTGAAGAAAGTGTTCCCTCCTGTCCGGCTTCCTTCGCCTTCATGGGAATTGAATGTGGTGCTGTCCAGATTTATGAAGGAGCCTTTTGAACCTATTCATAAGGCTTCGTTGCAGCACCTATCTTGGAAGGCGGCGTTCCTCGTGGCCATTACATCGGCCCGCAGGGTGAGTGAAATTCAGGCGTTGTGTTGCCAAGAACCTTATACTGTATTTCATGCTGCTAAGGTTGTAATGCGTACTCACCCTAAGTTTCTTCCTAAAGTTATATCTGAATTTCATGTTAACCAGATCATAACTTTGCCTACGTTTTTTCAGAATCCTTCCTCTCCAGCGGAAAGGTCCCTGCATTCCCTGGATGTTAGGAGGGTGTTGAAATTTTATCTGGATCAGTCAGTCAAATTATCTTTATTCGATTATTAAAAATCATAAAAGAACGAGCATAAGTACATAGCAATTCATCAGCACAGAAACATACAACATTTACATAATCAACATGTTTTAAAAAGGTATGTATTAAAAAACCATTTTAAAATCACAGTATACACACGAAATATATTAAAAATGTTAAAAAATATTAAAAAGAGGGACCCTCCGGGAGATAAAGAAAAAATTTTAAACTTTAAAATAGAAGACATTATTCAGTGATCAGTAAGGTGCCTAGCTCTAGTGCGATTCTTATTTATCCGTGCACCAGCAACTAAAAAGCTAGCCACGTGAAAAGCTACTTTAGCATTGGGAAGGAGTTGCAAAAATATCAGGGCTGGTTTAACCTGAATAAAACCTTGATTACGCAGGATTGGGAACAAATATTTTATCCTAATATCAATATAATGTTCACAGAACATAATGAGGTGTGTCGTGTCCTGAATGGAAAAGTGGTCACAATCGCATGGATCGGCATCACCAGGTCTACTCCAGGTTTTATAATTACCTAAAATAAGATGGATCAGGTCAAGACGGAATCGCGTTAAAAGGAAACGATGGTATGGTTTAGTTACCAGGAAGAGGTATGGTTCTATTCCTGGGCCAGATTTCAGCATACAATGTTTCCTTACCGTGGGTTTACTTAACTCTATAACTTCCCTCTCCAAGGCATATAACTCAGTCAAGGTATTTTTTACAATTTTGAGATCATCTTGAGTTATTAGGTCTGGGGAAGAAAAAAGCTCCGGACGACCGGCAAGAGTCAACTGTGTTTGTACAAATTTAATCCACGGAATATCTAAGGCTCTATCCAGGGCTAAACAATCTTTTAAAATAATGTGATTTAATGTGAGCTCCTGATTGAGCCAGGTTTTCATCCATCCAATAACAGGGGCTAATTTTAAAGAGTCCGTTATGTAGCCCAAACCTAGCTCTGCGTGCAATATATAAGTAGGTGTCGATTGGGGGACTGAAAGCAGAGATCTCAAGAATTTATTTTCTACTTTCTGAATTTTATCATGGCTAGTGTACCCCCAAATGGCAGAGCCGTACAGGGCAATGGACACGCATTTTGCCTTGTAGACTTTGATGATGCTTTCCATGGGGCGGGCACCTAATATCTTAGCAAAACCGAGCAACCCTGCGGCCGCTCTAGCGACAGCGTTGCTTTTAACGGAGTGCTGGGGGCCCCAAGTGCCCTTTTCATCAAAGGTCACACCTAAATATGGAAAAGATGAGACTCTCCTAACCTCTTTCCCTGTACAATAAAAAGTTTTAGTCTTTCTTTTCCTACCTGCTGCTCCTGCAATCATCACATGGGATTTCTCTGTGTTAGTTTTCATGTCCAACGAGGTCATGAAATCTCCAAAGGATGAGAGGAGTTTATTTAAAGCCACTCCAGAACGTGCTAATAGGACTGCATCGTCCGCGTAAAGGAGGACAGGTAACTTTGTCTCACCTGCACGTGGAATGTCAATGTGAGATGCAGCCATAACTTTCTCCAGATCGTTTATATAAAGAGTGAAGAGGAGGGGGGCAAGGATACATCCTTGCCTAACCCCCCTCTCTGAGTTGAAATGGCAAGTGCATCTTCCTTCCCTGGTCACTCTGACCGATGTCTTAAGCTCTCTATGTAATTCTGATAAGTAATTGACCAAGGGGGGGTCAATGCCCACGGCCAAGAGGATCCTCCACAGCTTACCCCTGTTGACCAGGTCAAAAGCTGAAGAGAGATCCATAAAGGCCATGTACAGAGAGCCCCCCTTGGCAACTACATATTTATTTAGAATTAGTTCCAGGTTTAAGCATTGATCTAAGGTGCCCCTTTTAGCTCTGAAACCATATTGTGCGTTTGATAAAATGCCATTCCCCTCTATCAGCTGGGTCAGTCTGCCTAAAAGGACTCTACCTAAGATTTTAACGCTTGAATCTATAAGGGATATAGGCCTATAACAGGCCGGGTCTGTCCTTTGTCCTTTTTTAAAAATAGGTACTATGGTAGACTTTGTCCAACTAACAGGAAAAATAAGGTCCCTAGTAACATTAAAAATATTTGTAAGGATCTTGGTACTAAATACTGGGGCACTTTTGAAAAAATCTGCAGGGACCCCATCGGGCCCTGGTGCCTTTTTGCAGTGTGTATCATCAATCGCTTTCCTAACCTCCTCAGGGGTGAAAGGAGAGATTGTAGTCATTGATGGTTGCGAAGATAGCGTCTCGCAATCTGAAAGGATGTCAGGGTGGCTATAGATTTTACTAAAGTGTGTCACCCATTGATCATCTGGTATGATGCAATCTGCTCTCTGGTTATCTTTTCCAGCAAAATATGGGTGATTTATTATTGCCCAAAATTTAGCGCTATCTCGTTGTGTTTCAGGCAATAATAATTCACTCCAGGCATCATTTTTTATCTCAGATTTCCTAAGCCTGATAGCTTGATTATATTGCTTCCTCAACAAAGCTATCTGTGCTTTGTCTCTTGGTTTGTTTTTTAAAGCCTTTAAGAGAATTGTGTGAGCCTTAGAGCAGTTTGAATCGAACCATCTGGGGCCCCTGGTCCTATCAGCCTTTATCTTTACAGTTAGGTCTGAATTAACCAGACGGCAAATGACATCAAAGGCCGCAATCAGGTTAGGGCCAGGGTTCTTATTATCCAGACAAATTGCGACCTCCCCCTCTACCTTTGTCAGGATTTCCTGTAAGAAGGCAATAGGGGTCACTTGATCCCATTTTAATCTTCGGTTCTGGTCTTTTAAGACTAAATTTGTCGCACATAAAGTGTCAGCCTTTCTTTTTCCCAAGACTCCTTGAGATATAATCTCTAAAATCACAGGATTGTGATCACTAAAAACTGTGGTCTCTACCTTGTAATTAGTAACTTCGGGTAAGAGACTAGACGATAAAAAAACATAATCTATGATTGTGCCCGTGCTATTGCCTACATATGTCGGTGCCCTTGGGCCTATAGGGCAACAAGACGACTCAAACAAATTAAAAGTGGCTAAGATCAATTCCAACGTCTGTCCACGTGATGTGTGTTCAAAATGTGGTGGGGAGGAATAAGAAAAGAGATCCTCTTGTTCCAAGTGGCAATCCTCTTGGCAGGGATGAATGTTAAAATCTCCCATAAGGATCATCTCATACCCACATGTACTATTCTCACTGTGGGTAGACAGGAATTCCTCTAAAATTGCCAAATGCTCGTTAACAGTTTGACTGACAGGTGAATTATAAAAATTAACTAATACTATGGGAGAGGAGTTTGGCAGAGTTAATTCCACCGCTAAACAGTTAGTTGAGTTAAAATTAATGTGTCTTGGCTTTCCTTTAAGATCTAGTGAAATATATATAGCCAGGCCCCCCTTTGCCCTTCCTGCTTTACTAGGGTCTGCAGGAACAAAAAAATGGGAAAAGCCATCCAGAACCAAACTGTCTGATGTTTCCCATGTTTCTTGGAAAGCAAGAACATCGTAGGAACTAATTATGTCCAGCCAATGCTTATTATTTAATTTTGCTCTAAGGCCAGCGATGTTCCAACTCATAATTTTACAAACTCTAGTTCCTGCGGAACTCTGTGCTAATAAACTAGAAGCAGGCAGAAGGCCGTCGCCTCTATTATCTTGTCTTGGGGAGAGTCAATCATTATGATCCAAAAAGGATAATGGAGCATAGCGATTGAACAATTGAAGAGGTTGTGCGACCGGGTTAAACTGTGCTGGATAACGGTGGTTACCTGCTATATTTTGCCTTGATTCCTGATCCCATCTAAAATTCAAATCCCAGTTGCTATCCCTCCCCAGGGCTGGGGTTCTTGAATAAGTGACGTTCCGCTGTTCGCCATAAAAAAACTTTAAAGTCAGGGGAACAACAGTGCCACGTCTGCGTTGGGGAGGAAAGATGTTAGCAAGAATATTGGGAAGGACATCATTTGAAGAGAAACTCACTGCCACACAGTCCCCTTTGAATTTTTTAGGTCGGTTTCCCAACCAGGGGACCCTGGTTACTGACTTGATGACGCTAGCCAGATGGCGCTTTCCCCCTGGTGCAAACCGTGTATTGCTGGTCAGCCAGTGTAGGGCCTTGCTGCTAAGAGAGGTAGGGTTTTCCACTGCTCCCTCTTCCAGTGGGGGCACGTTTGCTAAAACTAAGACCACAGGTGTGGCTTCTACCAAAAATTGTAGAGGGTCTGATGAGTGACTTTGTGCTGAGGTAGTATTTTCCTTGGGGGTTATATCTATGGGAATGTTAGCTGACAAGGGACCCTCTCTATCAGCAACAAGTGTTGGTAGTTGAGATGATAATATATCCCTTGGTAAATGATTTAACATATTTTCAGTTACAACATCTCCAACCGCATTTCCCCCTGTATTATCGCTTAAATGTGTAACTAGCGCGGTTATATTTTCTATCCCACCAGCACCGCATTGTGAAGACCACTCAACTTCTTGACCTCTGTTTGCAACTTATCAATTTTGGACATTAGGGGTTTGATGAGGGTATTAATTTTTGTCTCGAGGAAATCTGTAATTTTATCATAAAAAGCATCCTCAAGAGATAATTTTGGTGTATCATCCTCATCGCTAATCAGTTGTTTAGCTTTTGGGGTAGTAACCCTCTTCCGTTTAGCGAAGCCCTGCCCTCTTTGGGAGATTTTTGGTACAAAGTCTTCGTGGCCTAGGACAGTTTCTTGTGGGCGACTGCTCATCCGATAATGCACAAGACTGTTTTTCTATATCAAGTTCAGTGCCCATGTCCATATTACCCTCGGCATCCTCATATAATAAAACCTCAGGTACTGGAGTAACATTAATAGATATGTCAATCAAGCCTTGGGAGATAGGCCCGCTGGAAATCTCCACACAGGGATCTTCTTGCAAGATAATGTCATCAATCAAAGTAGATGTAGGGGGTGACAAACATCTCATATCAGGGGATTGACTCAGTCCTAAAGATTCTCTTCTCTGCACGTTGATTTTCTTAACAGTTTGCACCAAGTAATTATTAATGGTGTTAGTCTGAACTTCCTCCGGTTTCTTAGGCATAGTGTACACTCAGCGCACAGGACCAGTGTTTAAACAGATAAAAAGGAACTGGAGAGTAAGTCTTACTTGAGGATTAACTGCAGCGAAGAATTCAGCAGCGTTTCTGGCCCTGTCCCTGCCTCCTCCTGCCGATGAGGGCCGTAGAGGGCCCGCCCTTTGCCCGGGCTTCGCCCCGGGCGTCCCACTCGCGTCTCGCGACGCGGGGCTTCTCCCTGCTTTATCCTTGCCGTTGGCGCTCTCAGGCGCGTGTGCGTCACCCTAGACGCGCCGCCGCGTGGCCTGCCGGGTGCTGTAGTCCCCCGGAGCGGCGGCGCGGAGTCAAGTGCCTTCCTGACTCTTGGCGGTGGCGGCTGAAGCTACTGGATACCTTCCCTGCAGGTAAGTGACTCTCGGCGGTGGCGGTGTTGGTCAAATGTCTCCCCCGCTCTGCCGGGCTTCTCCCTGCTTTATCCTTGCCGTTGGCGCTCTCAGGCACGTGTGCGTCACCCTAGACGCGCCGCCGCGTGGCCTGCCGGGTGCTGTAGTCCCCCGGAGCGGCGGCGCGCAGTCAAGTGCCTTCCTGACTCTTGGCGGTGGCGGCTGAAGCTACTGGATACCTTCCCTGCAGGTAAGTGACTCTCGGCGGTGGCGGCGTTGGTCAAATGTCTCCCCCGCTCTGCCGGGCTTCTCCCTGCTTTATCCTTGCCGTTGGCGCTCTCAGGCGCGTGTGCGTCACCCTAGACGCGCCGCCGCGTAGCCTGCCGGGTGCTGTAGTCCCCCGGAGCGGCGGCGCGGAGTCAAGTGCCTTCCTGACTCTTGGCGGTGGCGGCTGAAGCTACTGGATACCTTCCCTGCAGGTAAGTGACTCTCGGCGGTGGCGGCGTTGGTCTAATGTCTCCCCCGCTCTGCCGGGCTTCTCCCTGCTTTATCCTTGCCGTTGGCGCTCTCAGGCGCGTGTGCGTCACCCTAGACGCGCCGCCACGTGGCCTGCCGGGTGCTGTAGTACCCCGGAGCGGCGGCGCGGAGTCAAGTGCCTTCCTGACTCTTGACGGTGGCGGCTGAAGCTACTGGATACCTTCCCTGCAGGTAAGTGACTCTCGGCGGTGGCGGCGTTGGTCAAATGTCTCCCCCGCTCTGCCGGGCTTCTCCCTGCTTTATCCTTGCCGTTGGCGCTCTCAGGCGCGTGTGCGTCACCCTAGACGCGCCGCCGCGTGGCCTGCCGGGTGCTGTAGTCCCCCGGAGCGGCGGCGCGAAGTCAAGTGCCTTCCTGACTCTTGGCGGTGGCGGCTGAAGCTACTGGATACCTTCCCTGCAGGTAAGTGACTCTCGGCGGTGGCGGCGTTGGTCAAATGTCTTTATCTGGATAAAACCAAGGATATTCGTAGGTCAGACCAATTGTTTATCAATTATGGATCAGTCAGGACAGGTCTTGCTACCTCTAAACAGTCCATTTCTAGGTGGATTGTGTCCTGTATACAGTTGTGTTACCAAAAAGCTGGTAAGACCTTAGGGGGTAAACCTAAGGCTCATTCCACCAGGAGCAAAGCTGCCACGACTGCTTTGCTCCATAATGTTCCGATTGCAGAAATCTGCAAGGCGGCCACTTAGAAGTCGGTCCATACCTTTGCTAAGCATTACTGCCTGGACACTGATCGCAGGGCAGACGCTCAGGTTGGGCAGGTTCGCTGCGAAATCTGTTCGCACAATAGTGGTGTTATTTTCTCTTTCTCCTCCGCCGCTTTGGTGTGGGGAGGGGCTTGCCATTCTATTCACTAGATTATGACTATACACAGACATCCCCCTACTACAGAAGGAGTAGTTTCTGTCCTGTAACTCCAGTTCTGTAGTAGGGATATCTCTGTTATAGTCATAAGCGCCCGCCCTCCTCCCCGGTGGAGAGGGATATTCATGTAAGGAATGCTACAGGTCTGGCGTGTTACGCCTTCAAAAAGAACTGAAAGTAAAAGGGACCTGCAGTGCATTCTGGGATACTGTGAAGTTCTCGAAGGTTCTCTTAAAGGCACAGTACCCTGTTTTGAGCCACATAATGGCAGCCTATGGGGCTTGTCTGTCCAGGTCTTTCTCTCTATCATTCCAGAGGGTTTTTGCTGTTAAAGCAAGGGAAATCTGGACAGGCTTTGCTGTTTGTGGATTTTTGGTGGAATTTCTAGTTGGAGCACTGGACAGTGAAGCCTGTGGATATAGGCTGCATTATCTGTCTTTAATTCTCTCTTAAGTGTCTGTGCAGTTCTGCATTTTTCGACACCTTAAGAGATTATTTTTGATTGCTCCGGGGTCCACGCACATGGGCGGGACTATTCACTAGATTATGACTATAACAGAGATACCCCTACTACAGACTTTCACATGGTACCTATTTTAGGCTACCTATTTAATATAATATATTTATAGATTGTGGTCCTTCCTGCTTTATGAGCCTATAACGGCTCTGTCCTTGATGTTCTGAAACCACTAATAGGGTAACTGTTACTCATCAGATTTTATACACATTGTTAAAAATAGATGTTACAATATACGCATGCCCACCTGAAATATGCGGGAGTGTTTCCACCAGAGATTCTTCCTAGTATAATGGTTCACAATGTTGATAGACTCAATTAAAAGGTTCTCTGTGTGTTATACACTATACACAAAAAAGATCAAAAGAAGGGTAACTATATAGCCAACCCTGACTAAATGGGTTGCCTCATATAATGTGCTATTGTTATGAATAGGTGTGACAAAATATGCATGCCCACCTGAAATATGTGGGAGTATCTCCATCAGAGGTTCTTCCTAGTGTAGTAATTCTCAATGATGATAGACTTAAATAAAATGTTTTCTGTGTACTAACCCCTATACATCAAAAAGATAAAGAAAAGAGTAAATATATAGCCAACCCAGAATAAATGGGTTGCTTCATATGTATGTTGTACTCATTACATGCATAGCCTATATCTATTACCTGTAGCCGCTTTCAGAATCAGTCTATGCTTGAAATTCTTTAGCATTTGGGGGATTCCTGTTATTCCCTTGTATTAATATAAAGCCACTACAACATAAACTTATCGAGAAAGAGTCTCAACATACCAATCATGTCCAACATATGTCAACTATAGGTGATATTTCACAAAATGATATAATTTCCAGTTAATAATAGGGTATATACCTATGATTATAAGTGATGGCCTAAATGTATAATATAACAACTAAGGGTCTCGATTTAAATATGATGGCAAATGAGATCAGAAAAAATATTAAATGCCCCTCATAATAATGGACTTGGATGTCACTATATCATGTGTAGCGGAAAACAGTTTAATAAATCCAGTACGCATAGGCCAGAGCGTATATATGCCTCCGATGTACCCTGTTATTAAAGTGTACGAAAAAGGAGTCAATATCAATCCTTAATCCCCGGGTTCAGCCTATACTCTAAGAGGTTACCGGTAACTGGCCTTAATATTGCCTCCATTATTACGTCAATATCGGTATCTACGCTATCTAATTCTACGGACACCGGATGGCTTAAGCTCATCCTATGTTAACCTCCCTTTCTATGCGCCGTAATGGTGGCTTACCCATGATGGAGCAGGTCCTCTTGTACCTCCAGCCAGTTTTGCCGCATAGATTGTCGGCCCTCTTCTTTTTCGATTTAAATCCCATCTCGCGGTGATTGGTAAGCATCTTGACGTAGTGACGTCTGTTGTATCTATCTATCGTATATGGTGACAAATTTGGCCGCCATCTTAGAGAGGTCATTTGGCCCGTTCTCTGCAGCACAGTAGATCGCATAGTAACCAGGCTGAAATTGGTATCATGTTACTGCCATAGCTTTAGCTAGTTTGCCCTTATTCTGAACAAACAATTTAGACACCGTTTTAATAGTTTATATTAGCGTACCTTACTATTTTTAAACGATTAGATTATCCTTCTTACCTTAGTTCACATCGTACACTCATGTTATTATTTACCGGGCTGGGACTAAATATAGCATTTCTATCTCGTAGAAACTCGGGTGTTGCATACCTATCGATCCCAGCATGCAACTGGTATTTTATATATCTGCATCCTATGTGTATGCATACATGTATCATATTTTGTTTTATGATGTAGCATCCTATTTATTATATAGTAACTCTCAAAAAAAGGAGAAAACTCCATGTTAGTATGTAGCCACAGAGAACATGTATTGATGTCAATATGGAAGTCTTCATTATTTTTTTTATTTTTATTTTTTTGAAGTTTTGTATAGCGCTAGCCAGACCGCAAGGTATCGGAGCGCTTCACATAAGTACAGGCGGTGCAAAAGAAAGCCAACATAGCATACCAAAGCATAGCAAAGTACAATACAGTGCAAAGAGACATTTGAGGTGCACTCCAGGGTGAACCTTACTGATAGTTAAGGAACGATCAAGGAACAGGGTTTTGAGCTGACTCTTGAATTTAGGGAAAGAAGGAATAGTTCTGATGTCAGGGGGTATAGAATTCCAAATCGTGGGTGCATTCCCGGCAAAGGACCGATCCTTGGTTTTTTGTTTTCGAGTTTTTAGTGGGATCAGGAGTAGGGTGTTGGAGCTTCTGAGGTTCCTGTTCTGACCCGCTTTTTTAAGTTTGGATGCCAGATATTCAGGTTTGCCAGTGTGAAGGGCTTTGTGGGTGAGGCAGGCTGTTCTAAAGTTCGCCCGCAATTCTATTGGTAACCATTTGAGTTCTTTTAGTGCCGGAGAGATGTGGTCAAATTTCTTAGTTCCTGTGACCATTCTGGCAGCCGCGTTGAGGGTTGTTTTCAGTGGAGCCAGATGTATTTTGGGTATTCCAGAGAGGATTGCAATCCCATAGTCAAGCCTTGATAGTACCAGTGCTTGGGTGGCTTGTTTGAGATCACTGGGTGGAATGAAAGGTTTTATTTTGCTTAGTAGCTTCAGATTAAGGAAGGCGCTCTTCGCCGAGATCTTGATGTGTTTGGTTAGATCTAGTTTGGAGTCAAGTGTGTTGCCAAGTGATTTGACAGAGTCCGCTAGGGAGAGATTCTTATTTAGCGCGTCAATATCTTTTAGCCATTCGAACATTTGTGGGTTCTCTTCTTTGTTCGAGATGAGGAGTAATTCAGTTTTGTCAGGGTTCAGCTTTAGATGGTTGCTAGACAGCCAGCATTGGACTTCCTTTAGTGTTTCGTTGAGTCTGTGAATGTCTTGCGCCGAGGAGATTTCCAGATAGATTTGGGTATCATCTGCGTAAAGGTGGAAGGGGATGTTAGCTTTCCTAAGTAAGGTGGAGAGGGGTTCCATGTAGATGTTGAAGAGTTGAGGGGAGAGCACTGAACCTTGTGGAACTCCTCTAATGACTGAATGAAGGTCGGATTCAAAGCTTCTCATTTTGATTCTTTGTGAGCGATTATGTAGGAAAGAGGAGAACCAATTAAGTACCATATCATCTAGTCCAGCCCTTTCTTCGAGGGCTTTGAGGAGAAGAGTATGGTCAACTGTGTCGAATGCTGCAGATAGATCGAGGAGAATGAGGAGGCAGCATTGGTCTTGGTCCAGTGATTTGTGTATGTCGTCAATTATGTTAAGGATTGCAGTTTCCGTGCTGCACCCTTTCCTGAATCCTGACTGATGTGAGTCAAGGAGGTTGGTATTTGTCAAGTGCTGTGTTAGTTGTTGGAGAACACACCTTTCTAGTATTTTGGAAAGGAGAGGAAGATTGGAGACGGGTCTGAAGTTATTTAAGTCGTTTGTATCAAGGCCAGGTTTCTTTAGCAATGGAGTGACTTGTCCTACTTTCAGGCAATCTGGGACATTTCCGGTTTGTAAGGAGCTATTAATGATCCTGCACCACAGTGGGGCTAGGGAGAGTTTCAGTTTTTTAGTTAGCAGAGCAGGAAGGGGGTCAAGGGTGTGAGATGAAGGTTTCGAGGTGGAGATAAGTTTGACTATTTCCTCTTCTAGAATGGGCTGGAAGAGTGACCATGGTTTAGAGTTTGGTGGTGGAGCGCAACCAAGCACCCTCCCCCGGCTGCTATGTTTCGTGGAGCGCAGTTGATGACCAGAGAGCGCTCGATTTTGGAGACCTTGTCATTAAAGAAGTTGGCGAAGTTGTCGCATTGTTCTTTGGAGGCCTGTCCAAGGGAGGAATCCGGCTTGGAGGTTTGTTGTTTAATAATACTGAAGAGCTCCTTGGGTCTGTTCTTTGCGTTGTCTAGAGCTGATCGGAAATACATGGATTTCTTGCTCTTGATATGGTTGTTGTACTTCTTCCGGATGGATCTAAGTCTATTAACAGACCTGACGCTCCATGTACGATAAAAGCCTTACTACTAGTAAGTCAGACCCATTATTCTTTTTATGTCCATGACTCAATCCTATAGACCTTGTATATAAAGAAGTAATTATTTGTTGTTATGGAGACAACATGGTGACATTATTCCTCTCAATACTGTAACTTTCTATTTAATAGCCTGATCCCAGGGTATTTCTTGATTCAACCCACTGGTTGACGTCTCCAATACAAAAATCCAATAAACTTCTTTAAGCTACCTGATTTTATCTATATCTAGTCCCTCTCTTTGGTTAATCCTTTCTAGGATATACCACTGCATGTCATCCGGTGTGTGATTTTTCTCAATGTAATGGTTGTCCATAGGGGCCATCACCTTTCTAGTTCTGATTGCTGACCTATGTTCTGTCAAGCATACATTTAGCGCTCTCCCTGTTTGACCTACATAGCCCAATATACAAGGACATAATATTAGATAGATTACATTTGTTGTCCGACAGTTATTCAAATTTTCAGGAGCAATCACATGGTTATTAAAGTGTAGTGTCGGTGCTTGTATAGCAGTAGCACAAGATTTACAATTTGCGCATTTATATGTGCCTACCACTGGTTTAATTCCACTGATGCTCATTTGTTGAGAGAAATGTGTTTGCCTCATGCGTGAACGCACAACAAGATCGTTTATATATTTATTTCGTCTATAGGCGAACATTGGTTTTAGGATTTGCTCTGCTTTAGGTGTATTTACATTTAGTATATGCCAGCCACATATCGCCTGTCTAATTCTCTCATTTAGCGTAGTGTCTGGTGATGAACACTAATCCTGGATCCTTTTTATCTTTTGGAGTTGTCAATAGGTGTTTGCGATCATAAAAACGAGCTCTTTTATTAGAGTCTCTTATAATCCTTTTGGGATAACCCCTGGCCAGGAACTTCCTTTTCATAGTTTCAGCTCTAGTGTCAAAATCTGTAATGTTAGTACAGTTACGCCTAATCCGCAAAAACTCACCAAGCAGGATACTATTCTTCTGTATCGCTGGATGGAAGGGAGAACGCACATGTGTGCACAAGAAAACTCACAGATGCACAGAATAGCCTGTGGGATAGCTCTGCATGCCCAGCATCCTGGTGCACAACTCTAACATATGATTTGTCTAGTAGTTAAGTCACCGGGAGCTGATCACCATACCTCCAGCCGAAGACCTTGGTTGAGCGCTCAGCAACAGGCCAGTGTTTGTGCCAGACATTTCCACGAATAACATGTCTGAGAAGGAGACCAGGACGACGTGGGCCCTCCGTTTTCCTTTGGGGGAACAAAACACTAAGGAGTGTAGAGTAGTTCCTATATTCCCAATAGGCTCTGTGCATTGGAATTACATAAACGATAGTTTAGACAAAGGACTGAGGTCTACTAGGTCTCTACTGAATATGTTAGACTTAATTATGAATGCCAGCAAGCTCAGAGGTCACTAGAAACTTTCTCGAATGAACAGGAAGGAGTTAACTTTCCTGATTAGACAAGAAGGGATTAGTTTCTGACAACCGCATAAACATGACAACTTTGCTCCCTCCAGAACAAGGAGTATATCTCCAGAGTCGTGTGAAAACAATAGACCGCTATTTCACTCAGTCAATCGTGCATGCTTAGTTTCACCAGGAGTGCAGAGAAATAGACAGACGGGCGTTTTCAATAAAAGTTGTTATTTATTGAGCAGTCCTCTTTCTCATGCAAGAGAAGCGAATTGCCACATATGCAATACTTATCATGAAGTAAAGTGCGTACAGTAAAAGGAGTATTATGAAATAATACTGTAAAAGCATTTATATGGTTTCTGAGCCATATGATGCTTAAAACGGATAAAATATATACATACATAAAATCATTGACTAAACGTACTCAACTGGTGCTTCTAAGATACGCCTACCCCGGTGTATCTAACCTAAGCCTAGTACGTGGGAAGGAGTAAGTGAGCTGCAGTTTAAGTTAAGTTAGTTTTTGCCTCTTAATACAGAAGAGAAGGTCGAGACCATTTCATCACATATTTATACAATACTGTACATGTGCTAGAGGCTAAGTCAAAATATTGTCTCTAGAGTCTCTAAAAATAGAAGTTCTGTTCTCTAACAATAGTTCTACTTTAAGCGGGGCCTCGAAGAACCAGAGCAAGGTCCAGGTGAGGTGAGGTCAATTCCCCTACCATGAAGGTTGAGCATGAATAAACCATTTTTTCTTGTAATTGTCTTTGGTAACACATGTTTTGGATAATAACATTGTCAGATGACAACTAACTATCATACATTTTCCCCCTTAGAATTCTTACTTAATTGACATGGAGGGATAATGTTTCCGGTTGTTACAGGTTGTATCGTATTCAACCGTTTTCTTTGTTTTTCTTAATTATCTCACATTGGTGTTGGTGGTTTTTGGAATCACTAAGTGCAACTATTGTAAGAACAGAGGCCCTGATGAATGCCAAGGGACGGTATGCCCGACAGGCAGAAACATGTTGACCCGCTATTAGACAGATATTTGTTGACTGTCTCTCTTGCACTGTTCTATGTTTTGAATTAGGAGGTGTTGTTCGGCCGTGGAATAAAATTGATAATAGGTGGACACATCCTATTTTAAACTCACTATTCTGTTTTTGTTGCACTATCATTCCCTTCACCATCAAAGATCAGCCATCATTGACGGTTCATGTGTGTTGGTGGACCAAATCCTCAACCAGCAACAAATGGTGTGGCTTTTTTGGTCCCAATGATCAGGGGACTAGCCCTACTTACACCTGGGTATGGCCAGATGATAGGATTGATCACAAAGTCAATTTGATGGTAACCCATTGCTTTATATTTTGGATTTTGTTAACCACTCTCTGAATGATCCTTACAATGTCTGTGTTTCCTACAACATAGTGTTCACCTTGTTTAAAATAGGCTGTTTCTATGTGATTTAAACACTCCGAGATTTTGATAATTCGGATTGACAGCTCAGCTACAAAATTAGGCTGTTAGACCCCCTGTGTTTCTTATGTTGTACATGTAGAAGTAGCTGGGGATATTAACCAGAGTGGGTCTTTAAACTTTATATCCCTTGGACCCCCTAGTAATGGTTTGTTGTTGGTATTGTTAGTGCAGCCTGTAGGCTGCGGGTCCTATATTTGTTTGTGACTATACTTGCAGATAGTCTAACACAGTTACTTTTTTCAGAACTGATTCACAACGGTGAGAGAGTTTTTGGTCACGGATAGTGTGTGACCTGGTCTCGGTATCTTAGTTTTCATTCACAATATATTCAGTAATCACCATGGCTGAAATAAGTGGGATTGCCTATGATGACTCTGTATATAAATCTATACTTGATAGCATGCCTAGTGTATTGGATACACCTTCTACAATTACTACCAGTACAGGAGATGAGTGGGCCAAAGTTTTGGTCTTAAAGAAATCTCATGCCCAGACAGCAGTACACGGTATAATGATGGCAGAATACCTCAGGGCTAGTTGTGCCCCGCCAGGCCTAGTAGTTTCCAATGCACCCCGTTTATTCATACAAGACAAGACCTTTTTAAAAGATTGGTCCCTCATTGCATGGAGGTGCACACGGGATTGGCTGATACTGATTATCAGTACAGCCAAAAGAATAGCTGATACCATCTTGGTTGAGATTCAGGTGTTGGAGGCGGCCATTAGAACAACTGTAACACTCATCCTGTTTAAAAAAACAACAAGATGAATCCAATAAAAATGCTCACGATTTTAAAGACACCATCTTACAAACAAAATTAGACAAATTCAAGAAAGACCTGTCTAAATGGAAGCATGAACGAGTATACCCTTACACGAGCGACACTTACACTCCACCAGAGTATAGGAACAATGGTAGACGCCTTGGGTCCAATTACTCAAGTTCTGGATCTGATGGTAGTGACTCGGATAATACCAATACTGGAGTACCATCTTTTCCACCACGAGGTAGAGGAAGAGGTAACGGACCTTACCCATATGGTAATCAACACATGAATCAATACCAGCAGTGGTGGCCACCTACACCTTGGGGATTTCCACCTAACCAGCATCAAGCATACCCTCCACCACCTCCTGCCAATTTTCAAGGGTTTCCGAATGCTTTCAATACGCAACCTTTTTTAGAGTTTGGCCCACGCCGACCAAGAGGCAAAAGGAGACCGGCACAACAAACAGGGGTCCAATGGGAAGATCAGACAGGTCCCCATGCGGGCACGAGGAGCCAAACAGCCAAGAACCAGAAAGCAGGACCATCGGGGAACCATCCCTCATAGTTAATTTATCTGCCAAAACACTGAGCCCTATTGAAGAACAAGTACTAAACAAAGGGTTAGGATTTGTCATGACTAATTATGGCGATCCGTTGACATTTCAATGTGAATTAAGTAAATTCTTTAGGAAGCTCAGGCTTCACTACCTTTTTAAAGATAAGACTAATGAGGAATATCAGAGCAGAGATACCAACACAGGCCTCAAAGTTAAACCAAATTCCAACCGCCTGCACATACGGTTCCACCACAGGTCATGGCTTTTGAGAAAGCCGTTGCGGACGATGTTGCTACATTGTGGAACACGAATTTGAGATCATTCAATAATCTCACCAAAGCTGAGGAAATGACACTCAAATCACTCTCAGAAGATCAGTCCATAACTATAAAACCGGCAGACAAGGGTGGCTCTATAGTCATTCTCAACACTGCCGATTATCAGGCGGAATGTATGAGACAACTGAATAACAAACAGGCATACTCGCTTCTGCAAAAAGATCCCACTGAAGATGTCACTAAACAGATGAGACCTAGTAGAAGAGGCCTCCTCTGAGGGATAGATAACTCAAGATGAGGCTGCTTTTCTAATTGCTAAACACCCTGTAACACCTTACTTTTACATCTTACCAAAGGTGCACAAGCCACAGAGGCCTCCGCCTGGCAGGCCTATCATTTCAGGGATAGGGTCTGCATTAGAGCCGTTTTCCACCTTTGTAGATGTTTTTTTACGGCCTATTGTACAGAAAATGCCCACCTATTTGCAGGACTACAAGATGTGCTACGAGTCCTCCCTGAAATAGAATTTGATCCTGAAAGAGACCTTTTGGTCTCTTTCGATGTGGAATCTTTGTATACCTCTATCCCTCAGGATGAGACTCTAGAAGTTGTAACATCCATCCTGAGGGATAATATCTGTGAGACAATTACACCGGTACCTTTCATAATGGCCTTAGCCACACTGGCCATGAAAATGAACTATTTCAAATATGAAGACAAGACCTACCTCCAGATATCTGGTACAAGTATGGGGAGCGTTTTTGTGCCGAGCTTGGCGAATCTGTACGTACACCAGTTTGAGCAGCAGTACGTACTGACCCCCACCCACCCCTTCCACACATCAATCAGGTGGTGGAAGCGTTATATTGACGACGTGTTGGTGGTATGGAGAGGTACCATAGACTCAGTCAATGAATTTCATCTATGGCTTAGTAGCAGGAACCAGTATCTAAAATTCACGATAGAGGCCCATAAAGAGAGGATTGCTTTCCTGGATTTATCTATTTATGCGACACCTGCAGGCTTGCAGAGTGAGCTTTATGAAAACCTATGGCGCGCAATTTGTTACTTCTCTACGAAAGTTACCATTCCAAGTCCCTACGTCAAAATCTACCTTACGGGCAGTTCCTACCAGTACGTAGGAACTGTTCCAAAAAAGAGGACTTTGAAGTACACGCCCAGAATTTGTCAACACAACTCAGGGAGAGACACTATCCGAGCTCCCTGATTAAGAGGTCAAGAAAAAGAGCAATGAATAACAACAGAGAAGCACTTCTTGAACCTCCTGCTCCAAAACCTCCGCTAGAAAGACTCACCTTTGTGAGCACTTTCAATACTAGGAGCAATAACATTCAGAAAATCATCCGAAGAGACTGGCGCATTCTTAATCATAGCAATGATAAGATTGCGCAGCCTCTTTTTGCATACAAACGGGCAAGTAACATCCGAGATCGTTTGGTGCATACCCGCAGCAAAGAAATCCCCAGAAAAACTGGTGAAACCTTATGGAACCTCCCTCCTGTTGTGGGACACCATCCTTGTGGGATCTGCTCCGTCTGCCCTCAGACAAAACACTCCAGGGAAATAGATATAGGCACGGACAGACCATGGGTACAGTGCAATTTCAGCAACTGTAACAGCAACAACCTGATTTATATGATAACATGCACTTGCTCCATTCGCTATGTAGGGATGACTACACGAAAAGTCCGCACACAAATGTTAGAGCATGAGAGCTCTTTCCGTTACAAGAAGTCTCTGACCAAACTCACGAGACATTTCCTTGAGAAGAAACACCACGAAACTGACTTCCAATGGACTGTTCTGGAAAAGCCCTTTTTACCTGGGCATATAAGTGATGTCGAGGTATCTTTTCCAGAAGGAACAAAAATGGATTTACAAGCTTCGGACTGATTCAGAGGGATTGAATGATGACATTCCTTGGACCTTGTTATAGAGGTCCTTAGA
This sequence comes from Lissotriton helveticus, assembly GCF_964261635.1. NCBI lineage: Eukaryota > Metazoa > Chordata > Amphibia > Caudata > Salamandridae > Lissotriton > Lissotriton helveticus. Next base: position 751,877,859 of record NC_136057.1, on the reverse strand, counting down.
GGGGCATAGAGTATCCTTCCTTGCAACTACTGAAAAGGACATACACTGTACATTAGGGGCAGCTGCCGGAGATTTCACTCTGCAGATAATAATCATACACACGCCTCAATAATATAGGAGTATGCATTATAAGAGTCCTGGAAACTGACTGATAAATGGGAGCAGGATGACGTAATCCATGGGGGCCACATGTCTGTCTTCAGCACCATTTATCGGGTCCCAGGGCCTTTTGACATTTTTGTGTCATTTATTTGATTCAATTTGTCTCAATGACCTGTATGTGAAGAGGTTACTATCACATACATTGTGGATATTTAACTACAATAAGGGTCAGGATGACGTTATCCTGTAGTCCACTTGATGTCATTTTCCTTGGGATTTTGAGCACCTAGCAAATATGTACATGAATCAGCATTAGTAACATCAATCCCACCCAACACAATCGTATGGATTGTTGACGCTTTAGACACATTCTACTGTTACAGACATTTGGACATCGATATTTCGGGTGTTCATATGACTACAATGATGGCCGGGATGACATCATATTGTAGTCCTAGTCCTTCTCGCGAGATCACTCGCGGGATGTCGGACGCGAAAGAGTGCATCCAATATTTCACAAACGAACGGAGCTGTTGCTCTGATTTCAGCGTTTTTTACACTAATAAGGTATGGATAACCTCATGGGAATTGGATATCTCTCTGGGTTTACTTGAGGGTTTACCGATAGGCAGAGTGAAGCGTAAGGTTACAATGACAGCGCTCCACATATACATTGTAAAAGTGCCGGCCCTCTCCTGTTCGGTACCTCCCCCAAGACTCAGATGAGTGCTTGAGGTACCGACGGAGAGGTGAGTCGAGAGTATCTTCCCTTTATTGCCTTTGAGGAACACTGGATAGACTTGGGAATTTTAGCCATAGAGTCTGGATTGGCAGCAATCAAATAGGCGTAGTCAGTTGATTATTGTTGGTTAATATTGCCCCCACATGAAATATGGAACAGCTTTGAGATACTCTGGTATGGAAGCTTGTGGAGAATTGTGAATAATTTGAGATACTTTGAGACTGGGGCCACATAACAGTTGGTGTGCTGGAGTCTCTACACCTGCTTTTTAGATATAGGTGGATTAGCTTAACAGAAATAGTTTTGGACATCTTTTGCAGAAGGTTGATATTTCTGCTTCATGGTGTTCCCTTTTTCTGTTTTACCTCTTATATCTATATAGTGCGGGTCCTCGAAGAACCTGAGCAAGGTCCAGGTGAGGTGAGGTCAATTCCCCTACCATGAAGGGTGAGCATGAATAAACCATTTTTTCTTGTAAATGTCTTTGGTAACACATGTTTTGGATAATAACATTGTCACATGACAACTAACTATCATACATTTTCCCCCTTAGAATTCTTACTTAATTGACATGGAGGGATAATGTTTCCGGTTGTTACAGGTTGTATCGTATTCAACCGTTTTCTTTGTTTTTCTTAATTATCTCACGTTGGTGTTGGTGGTTTTTGGAATCACTAAGTGCAACTATTGTAAGAACAGAGGCCCTGATGAATGCCAAGGGACGGTATGCCCGACAGGCAGAAACATGTTGGCCCACTATTAGACAGATATTTGTTGACTGTCTCTCTTGCACTGTTCTATGTTTTTAATTAGGAGGTGTTCGGCCGTAGAATAAAATTGATAATAGGAGGACACATCATCCTATTTTAAACTCACTATTCTGTTTTTGTTGCACTATCATTCACTTCACCATCACAGATCAGCCATCATTGACGGTTCATGTGTGTTGGTGGACCAAATCCTCAACCAGCAACAAATGGTGTGGCTTTTTTGGTCCCAATGATCAGGGGACTAGCCTTACTTACACCTGGGTATGGCCAGATGATAGGATTGATTACAAAGTCAATTTGATGGTAACCCATTGCTTTATGTTTTGGATTTTGTTAACCACTCTCTGAATGATCCTTACAATGTCTGTGTTTCCTACAACATAGTGTTCACCTTGTTTAAAATAGGCTGTTTCTATGTGATTTAAACACTCCGAGATTTTGATAATTCGGATTGACAGCTCAGCTACAAAATTAGGCTGTTAGACCCCCTGCGTTTCTTATGTTGAATTTTGCTGACATTTCTAAATCTGACATCATATAATTAATATTTTCACAATCATCAGAGAAAGTACTTGGTTTTACAAAGTCACTTAATGAAACCTTGAACTGGTTTGGATATTTCAAGAACTCAATCGGGCCATAGATTTCGTAATCTGTTTTGTCCCATGCTACACCACCAGGTATTGGAATTGTTGTTATGTTCACTGATGACAGTTCTCTTTTCTCGATGTGAGATGATCTGTGTGGCTTTAGGACCAAGTTGATGTTCTGACTTGCTGTGTCCATTGTACTATATTTTCCATCAATAAATCTACCCAAACATAAAATCATGATGAGCCAAAGTAGGAGGGAAAGTACACCCAACACAATCAATAATTCAATCCATGGTGAAATCAGATATGTTTCTTTGAGTTGATGAAAGAGTTCAGTCATTTTTTGTTTAAAACTTTTTGTTGCTGGCGTTTCTTCATGTTCACTTGGATCATCAGAAAAGTCATCGAAATTGATGAAGTAGCCAGATGTAGTTCTGTCAATTGTTGGAATTGCTTCCGGATTTTCTTTAGTCTTTGAATCTTCTTTTGTCACATTAGTATAGTCTGAAGCTACATCATTGTAGACAGGTGTTTCTTGACGAACTGTTGCAATTTGGGTTTCAAGAGGCACAAGTTCCATGGCTTTGTTGCATAGTCCTTTTTTATTTACTGTAGGTTTATCAAAAGTGATTAGTCTCTCACTTTGAACCTCTTGGATTGTAGCAAGGTTTGGTCTTGTGCTACTTCTTGGGAGTCCACTGGGCCTACTACTTATTATTGGCCACATGATTGTGGTTTTACCAGGTCGATTGATACAACTCTGTTCTCCTTTTTACCAGAAATTGGCGGTAGTACTACTGATCTTGTTCCGCTGACAGCTAAGACAGGTACTGCTTTTCTGTAAGAGGGCCCAAATTCCTTCTTCACCGCGATCTTTTCTCTGACTAGATCCCCAATCTTTGGAATCCAGACAGGTCTTGCTGGGACAGGTGGTTTTTCTTCAGTGCTTGTTGGCTTTAACTTTGTGTTACTTAGACTTCTTGTTTCATTTAAGTCCTGTAAAACAGCCAAACGATCTTTGATATCAAAGGACTTTTCTTTCACCACTGAAGTCTGACAATCTAAGTCCTGGATTATCATTCTAGTACCGAACAATAGTTCGTATGGAGTGATACCTTTTAGAGAATTTCTTGGCAGATTGTTAAGACTACGTTTGACACTTGTTAGATGTTTGACCCACCCATCACCCGAACCTAATACCCTCGCCGTTATAGATTGCTTTATGTCACGTTTTTTTCTCTCCACTACCGCATTTCCCTCGGGATGGAATGGACTAGAGTACCGCAATGCAATGCCCATGCTGGCCATGGCCTCCTTGTAAGCTCCAGAGCTAAACGCAGGACCCTTGTCAGAATGTAGCATGCTAATTGCGTATGTGCCGATAAAGACTTGCAAATGTTTTATAACCGTTCTGGCGTCAGCCGAGCACTGGGGCCACATCCAAATGAATCTCGTACAGGAATCCACTGCGACCATGATATATTTATAGTTGCCGTCCCTTTGTAAGGGACCACAGTGGTCCAGGTAAACACATGCTAATGGTTTATCTGAGATTAGAAGGGGCGTCTGTGCTGGTCGTTTCACTGTAGATACTTTCATTCTTTGGTAGATTTCACATTCTAGAACATAGTTCCTAGTTTGTCTCATCCGCGGCCACCAATATCTCTGTTTTAATAATGATATTGTGGCGGAAACACCAGCATGTGCAGAAGCGAGCCCTTCGTGTGCCGCTAAAATTAGTCCTAATCTGTGTTCCATGTTTGGAATTGCCCTATCCCCCACTCCAGGGATTTGAGCAAAAGGAACATTATTCGCATCAGTTTTGTATGAGTACTTTACTGGAAAGCCTTTCGGGAGTGTCTCACCACTGTCTTTTACTGAAGCACTGACAGCCTGCATTATTTCACTGTCTATTTTTATTTTTGACCGGGTGATGGCAGCTACGGAAGCAGTTTGCACAGCTGCCTTTGCGGCCTCATCAGCCAATGAATTCCCTGCAACGTGAACGCCATCACGTTGATGACTCAGTGTATGTATCACGTGAGTCTTTTGTAGTTCTTTCTGTAAAAGAACTACTTGTTCCCAAAGCATTTTATGCTTGATTGTGCCACCTTTTGCATCTTTGAAGCCGTTTTGAACCCAGTTCTGCAAATATTTATTGTAAGATTGAACGGAGTAATATGAATCGCACACTATTAGTGTGGGGAATTTGCGATCGGTATTTTCAAGCGCCATCTTAAAAGCCTGTAGTTCAGCTCGCTGAGCTGCACAATCTCCTACAGATTGAGTTTTTGTGACCAGTGGTCTGAATTTTCCTTCATGCCAACGACCTTTAACAATCGCGCACGCTGCATTGTAAGATTTTTTATCCAATACGTAGTGTTGTGCAAATCTGTCCATGTAGATTACACAGGTGTACTGTTCTGGAGGCAGAATTTCGATTGGCAGAGGATACTCCTATTCGTATTCCTTATTTTCTAATTTTTTCATTTTCGGATCAAATGCGTGTTTCACGTCTTCTGCAGCCAGAGAATTTTCCCATTGTATCCATTTTGGATCTAATGCCACAGGTTTCGGAATGTGTGGTCTTGTTACTGCTCAAGAGCTGATACTGCTGCTAAAACAGATATGCTCTTCCCTTGGGCTAGGGCTCTTTCTTTTGCTACAGCAGTTTGAACCGCAGTTAGAATTTTTTCAGTAGAACTGAATTTCATTTCAGCTTGTGTGTACAAGTGTGATTTATAAGCTATTGGTACCGTTTCTCCCTCATTAGAGGTCAGGTACGTGAATCCGCATCTTCCTGGGATGACTCGGATTACAAGGTTGCGTTTGTTTGCGCGTGTTTGCAGTTTTGTTTTAGTTAACATGTCTGTTTGTAATGATCATAACATTTTTGTGTGTTTCTGAGTCCAATTAATTGATTTGAAATCAGGTTTTATTAATTCATGTAGAGGTTTAACCCTCTCTGCATAATTTAGAATGTATGTTCTTCCGAAATTCAGGAAACCTAGTATTGATTGTAAGTTCTTCAGCGTTTTTGGTGCTTGGAGTACTGCACACTTCTCTAAGAAGTTGTCTGCTAGGCTTTTGCCTTCACTTGATAATTCATATCCTAAAAACAGGACAGTTAGGTGAGCAATTTGTGACTTTTTAAAGTTGAATTTGTACCCTTCAGCTGCGAACCCAGGTATTATGGTGTTCACTCTTTTCAAGTGTGTCTCCAGGTCGTCGTCAGTAAGATAGATGTCATCGACATATGATAATGCCTCATCATCATACATTTGTAGTAACTCTGTTACCCTCGCTGAGAACAATCCTGGGCTATTCTTGAATCCCTGTGGGAGACGGCAAAAAAATTTTTGCGCCCCCATGCAGGAGAAAGCGGTCAAATATCTGCTTTCTGGTGCTATGTTTTGACAGAAGAAACCATTTGAGATATCTAATGTCGTTTTATATTTTTTGCGCACAATGTTATTCATTAGTGCTGCACTGTGTGAGTTTTGTACTGCAAATGTTGTGCAGCAAGAGTTTAGGTGTCTGTAGTCCAAAACTAGGCGATATGAATCGTCTGGCTTGGAGACAGGAAACAAAGGATTGTTCATTTGTGAGGTGCATGTTTCAATCACCCCCTGATATTCAAGTTGATCTAAGATCTCCCTGACTTGTTTTTTAGCTTCTTGCTTAACAGGATACTGCCTTTGTGCAGTTGGTTGATTTTTTAACTGAATTTTATGGTGAGAAGAATCCTCATCCCATCCTACATGATTTTTATATAATGCAGGAGCTTGGGCCACTGCCCATTTTCTAGCAAATGTGTATTTTTTATGAATTGGAATGTGATTTGAGAAGGCAGGCATAATCATTTCTTCGCCATGAGGGCACTCCCTGACAAACTCTGGTGGCCAGTCTTTCTCAGCTAACAGGATATCACAGCCTTTAGATAAGTTATCCCAAAAGAGACCTCTTATTTTCTTAGTTTTGTCCCCCTCTATACGTAATGTTATTTCATATAATTTATGGGGTTTGCTAATTCTGGTATCTGCAGTTTCCACCTGAATGTATTCATTCATGTCCACTGTCTCCAGAAGATTCATCAGGATCTTGCGAGCTATGGTCACTTTTGCTGCGCTGTCTAGCATTGTCTGGTCCCACTCTCCGTTTTTCAGTTGTGTCCTCAGAATCCTCAGCATGTTTTATTTTAATACTAGCTACCTTCTTTTTTGTAAATTGTAATTTTTTACTTTGATGATCAGGTTCCTTGTCTTTGGACTTGACGTGCTCTTCCTTGTGTTCTGACCGTCCTCTTCTTGCCGATTTCTGTGAGGAATTCTGAAAAGATCGAGAGGGACGTGTATCAATTTCTTGATATCTGTCAGGTTTTCTCAATTTATCCCTATCTCTAAGGTTGTATATTTTTTCAGAGAGCTCCCTGTGCGGAGACTTGCTTCCTCTTTCTGGAGATCTATCTCTCCGTTGAGGAGACCTTCCTCTGGACTGAAACTGTTTTTCTCTGGGAGTGGTTTGTTTATTACCTTCCCACCTCTTTTTTTGAGTATTCAGATTATTTTTAATAAAGGTTTTTCAGGATTTTTAGTTAGTTGTGGTTTTAGTGGTTTCCCACCCAAACTATCTCTACCTAGTTCTTCATAGGATTTTTCTATGATTCTGGCAAGTTCAAAAGGTTGTTCTGCTATATCTGTTTCTTTTAATTTCTGGCGGATCGCCACAGATGCTGCTTCTCCTTTTATGTTGGCTAATAATATAGCCGAGACCTGCTTGAAGTCTTTCAGTAATTTCATACCTAGAGTTAAAGCAGGTTCTGGACCATATTCATTTTGAATCTGTCTTAGTACGTCTGGTATAACCGCCATGGACGGAACACCATGTGTTTTTGTGTATATCGAAGCAAAGACTGTGCCCCAAGTGTCACAGTCCTCCACATGTGGTGCGATCCCCATTGGAAGGAAGACAGTCAGGATTCTGTGTTTCTCATTGTAGGAGAGTGGGGTCTGCAATCCTATGGTCACCCCAGATTTTTGCTTTTTGCTTCACTGGTTTACGACTTTCCCTGGCTGTGGGCCTGCTAATCAGACCCACAGCCTAGCTGTTCTCTCTCTAAATTGTCAACCATGTACTTTAGGTGCATTTACCAATTGGTACTGGGCCACCTTATCAGTCCCTGTACAGTATACCTTAGGTATCCAGGGCATAGGTGTACCCAGGGCCTACCAGGGGCTGAAGCATGTATTATGCCACCCCTGGCTGGCCATCTAAATCTGACACAACTGGCTGCATGACAGCTGGGGCAAGGTGGTGTAAACACCCTTTGCTGTAGATATAGTATACCTATATCTAACCCTAAAATGGACACATATATTCCTATCAGTCACTCCTATGGAAGGCCTTATCAATCCTGAAGGCAGAGTGCTTGGAATTATGTGAGATGGTGCTCTGGCATGAGCTGAGCCCGTTTGCAGCTTGCGGAACCAAGTCCTAATAGCTGTTCCATGATAACGCTATACCATATACTCTTAAGTGCATTATCAACCTCGAGGTTAAATGCTAATCCTGGTATAACATTATCAAAACATGTCGAGTAAGGTGTCATGCGATTTGGAATACTACCCCCCTCGCCAATTCTGGCGACGGGGGTAGCATTCCACCCTTCTAGAGGGACACGACATGTATGTAACTGTGAACCCCGGTTAAAGTTAACTCGAGCCTCAGCATCACAAAATGGATGCTGCCACCACAGACACAAGTCTGACCTCCTGCTGCTGGGAGTCCTTCCAGCGAGGATGGCTTGGACAAAGGGTTTCCTGCCTTGGGAGGTGCTAGCACCACCCCAGACAGGATTTTGTCTATTGGGGAGGATAGGCCTGAAAGGAATGAGACATGCCTGGGGCACACAAGGTGCCCTGTGCATACACCGGTTCAAACCAGTTGCTGGGGCATCCCAGCCCCAGCTCTGGCGGGAAACCGGACAAAGGATAGGGGGTGTAACCACCCCCCTTCCTGGTCCCACCCAGGGGAGGGACCTAGTCAGTAGTGCAGCCCCCTTTAGGAGAATAAAGGTAGGAGCTGGTCCCATTCCAAATTAGATTATCCTGAACTATTCAACAAGAAGAAACTCTGGCCTTCGACGTTCTGCTCCACAGAAGACTGAAGAATCTCCCTTGTGGGCAATGAGTGTCCATCCTGCAACTGCAGGCACCATCAAGCGTCCAGCGGCTTCACTTTGTCATCTTCCCTCGAGGATCCAGACTTCAGAGCCCAACGAGGCCCTGATTCCCAGACCTCTCCGACCTCAACTCACATCTACAGCAACGCTGAGACCCGTGGGACCAACGAGACACGTGGGACCGGCCATCTTGAACGAACCTGCACTTCGCTTCCAGCACGACTCCCGAGGTAAACTCGACCAAGTGCTTTGGGGATTGAGAAGCCCCAGCCCCGAGCAGCCCCTGCACCGAAGATCAGCCCTCCAGCATCCACGAGATCTGCGTGGGGCCCTTCTGCTTGTTTGCTGCTCGACGCGTTGTCTGGTCATTTGCCGGCTGGCTAGTGGCCTCCTAGACGACGAACCTTTGCATCTTTGCTGCTGGTCTGGTTGCTCCAGACTGGCCCTTGCTCCCTTCCAAAAGAGGGGCAACCCGGACTCTCCTAGTCCGCACCAGACGTCTTTTCCCTTCACCACGTGGGTTGCCTTTACCAAGGCCTGTTGACTCCAATCCCGGATCCGACACCGCCGACAGCGAGAGCCTGCGTGGGACAGCTCGTGCCTCCATCCTGGTTGTCAAAGACACCTCCTGGTCCACGTGGCTGCAGAGTCAAGCGTCCAATCTTCACCTGATCGCGACGACCGCACCTGGTTCCTTCCTGGTTCCACACCGGTCACTGGCTAGTGACTTTGAACACTGTCCCCTCTGCTTTCAGGTTCTCTTCTTCACCGATCCACCCTTGGATCGCACCAGACATCTTCCTCCTGGTCGCCTGCAGCATCTTTTCTTTCAGGCTCCATTGACTTCAACGCGAGAACCCGACGCACTTTGGCACCTATGCACTCGCAGCCCGTGGGTGAGGTAACGAGAGCCTTTCGGTGCTCAAGGGTAGTCTAACTGTCCTAGTGTCCAATTCCACAGTCGTTGTTGTCCTAACTAGTCAGGATTGTCCATACTTACCTTTTACTTGAACTGTACTGTCCATAGACGTTGTTACGCATCTCGCGTGTGAGTTCACACTCTGCACACGCGTTCCGTGGGCCTCCTATTACTTACCTGAAGTTAGTGTAGCGTGGTCCCATCGATCCTACAGCCTTTGGACAGCTCCATTCCTTTTATCGACTTTCACATTCCACTTACTTGGTATATGGTTTGTCGTGCCCCTAGGGCACCATTGTAATTTCGTGCAACTTGTCGTATTTTTCTTAAGAGATTGTCATGTGCTTAGCCCTCTGACCTCATAAAGAGTTCAGAGGTGTTGTTATTAATAAATATACTGTTTATTTTCATAACAACCTGTGTGGTGTCCTTTCATCTGGTATTCAAGGGATTATATTGTGGTAAAACAGCTGGCTTCACATGCCAAAAGAGTTTAGCCTAAGACTGCTTTGTCCATGCTACCATTAGGATAGCTGGTCTATAAGGTTGACTTACAACCAATCACCATAAGGGTTGTTTGGACTGATACAAGGTGATCACTAGAACTAGTGAGCATCATATATCAGGCCAACTTCTCACACTCATTAGGAGTAGTATCAGGAAATACTGCCTCTATTTGAGTTATTTTTTGAGCTAACCAGAAGGGAATTTGTTCCCGTTTTGCGGGTATTTTGCAAATGACTGATTGTATAGTCTGTGGTGTAATTTTATTTGTGTTCCCCTGTTGAGGGGTGTGCTATGGAATTCTTATTGCTGGTTGGACTGTTGAAGTCCGCATGACATATTGGACCAATTATCTATGTATTTTAATTAGTTGTTTTAGCTGAGCTAAAAGTTCTCGATCTGACATGTTTTCAATGTTGGGATGTGGTGTGTAGCTGGCTAGAACCGGCCATATGGCTCCTGGTCTACCTAGTGGACCGAGCCTGGTAATGTGATTTTGATGTTTTAGGGCGCCATTAAACCAGAGCAGGTGCTCTTGGTATGTTAGTGGAATTTCAACGTCCTCGAATGGAGCATATTCATCTGGAGGTTCCTCTATTTTGTAATAGTGGAAATCTTGTGTCACAGCGTGTGCTGCTGGAAAATGTATCCATGAATAGAATACTTCTGTCTACCGATATTCATGGGCCTCTACCACAAATATGACTGTACCACCTCTCGATGATAGTCCATTTTCTATAAGTTTAAGAGTTATAGTTCTTCTTACATTTACTGGAATGATTATAGCATTCGGGTCTTCTTCTCAGAGACTTGTGTCATCCGCTAGGAGTTGAGCTGCTATTCTAGCTTTCTCCCTTTCATCGTCACTTTCTACCATGTTTCTTGACAGAAAGTTTTTTTTTGCAGAGCAAGTTTCAAGGAAACAAAGATTAGGTGCACAATATTTTGGAACACTGTATCCTTCAACGTTGACTAAACCAAAAACTAATACATAGGAATCTCTTCCTACTAAGTTCCGGCGGATATTAACCTTTTACCCACTCCAGACGTCTATTGGAGTTTTTACGGGAAAAAGGGGTCTGTGTGAAAAGCACGAGTGAGTTACTCTAGTGTCTTGCGTTAGATTATCGCCGTACCAAACGTTGGGCGCCATGTAGTGTAGCTCCTATATTCCCAATAGGCTCTGCGCATTGGAATAACATAAACGATAGTTTAGACGTAGGACTGAGGTCGACTAGGTCTCTACTGAATATGTTAGACTTAATTATGAATGCCAGCTAGCTCAGAGGTCACTAGAAACTTTCTCGAATGAACAGGAAGGAGTTAACTTTCCTGATTTAGACAAGAAGGGATTAGTGTCTGACAACCGCATAAACATGACAACTTTGCTCCCCCCAGAATAAGGAGTGTATCTCCAGAGTCGTGTGAAAACAATAGACAGCTATTTCACTCAGTCAATCGTGCATGCTTAGTCTCACCAGAGTGCAGAGAAATAGAGAGACGGGGGTTTTCAATAAAAGTTATTTATTGCGCAGTCCTCTTTCTCATGCAAGAGAAGTGAATTGCCGTAATAGCAATACTTGTCATAAAGTAAAGTGAGTACAGTAAAAGGAGTATTATGAAATAATACTGTAAAAGCATTTATATGGTTTCTGAGCCATATGATACTTAAAACGGATAAAATATATCCATACATAAAATAATTGACTAAATGTACTCAACTGGTGCTTCTAAGATACGCCTACCCCGGTGTACCTAACCTAAGCCTAGTACGTGAGAAGGAGTAAGTGAGCTGCAGTTTAAGTTAAGTAAGTTTTTGCCAAGAATCTGAATCAAGAATTCTTTAAGGATCTAATCAGCTCCGTACCTTGGTTATAGAATGAAGGAGGTCTTGTATCTCTTTCTCAGGACTCGATCTCCAAGCAACCCGCAAGGGTGACTGGAAACACTGGAGCTGGAATTTCTCGGCAGGAGAAAAGACAGCGTCTCTCTCAGTGCGTCAATGGGAGGGTCGGCTTCCTTCGGCACTCACTACAGCTGGGCGTCGGGCAAGTAGATAGCCGCTCTGCCTCAAACCACCGTTTGTTTGCTTAAGGCAGATGCTGGTATATTTATACCTGGAAGGTGCCGAGTTTGACGTAAGGTTGGACATAAGACGTCACTAAGAACTTACAGTTCTTTTTGTACTCCAGGAGTTCTTGTTCAAATCAAAACAAAAGCAGGGGGAATTCCCGGGCTGCTGGAGGCTTGGTTTGTTTAAAGAACGCGTTGTACTTTCTAGGAATCTATGGGAGTAGCCTTGCCGTATTTGGACTGCATTGGCTATTACTAAATATGGATATGATTCTTATGCCTTTATAAGGATATGCTTTGTTATAACCACATAAGGGCATGAATCGGAAATATTTATATAGGGTCCTAGATACATTCACAACAGGAGCTGCATGTGTCTGCTCTGGAAAACGTTCCTCAGGTATGCAGGTGACCTGCACATGAGTTGATAGAAAGCCAGTCAGACAGACCTTCATGTTTAGATCGTGTGCTGAGCAGTGTGCTATAGCATGCCTTCTCAGGTGGTTCACGCAATAGGTCATGATGACTGCACTCGCTACTGCCCTCTGCTGGTGTGCATTTCAGAAATTTGAATTTGGCAAGTCCAACTCAGCCATACAAATGATGTAGGTAACTGGAGCATCATTACCAGAGGTGTAACCCAAGCCTCTGCAGTCCTTGTGGTGCAGGGGGCTCCAACCTTCCGGGGGCACCCAGTCGTCCCAAGGCCAATGAATATCTGTTAGATATGGGAGATTCCGGGGACCCTCCTCACAATCTGGAAGAGCCCCCATCCTTTAGCTCTACATCACTGGACTGGATATAATTAGTAACCTCTGTTATTTAGAGCACCGATATACTGCAAAGACTATGTATGACATGCAGTGTAACATTAATATATTCACATGTTCTATTATCTGATTTTAATGTCCATACACTTATTAAACATCATAAGCATCACCATGATGTAGTCCTCCTTATTAAACTGTTTACTTATTTTACTTGGAATAATTATATTTAAGGCAATAAAACATCTAAACTCAATCCTTCAAATAACAGCATTCCTATTGCAAGTTATTAGCAATACCAGTAAAACAATCACAAAAATCGAAAAGCAAATCCATTGCATTTGACAGGTCCATTCATTATTCAATATAACATACCCCTTGTGTCAACGTAAAAACAATTGGATCTGGATCTGTGCACTCTAAATGTAAGCCATGCAAATATATACAGAAGAATATCACATGATCAAAGAATTCGACAGATTTATAACGTTGCTGACCTTTATAAAATAAATAAATCTAGGATGTATGACGTTACAACGCATGCTTTTACCACGCATGCTGTTACAACGCAGTTTTTACAACGCAAACCTTTACAACGCGTATCGCTTTGGGGTGCTGGATAGTGAATAGTTTAATTTACTATTACAACTCCAGTCCCACTAGGCTCTATCTAAATCCATCTGTAATGCTGTTGCATCCTCCTCCTGAAAGCTTTCCCAGCAGTGGGGTGCCTTTGGAGCTGTGGTTGCTCTTTAGAAGTTTCAGGCAGTAGGGGCACGGTACAGTTTAGTAGACTTGCTCTGCCAGTGACTTCCTTGCCACAATGTTTCTCTGACTCAATGCTGGACTCTGGTGAGAGGTGGAGCCCTACTTCTGACCCTATGCTTGGATCTGCATGGCCAGGCCTGGTTGGTCGAAGTAGGTGGAGCTGGCACCGTTACACTCCTTGCTCTGGGGGTTCCTAGGAAGATATTACAAGTTGGTGGCCTGGGACAAGAGCTCTACCACCCCAGGCTGGGTGAATGTGCACCATGGATTGGAAGTGCTGCATGTGATCACTGAGAGCGAAAGGGCCCCCTTTCAGTCCCCTATATTGGGAAGCAGGAGCCACTGAATAGATTGCATTGGTAGCTGTTATTACCAGTGCTGTCCAGCAGGGACATACCATCCAAGACTTTTTTTCGACTTTTGTCGACTTCTTTTTTGAGTCTTCGACTCTTGGTGCACGAGGGATGCCCGGCTTCAAGGCATGGGATTCCTGTAACTGACTGATGTCGGTGACGGATCCGCACCGCATGTGCCTCTTGCCTGGAGCGCGACCATGACCCCAAGTCGTGCTCCTACTTCCGGTCGATGGCGCCGAAGGCTTTGCTGGAGCGGTCCCGAAAGCTGCTTGAGTGCCAGCAGTCAGCTCCACGTCGCGAGGGAGGTCGAGGGTCGGTCGTGGAGCCACCAGCACCATTCGTCCAAATCATCGAAGTCTTCACACTATGGGTCTGGTAAGTCGAAGCATAGGAAGAATTCAAAGAAGCATCTCGTCGGTCGGCCGACCCGGCGAGAGATGCGGGTGGTGCCCCTCCCGCGGCTCCTCATGCGTAGCCCGAAGAGTCTACTGCGTTTCCCCTCCCTTTCCGGGACCCGGAGCGACTCCCACCCAGCTTTGTACGTTCTACCAGGTGAAACATGCCATCTTTGGGCGGCCCAGACCTGCCGTTGCACCTTCGGGCCCTGCGGAACCGGTTGGGGGGCCTAGGCCTTCTCCATCGACAGCTCCGGCGCCACAGGCCCCCCTTGGATCCAGGCCTGGATCCGGATCGGTGCTGGTTGACCTCATTACCCTGGCGCCATTTCCTTCTGCACTATTACCGCAGTCAGCGCTGGTCCGCCACCTGGCCGGCGTTGACCACGGCCTCCATCCCGACGTGGACCCGGGTTTTTGTGCCTCTGTTCACTCCTGGGGTCCCTTTTCAGCCAGATTGGCACCCAGAGGATGAGGAGGACTGGGAGGGGTCGGTAGAACCTTTAGCTGATCAGGTGGAATCTGAGCAAGACTGGAGAGAGGAACTGGGGGATGCCAGTGGTCTGGACAACCCCCTGACCTTGGCATGTTGTCTCCTACTGTGGCTACGGAGGAGGGAGCTTCGTACGCAGTGGTGTTGCGTAGGGCAGCCGAGGCACTCAACCTCAAGCTCCCTACTGTGGCAGTCAGGACTAACCTCCTGACAGAAGTGCTTTAGTCGGCTGTGAGCTCTTCGGAGTCTATGCTTCCGTTCAACGAGGCCCTTACTGACGTCCTTTTGGGCACTTTGTCCAAGCCCAACACCGGGGCTCCCGTGGATAGGATGATTACCCGAAGCCACCGCCCGGCTCTGGGCGACCCCACTTTCCTTTCCCAACACCCCACCCCTGAGAGCTTGGTGGTCCAAGCCTCTACTTCCAAAAGCGCATTCCCTACCGCTCCACCGGAAAGGGTATCTAAGAAGCTGGATCATCTTGGAAAGATTTTCTCTTCCGCCAGCTTGGGACTGCGGTCGGTAAACACCGCATGTCTATTGGGACGTTATTCCCACTCTGTGTGGGACCCGGTAGTGCAGGTGCTGCTTCAGTGTCCGCAGGAGGCCCGGGCAGTGCTCTCCCAGGCCGCCGGGAGGGATGAGGCCAAGTTTACCATCCGTTGTGGACTGGATACTGCAGACTCTCTGGGTAGATCAATTTCTACGTCAGTAGCTCTTAGGCGCTAGGCCTGGATGAGATCCACTGCCTTTTCTGGGGATGTCCAGAATACACTCATTGACATGCCCTTTGATGGCCGTCGCCTTTTCGGCGACAAAGCGTACAATACTTTAGAGCTTTTCAAGGACTCACGAGCCACGGCCAAGTCCTTGAGCCACTCCAGCTGCCGTGTGCAGTCCACTTTTCGCCCCTTTCGTGGCTAAGGAAGGGGTGGCCCGATACGTCCCGCCCAGACCCACAGGCCGCAGCAAGTTACCCAACCTTCGGGTGGCCGGCCGGGGACGTGGGAGCAACCGTCATGGTTCCGGGGGCCAGCGGGCAGGCTAGTCGACCAACTCCCCCTCTGCAGCAGCCTCCAAATCTTCCTAGTCTGATTTTTCAGGCCAATCAAACGCCAGTGGGCGGCAGGCTTTGTCATCACCTCCCCAATGGCGCACCATCACGTCGGACAGGTGGGTTTTGCAGATAGTCCGAAGAGCTAGTCCCTCCGCTTCAAGGCTGCCCCTCTATCCATGCCACCGCAATACCACTGCATGTCGGAGGATCACCTGGCCCTTCTCCAGCAGGAAGTTACAGCTCTCTTGACCAAGGGAACCATCGAGCAGAAGTAGGTTGTGGTTGTTATTCCCACTACTTTCTGGTTCCCAAGAAGGACAAGGGCCTGCGTCCTACCTTGGATCTCAGGAATGTTCAAGATGCTGACGCTTGCTCAGGTCTTGTCTGCCCTCGACCCACAAGACTGGATGGTAGTGTTGGACTTGCAGGACGCTATTTTCATATCCCTGTCCTGCCGGCCCCCCAGCGTTAACTGCGGTTCATGGTAGGCCACGAGCATTTTCAACTTACCGTGCTCCCCTCTGGCCTTACCAGTGCCCCTCGGGTGTTCACAAAAGTGATGGCGTTGGTCGCAGCTCTTCTGCGCAGATCAGGGATTTCAGTCTTCCGCTATCTTGACGACTGGTTATTAAAGGTGGACTCGCCCCAAGCAGTTGTCTCCCACCTCCAGACGACGGCAGACCTCCTGCATTCGCTGGGGTTCTCAATCAATGTGCTGAAGTCACACCTGAATCCCTCTAAGAACTCTTCATCGGAGCGGTTCTGGACACTGCGCAGTTTCGGGTCTATTCTCCCAAACAGCGAGTCCGGGATGTTCAGGCTATGATTCCAATCTTTCAGCCTCTTTCCCGGGTTTCGATCAGAATGACCCTGAGGCTGCTGGGCCTCATGGCCTCCTGCATCCTACTGGTTGATCATGCCAGATGGCATAAGCAGGCTCTACAGTGGGACCCCCAGCATCAGGGGAATCTGTCTGACTGCGTTCAGATCTACACAACAGGGCACTACACAACAACTGCAGTGGGGGCTAACGAACCAGGATTGGGTCAACAGTAGATCCCTCGTGCTTACCCAACCAGAACACACAGGGGTGACGGACGCATCCCTTCTGGATGGGGCTGCCACAAGGAAGAGGCGGAGATCAGAGACCTCTAGTCTCCAGCGGAGTCAGAGCTCCATAGCAACTTTCTGGAGCACCAGGCAATCCGTCTTGCACTCAAGGCATTGCTTCCCTCTGTCCGGGGAAGAGTAGTGCAGGTGTTCACGGACAACACCTCCGCCATGTGGTATTGCAACAAACAGGACAGGGTGGGGTTGTGGACCCTATGTCAAGAGGCCCTCTGCCCCTCGACATGGCTGGAACATCAGGGCATATCCCTGGTAGTTCAACACCTGGCAGGTTCTCTGAATACCGGGGCCAACTGATCCAGTCATAGGTGCATGATGGATCAAGAATGGCGTCTTCACTCGAAGGTGGTGCAAGGTCTCTTTCGACAGCGGGGAGAGCCTTGGTTAGATCTATTCACCACTGAAGAGAACGCACAATCTCAGCAATTCAGCGTGTTGGAGTTTCCAAGGCGGCACTCGCTAGGCGACGCTTTTCGTCGTGAGTGGAGTTGCGGTCTGTTGTACGCCTTTCCGCCTATACCACTTCAGCCCACAGTGCTGAAGAAGAACAGGCGTGACTGGGCCCAAGTCATTCTTGTTGCTCCGGATTGGGCACGAAGAGTCTGGTATCCCAAGCTGCTCCCCATGGCCATCGATCCTCCGACCAGTCTGCCTCTTCGGGAGGATCTTCTGTCGCAGCAACAGGGGACGTTCTCCACCCGAACCTCTCCAGCCTCCACCTCTTTGCGTGGAGACTGAGCTGCGGCAGTTGACTTCTTTCGACCAGCCTCCCAAAGTCTGTGATGTCATTCTGGTAGCCAAAAAAGATGCCAGCGCTGCTGATCCTAATTCATAAATTTGTTATCTTACTCACACACGAAAAGAACACTATGTGAGAAGGATTTGATTCAATCTGTTTAGATTTGCATTTTATTTTAAAGTTTCGTTTTTCATTAAGTTTTTTTCATTTAAATATTTAGACAAAACATTTAAAAAAAGACATAACAAAAACCAAGACATTTACTACTTCTTATTGCTCCTCCCTTCCGAGCTCATTCATACACCCTATCACTAAAGATCTTTTTCATACATACTTCACACGCATTCATCCTCCTAACACACTAGTAACAATTATTTTATACAATTTATATACAATTTATGCAAAAAAAACCATAGAATCACATTAGAAAACATAAAGCATTGTGTTGGAAATATAGTTGAGTTTTCTTATGGTTTCAATATGACAAAATCATATGGCAAGTTCTACGCGTTTCGAACTCGTTAGAATGTCGAGTTCTCATCAGGACCATAGACTGAAAGTGAAAGAAAAGGGAACCTCTGTTAGTGTTCAATGTTTGTTTAAAGAAGCTGATGTGGGCTCAACAGCCACTTCTCTGCTTCTTACCTCTCTAATAGTCAGCCAGTCTTTAATCCCAAGATCCACCAAAAAATGCAGCGAAGCGGGACAACCTAGATAACAAATAAGCATTCTTATTTATCAATCTCACTGCATGTATTCATGATCAAACAACCACTAAGGTGTACTCACTTACTTAGTGATAATGTGGCGCTTTTCTCTGTAAGAAATGACAAATAAGGTTGTTTTAGATGGAGCGGTCATTGTCGCCACACCGGTTAAAGGGAGCCCTGCTCGGGGACTGGGTCTCTTACCGGTTTTGTTTATCCTATGTCCTCATATGTTTTGGAGGAGGGCCGGGGAGTATTTTAGCACGAAGCTCACGATGCGCCTGAAAAATGGGAAAGGTGCTTTAGTTGTTTGAATCAGGCGTTCCATTTGCCAACACGTTCTGGGGCGAATCGTGGCTCGGGGTGTATCCGGTGCTTACCTTCAGTTCGTATCGTGTTCAGGCTTCAACCCGTCCTGCTCTCACGATCGAGGGCAATCTGTTAATGTTTTCTTATTCGGCAAGATCACATGACTAACCAGTGTATTGCGGGCGCCATCTTGAGATGGTTCAAATCTCTCTGTACTCTATGGGGATTTAGCAACATGTTCTGATTGAGTGGTTTATTTGAGGAAGGTCTTTACCTGAATCTAATGCGGTTGGTGACTGATATGTTGGGGGTGTAGCGACAGCACTTGAAAGTGAGTACCTTAGGAATTGACGTATATTTCTTTGCGTTTCATTAAGGTGGCAGCCATCTTTGATAGGGAAGTCCCACTAAGTATTCCGAATTGTCTGTGATGTTTTGGACAGATGGAAAACCAAATCAAATCACATTCCTAACCCGGATTATAGTTTATACATCTCGGAAAGTTCATTTAATACGTCTGTAGCTGTATTAAATCTCACAATCATCATTGCTTCTTTTTTTGAAAGTTAAACACAGTTCGTGGATGCCATGCAAGTTGACTTGACTTTAATAGGCATACATGAAGAGACCTCCAGCTCCTTCTCCAACTTCTTCTTACTGGTCTATACTTCACAACATAAAATTCTGAGCTCCTAGCAACCCGCTCAGTGTTCCATTAAGCATAGATCCTTACACATACTTTGCGCAAAGCGGTGTCGAAGTCTAAAACAGATTCTTCATTGTCTTGTTTCCTTTTACCAAAGTAATAACGTTAGTGGATAATAGAGACCTTGGACAGAAATTGGTTATTTAATTTTCTGATGACTACTTCAAATTAAGTTGAAGATTGTGTTGAATCAGTCTAACCATCTTTTTTTTATTGTATTTTATTTTATTACTCCAATGTAGCAAAAAGTAAAATAGAAAATCAATACAACTTATAAGTATAACATATTCATTTATTCATATAGTCACGAAAAGTCCCCCCAAATACTCAACCCAATCTTGGGTTTCTTTACCCCGTTGAACGACAATAAACTCCATTCTAAATTATAAAGGTTGTACGTTTTGGCACGCCATACCTCAAATACTGGGGGTTCAGTTTGAAGCCATTCAGAAGCAGTACATAGCCGATCAACTGTCATTGCAATAAAAATCAGATAACGATGTTTGTGTAAAGCAGCCCCCTGATCAGTTTCTGGCCCCATCCCTAGCAACATTATAGCAGGAGTAATCCTCATTGTGCCCCCAATGACTATAGACAGAAATTTCTCGATATCCGCTATAAATTTGGACAATTTACTACAGCTAAAAAAACATGCAAACTATTGGCATTATCCCCCCTGCAACGAAAACATTTTCCATCAAACTCAGTCCCCCACTTAGACATACGAGCGGGGGTGTAGTACAAATCAAATACAGTTTTAAAAAATTGCACTTTCAAATTAGCTGGTAACACGTCCTGAGATCTAGCTATGGCATTCTCAATAGCTATATTATGTTCCCCCAAATTATAGATCATTTAGCATTGTGTTTACCCAAGTCATCCGACCTATATGATGATGATAATTTATACAACACCCCAATTTTCTCCTGTCGCCTTACAATCTCTAACAATGGGTTGGATACCAAAATAAAAAATTTCCGTAGTAAAAAGCCACAGATTTGGAGAAATTTAAAAAACTGAGTTTTTGAGAGATTGTATTGATTCGCTAGCTCTTCAAAGGGTATAAATGAACCCCCAGAGGTAGCAAAGTCCCCTTTAGTTGATAATACCTTTATTCATCCAACCAAGTGCTTTATTATCCCGAAAAATAGGGGGAAGAAGCTTTACAGCATTCAGGGGGGTATAATAAGATAATCTCCCAAGCGAACTAATTTTTTGTATTCTCTTCCATACTTTAAAGGCACCATCCAGAACTTTAAACATTGTACGTTTAAAATAGCTGCCATCAACTTCTTTAAACAAGCAATGCCGAGCCTCCAAACCCAACAAGATCTCAAAAATCGAAGGAGCCTATGCAGTATTAACCACCCCTTCCCCGGTCAATAATACCTGCATTTTTAACAAAAAGCAAGCATAGAAGTATAAGGCGAAGTCGGGCATGGCTAGTCCCCCTCTCTGAACTGGTAGCGCCATGAATCTAGTTGCACGTATAGATTTACCGGAGGTCCATATAAATCTAGCACACAACGATTGAAGGTGTTGCAGCTGAGCAGAAGCAATTTCCAGGGGAATTGATCTGAATAAATATATGGCTTTAGGAAGAATATTCATCTTTATAATATTACGTCGGCCAATTAGCGTGAAATGTAATTGCCCCCATTTACCCAATGATTCCTTGACACTATATAGCAACGAATTCCAATTGGCATCAACCACCTCGGGCATCGATGTCCGGATTTTAATGCCCAAATATGTCACCTCTTTTAACACTCTAACATCTTGAAAAACAGTGCTCTCTGAACAAAGGATTTGGGTTTTAGTCACATTGAGCTTATTGCCAGATATATGACCAAACATTGTCGCTACTCGCTCCATCTCTTGAAGTGCAAGAGAAGTTTCAGCCGAGGTAACGGCTATGTCGTCGGTGTATGCAAAAACAGAAAATGGAACATCACGAACAAAAAAAGGCTTAATACAAGGATTGTTGCCCAGCTGCTCAACTAAAGGATTAAGGTATAAGGCAAACAGAAGTGGAGAGCAAGGGCAACCTTGCCTAGTGCCACGGGAAATTCGAACAGAGTCTGATAATAAACCTATTGCATTGATCTTGGCAGTCGGTGACGTATATAGTATCTGCAAAGCAATCATAAATTTCCTTCCAAATCCAATCTGAGACATCAAGTGCTATAAATAGTCCCATTCCACCTGATCGAACGCTTTCTCCGCATCTAATAAGATTAACCCCAAATCCCGTTTTTCGACATGAGCCACGCCGAAAAGAGTCACCACTTTATTCACATGGGTCACAGTCCCTCGAAATGGTATAAACCCAAGTTGGTTTGCAGAGACTAATGTACTGATAATTTTGGATAAGCGTTTTGCCAAAATCTTAGAATAAATTTTGCTGTCACAATTTAATAGCGAAAATGGGTGATATGACCCCACCAAGTCCCGCTCTTTGCCCTTTTTACAAAAACTACAATCGTGGCTTCTGCCCAAGATTTGGGCACATAACCCTCCGGTGCCTCCCTAAAAACACTCAGCATTTTGTCTTTTAATTGATGAAAAAAGAGCTTATAGACCTCTCCCGGGATCTTGTCAGGCCCAGCCGCCTTCTCTAAGGTCAAGCTATTAACAGCTGTTTCTAGTTCTGTCATTGTGATTGTACTGTCCAATTGTTCCGATTCAGAAGGATCTAAATGTGGCAATCCTTCCTTCAAGAATACACTATTCTCTGCCCTTACCCCCCCTGTTGAGTATACAGATCCGTATAAAATTGATGAAAGATAGACAGTATCTGTTGTGGATCCTGACACAATTGCCCATTCTAATCCTTCAAGGATACAATAGACCAAGAGGATTCTTTCATACGCAATCGTAGTGCCAAACGTTTACCAACAGTCTCCCCAAATTCATGGTTTTGCTTTTTATAGACTAGGTACTTTCTAGCATTCTCCGTATTCCACAAGCCATGAATGTTGGCCCTAGATCTGGCAACAGAGTTTTCTAACTCCAAAATATTGTGGGCTTGTAACGCAATCCCCAGAGTTAGTGCACCCTCCGCCTCTCTCAATGCAGCATATAAACACTGAAACTCAAGCTTAATTTTTTTTGCTGATAGTCCGAAGCAAAGTGCTTCCCCTCGAAAACAAGCCTTAAACGTATCCCAAATGATAGCAATATGGGCAGACTGTTTGTTATTAACAAAAAAATCCTTCTTCCAAGAATGCATATAGTCTCTAAATTCATCGTTTAAACAATGTTTCCGATCGAACAAGAGAGTATTGGGTTGAGCCTTCCGGCCTAGTGCAGTCAGTTCTAGAACTATTGGGGCATGGTCAGACGAGATCCTCGGATAAATTTGGACAGAGGCATCCACTAAAGAAATAACAGGTGCAAAAAAAAAATCCAGACAAACTAACTTTTTATGAGGATAAGAATAAAACATATAGCTCGGATCTAAAGGGTTTAGCTTTCCCCAGGCATCAACTAGCCCTTACTAAATGATAAAGGGCTTTAAAAACCTGTGGTTTACGACCTTTATATTTGCGGGCCCCTCCTGCAATTCTTGATTGGCAGGTTAATGTTTATGTCCCCACAAATTAACAAAGGTTGTCCCAGAGTGGCCAACTCTAAATTTAACTCCTCTAACGTTTCTGCCTCATCCAAGTTAGAGCCATAAGAACAATAGTTACTTACCTGTAATCTGTGGTTCTCCAGTATTGGTGTCTTTCATAGATTCACATGCCTGAATCATTCCCCGTCGTCGGAGTAGGAGTCCCACGGTATATAAAAAAGCAGTAATAAGCCATTTGTACATAGCAAATAACAGTTACAATAAACCAGGAAGTGAAGTAGCCTCAGCTACCAATGAAAAAACTTCCACATTAGTGACCATCCAAGTCATTATGTTAGACCAAACTGCAGCCAATCAGGCCACAGCTCCCACCTAGGTATTCTCCCCAGAGACCCAGGCTGTCAGATTTTTGTAGCACTGGAGTGTACTAGAGTATATACAGCTATATCATAACAGTCTGGGTGAGACTCTGAGGGGAGGTGGGTGGGTGCATGTGAATCTATGAAAGACACCAATACTGGAGAACCACAGATTACAGGTAAGTAACTATTGTTCTTCTCCAGTATTTGGGGTGTCTTTCATAGATTCACATGCCTGAATCCGAGTAGTTAGCAGTAATACAATATCTCGCTCTTATACGCCAAAACATAGTTATCATGCATAAAAAGAAAGCAATGCAACATCATAAGAAAGCGTAAAGAGTGCAAAGGAGGTGGGAGAGAACACCAGAGGCTCACCTTACTGAAATAGATTTCGCAGGACTGCTCTCCCCACCGAGGCATCTGTGTCGCTTGAAGAATCCAGACAGTAATGCCTCGTGAATGTGTGTCTGCTGGACCATGTTGCTGCTCTGCAAATATGCGGGAGAGGCACACCAGCAAACAACGCAGTTGAAGAGGAGACTGCTCTTGTAGAATGGGCTCTAGGTAAGGTCTGTAAGGGTTTACCTGCTTGTTGATGGCAGAGCCCTATCGTGGATGAGACCCACCTGGCGATAGTCTGTTTAGTAACAGCACAGCCTTGTCTTGGTCTGCCATATGCCACAAATAGCTGATCCGTCTTCCTGATGGCAGCTGTTCTTGAAAGATAAAATTTAAGGCATCTTTTAATGTCTAATGTGTGTAAAGTCCGCTCAGCTGGTGACTGCGGATTGGGAAAAAATGTCTTAAGTATCACAGGCTCATTGAGATGAAAATCCGATGGTACTTTGGGCATGTACTTCGGGTTGGTGCGTAGTATCACAGAGTCAGGTGTGAATTGCAAGAATGGTGGCTTAATGGTGAATGCTTGCATGTCACTCACTCGTCTGGCTGATGTTAGTGCCAGCAGTAATGCAACCTTCCAAGTGATGAACTTGAGATCGACCTTATGAATAGGCTCAAAGGGATGGCGAAGAAGCTGTCCTAGGACTATATTCAAATGCCAAGATGGAGGTGGCCGGCGTACAGGTGGAAACATACGAAATAAACCTTTAAAGAATTGTTGTATTATCCTTGAGGAGTATAGAGAAGTCTTACCGTCCTGACGGTATCGTGATATGGCGGCTAAGAACACTTTAAGTGTTGAGTGCGCCAAACCTGATTTAGCGAGCTGCAAAAAGAAGCGCAATATCGCTTCTGGCTCCGCAGTCATTGGATGCAAATTCATAGTTTGGCACCAAACACAGAAACGTTTCCACTTTAGTTTATAAGTTTTGTTTGTGGAAGGCGCCCTAGCATTGGCCAGGACTTCCTGACAGTCTTGTGGAATGTTCAAGTGCGCAAACTCGTGGTGTTGAGGAGCCAAGCCGATAATTTCAGAGATTGAGGGTCTGGATGAAACACCTTGCCTTCTTGGATTGTTAGAAGGTGTGGAATTCGGGGCAGTTGAATTGGCTCGCACTCTGATAGAAGGAGAAGCTGCGTGAACCAATATTGTCGTGGCCACCGTGGAGCAATCAGGATAATTCGACACGGTTGCTTTCTCATTTTCTTGATGACTTTGGGTATTAGCGGAATTGGCGGGAAGGCGTAGGCAAAGATCCGTTCCCAATTGAGTGATAGAGCGTCCCCGCAAGAGTCCCTGTGGGGAATCCAGCTCGCAAAGTGAGTACATTTCTTGTTCTGATAAGTTGCAAACAGGTCCAGATCGGGGAGACCCCACCTCTGGAAGATCCGATCCAGCGCTGGCTGATGCAGTTCCCATTCGTGAGTGCTGTTCTTGGATCTGCTCAGCGAATCTGCCAGTACATTGGCTACTCCCGGAACATGCACCGCTGACAAGTTGATGTCGTGATCCAGAGCCCAAGTCCAGATCTCTTGAGCCTGTTGAGACAACCGGGCTGATCTTGTGCCCCCCTGCTTGTTCAGGTAATGCATGCTTGTTGTGTTGTCTGTTCGAATCAACACTGTGGAGCCTTGTAGGATTGCCAGAAAGGATTTTAGGGCGAGGAAAATGGCTCGTAACTCCAGCAGATTGATGTGCCATTTCTTCTGTTGAGCGTCCCATTTGCCGCTGATCGTCATCCCTTGAAGGTGAGCGCCCCAACCTTCTAGGGAGGCATCCGTGGTTAATATGGATCTTGGGACTTCTGCGAGGAAGGCACAGCCGATTTGTAGGTTGCGTGCCTGACTCCACCACAGGATTGTGTCCTTCATTCGTGGCGTCAGTGTAATGAGATCCTCAAAGGACCCCGATATCTGCATCCATTGGTGACTGAGTTCCTCTTGTAATGGTCTCATCCTCAGACGACAGTTTGGAGTGAGAGGGATGCACGAAGAGATCATCCCTAGGAAAGATTTGAATCTCCGAACAGAAACGTACTCTTTTCTGAGGAGTGTGGTTGCCATCGTTCTGATCTTTTTCTGCCTTTCGTTTGAAATGAAGACCTGGGCGAGCTTGGAATCCAGCGTTGCTCCTAAGAAGGACTTTCTTTGAGATGGAATTAGATCTGATTTCTCGAAGTTCACTGAAAACCCCAGGCTTTGACACAGGCAAAGGCATTTTTGGACATGGTCGTTTGCTGTGGCGTAGGAATTGGCCTTGATAAGGCAATCGTCCAGATAAGGGTATATTTGAATTCCCTGCAATCGTAGGTGCGCCGCTACGGGTGCTAGCATTTTCGTGAATACCCTCGGGGCTGAACGTAGTCCAAAGGGAAGCACCTTGAATTGGAAATCCCTGCCAGCCACTCTGAACCTTAGGAACTTCCTGTGTCTGGGGAAGATAGGGACGTGGAAGTAGGCATCCTGAAGGTCGAGTGTTGCCAAGTGGTCCCCTTCTGCCAAAAACTGTAGGATCTCCTGGAGTGTTAACATTCTGAACGTCAATTTTTTGATGAATTTGTTCAGGGCACGCAAATCGAGGATTGGGCGCCATTCCCCTGATTTTTTGCGTATCAAGAAAAAACGAGAGTAAAAACCTGTCCCTCTCTGGTGTCGAGGTACTCTCTCGATTGCCCCTTTTCGAATCATGGAATTGATTTGGATGAAGAGCTCCTTGAGATGTGCTGGGGGCGGCCCTTTTGGAGGAGAATTTGGAGGGGTTTTTACAAATTCTAAAATGTGTCCCTTGGATACCACATCCAGCACCCATTTGTCTGTAGTAATCTTGGACCATTTTGAGTAATGTTGGGATATTCTTCCTCCAATTCGTTTTTGGCGGGGACACTTTGGCGGCAGGAAGTGAACCTCACTTCTTGTTGGTGTTATCTCTTCCGCGATATGTTGCTTTTCCTCGGGGCTGTGTGTAAGAGTTACGTCTTTGGCCATAAGGCTGTTGCTTATATGGCTGGTACCTCTGCGTGTTTTGAGAAGTGGTGTAGTTGCGCTGTTGGTAATATCCTCCCCTATTGGAGAAATTTCCCCTTCCTCTTGCGCCACGAAAGGAAGATTTTCGAAACTGCAGAGTGCCCAAAGATCGTGCAGTTTCAGTATCCTTTTTGATGGCCTGCAAAGCCTCATCCACGTGCGAGCCGAATAGGAACTCGCCATCATAAGCCATATTTAAGACCTTGGACTGTACTTCATGTCTAAAGGATGTAGATTTCAACCATCCTTCTCTCCGAAGGACTGCGGCTCCTGCCAATTGTCTGAAGCCTGTAGCTGCTACATCCACTGCAGCGTCAATGATCTCTGACGACGCACACTCCCCTTCTTGTAAAATTTTGATAGCCTCAGACCGGTCCGGTTCAGGCAGTTTCTTAATATAAGGCGAAATGTCAGACCACATTTGCCTATCGTATTGGCCAAGAATCGCCATAGAATTAGCAACCCTTACTGTGGTTGCTGCAATCGTGGAAACTTTTTTGCCAATGGTATCGAGTCGTCTTCCGTCTCTGTCTGTAGGCGTGGAGATTTGAGATGATGGGTTTTTCGCCCTTTTTTGAGCTGCTTGTGCAATGACTGAGTCTGTCTTGGCCTGTCCAATCAGGCAAGCCGGTGAAGAAGCAGGCGCTCTGTATTTTTTATCCACTCGTGGCAAAACTGGAGGTAAAGAGTTTGGAGTGGCCATGATCTTTAGACCTTCTTTCCAAATAAACTCTATGATCGGTATCGACCAGCTCTGTCTTTGGGACAGATTTTTGAAATCATACAGGAAACAATCATCCTGTTTTGTCTCCCTGGTAATGAGAAATCGTTTGGTTGCGTTATCCATAATCCTATGGAAATTTGCAATATCCACCGGTGGTGATTCAGCCTTCGGCTGTTCATCTGGAGCAGGGGAGTCAGCCTGATAATCCTCATACTCCGACGAATCCGAGTCATCCAATTCTCCTTCTTCCTGAGCCTCCTCTTCAGAATTGTCATCCACCGGTTGATTAGATGGTACCGGCATGGATGGGGCATGTATCGATTCTTCCATGTTAGGAGGGACTGAATGCGGAGTTCCTCTAGGCGGGGGGGAAGTGATGTGTGATTCGCCCGATTCCGAGGGTGGAAAACGTTGATAGTAATCATCCAACATGGACATTAAATTTCTAAATAATTCCATGGGCATTTGTGTCCCTGATGGGGGTGCAGGATCCAACCCTGTGTGTTGCGTCACCTGCTCCTCTTCCTCCTGTTCCTTAACGTGTATGAGCAAGTCAGATGGACGCGTAGCTGCCGGAAATAAGTCTCCACCAGAGTCCTCGTCGGAATCCAAGAGCCTGTCTGGCATCGTGAGTGGTGACATACATGCAGACTGTGATGGGCGTTGTAGAATCGCCGCAGTGGTGGCTGGAGAAGGCAACGATATGGGGTTGCTCTTTGCAGACCATACTTGAAGATCTGTGCAAGTTGACAGTTTTGGCGTCATTGGATTCCCTTGGGCCACCGAGAAGTCCTGTGGCATTGACTTTGCTGTGAGGGACGAACTCGCCGTCGTCGACGACTGTGGCTGGAGAGGTCTCGTCGACGATCCATTTTTCGATGTCGACGACGTCGTCGTCGTCTTCGTCGACGGAACACCTTTCGTCGTCGACGGAACATTTTTCTTCGTCGACGGGGCCGTCGACGGCGTTATCTTCTTCGTCGACGAGGCCGTCGTCGACGACTTCGTCGACGGGGCCGTCGACGGTGTCTTCTTCGTCGACGGTTGGATCGTCGACGGAGTCTTCCTCGTCGATGATGAGTCCGTCGACGGGTGCTTCGTCGACGGTGAAGCCGTCGACGGCAAGGCTTTCTTCGTCGACGGTAGTGACGTCGTCGACGGGAAGGGATTTTTCGACGCTGAGGAGGGCTTCGTCGACGGAGGCTCGTCGACGGTAGGTGAAACTTTCTTCGTCGACGAGATGGGACGAATTTGAACATGCACATAAGTAGGTGAGGACACTGAGGACACCACCAAAGAGGGTTTTGGTGAGGAATAGGTCACAGTAGAAGTCACTGTAGTGGCAGTTTGACAGGAAACCGGCAGAGAAGCTGCTGCCTTGGTTGTAGGCCTCTGAGGTGACAATAAAGGGACAGTCTTTTTAATGACAGGCTGTTTGACAGATTTTTGACAGGCTTTCTTCACTTTAGAAGTCGAAGGTTCCTCAGCAGCGAGCGTGTGCTGGGCCTGTTTCGCCACCTTAGCCTTAGGGGTAGTTACTGTACCCTCAGCTATTCTCTTCCTAGATCCCATAGAAGACATAGAGGCTAAACTTCCTACCTCAGAGAGTGGCAAGTCCTTGTCCTTATTCCGTTGTATCCATAGTAGGAGGCGACCCTCTCTGTCCCTGAGGGTTTTTGTTGGAAAAGTGCGACAAATCTTGCACTCCTTAGCCTGATGGTCTGGATACAAGCAGTATATGCAGAGAGAATGAGGGTCTTCCTTGAAGAGCCTTGCCTTGCCACAAGAGTCACAAGCCCTGAAAAGGGACTTAGATGTGGACATGTTGGAAAGAAAGAAACTTTCAAACTTTCAAGTAGAAGAATAAACTGAGCAGAGCTCAGAGAGACTCCCTATCACACGACGTGCGGTAAAAAATCTGACAGCCTGGGTCTCTGGGGAGAATACCTAGGTGGGAGCTGTGGCCTGATTGGCTGCAGTTTGGTCTAACATAATGACTTGGATGGTCACTAATGTGGAAGTTTTTTCATTGGTAGCTGAGGCTACTTCACTTCCTGGTTTATTGTAACTGTTATTTGCTATGTACAAATGGCTTATTACTGCTTTTTTATATACCGTGGGACTCCTACTCCGACGACGGGGAATGATTCAGGCATGTGAATCTATGAAAGACACCCCAAATACTGGAGAAATAGTGCATACAGTAAACTTACTATCCCCAACTCCACACTCAACTATGGCCCAACCACCAACCTTGCCAACCAGGGAGCATCCAGTAGTCAATACATTTGGTTTAGCTAAAATAGCCACACCACGAGTCATAACAGATTGCTGAGAGGCCGCAATTAACAACAAGCATTGGAAATGCAATAGGTCTCGCAGCATTAGAGTTTGTGCTTTTAGAATTGTTTATGGGTTTTTTTTTTTAAATCTTTAGCATTTTTGTTTCCTGTAGGCAATGCCACATAAATACAAAATGTGTCATTTACAATACCAATAGGTCAAACTTTCCTAATGCGAGACCTATTGCATTCACCCTCAACCCCTCACCCTCACACAGTGCAATAGGTCTCGGAGCATTTGAGTTAGAGCTTTTAGATTTGTTTATGGCTTTTTTTTCTTTGTAATTCTTTAGCATTGCCTACAGGAAACAAAAATGCTAAAGATTTAAAAAAAAAACCCATAAACAATTCTAAAAGCACAAACTCTAATGCTGCGAGACCTATTGCATTTCCTTGAGTGATGCTGTGGTGGTGCGATAGATAGAGTGAGGGCAATAGATAGATAGATAAATAGATAGAGTGAGGGTGATAGATAGAGAGATAGAGATAGATAGATAGATAGATAGAAATATATAGATAGATATAGAGAGAGAGATAGATAACTAGAGTGAGGGCGATAGATAGAGTGAGGCAAATAGATCGATATATTGATAAATAGATACAGAGTGAGGGCGATAGAGTGTGGGCAATAGATAGAGTGAGTGCGATCGATAGAGTGAGTGCGACATATAGATAGATAGAGTGAGGGCGACAGATTGATGTGTGTGGTGTGTGGTGTGTGTGTGTGTGTGTGTGTGTGGTTGTGTGCGGTTGTGTGTGTGCGGTGTGCGGTTGTGTGTGTGGTTGGTTTTTTGTGTGGTTGTTTTTTTGTGTGGTTGTGTGCGTGGTGTGGTTGTGTGTGTTTGTGTGGTTATGTGTGTGTGTGCGTGGTTGTATGTGTGTGTGTGCGTGGTTGTATGTATGTGTGTGTGCGGTAGGAGAAGGATACATGTGGAAGAGAGCAGCAGATCTGCACAGAAGAAAAGAACAGGGAGTTAAAGAAGGAGGCGGGTGGAAGATAACAGCAGATCACCACAGGAGAAGAGAACAGGGAGTTAAATAAGGATGCGGGTGGAAGAGAACAGCAGATCAGCCCCGGGAGAAAAGAACAGGGAGTTAAAGATGGATGCAGGGTGGAAGAGAGCAGCAGATCAGCACAGGACAAGAGAACAGGGAGTTAAATAAGGATGCGGGTGGAAGAGAACAGCAGATTGGCCCAGGAGAAGAGAACTGGGAGTTAAAGAAGGAGGCAGGTGGAAGAGAGCAGCAGATCAGCACAGGAGAAGAGAAAAGGGAGTTAAAGAAGGCGGTGGGGTGGAAGAGAGCAGCAGATCAGCACAGGAGAATAGAACAGGGAGTTAAAGAAGGAGGCGGGTGGAAGATAACAGCAGATCACCACAGGAGAAGAGAACAGGGATTTGAAAAAGGGGCGGGGTAAAAGAGAGCAGCAGATCAGCAGATCAGCACGGGAGAAAAGAACAGGGAGTTAAAGAAGGATGCAGGGTGAAAGAGAGCAGCAGATCAGCACAGGAGAAGAGAACAGGGAGTTAAAGAGGAGGTGGGATGGAAGAGAGCAGCAGATCAGCACTGAGTGGTATTTGGAGTGTATGTTGCATTGAGTGCAGTGTAATTATGTTGTAAATAATGATGTGGCACTGAGTGGTATTGTGTGGAGTGTATGTTGCATTGAGGAGAGTGTAATTATATGGTGTAGTTATGTGGCACTCAGTGGTATTATATGAAGTGTATTTATGTTGCATTGAGTAGAGTAAGTATGTGGCGTGTAATTATGTGGTACTGAGTGGTATTATGTGGAGTGTATTTATGTTGCATTGAGCGCAGTGTAATTATGTGGCTTGTAATTATGTGGCACTGAGTGGTATTTGGAGTGTAAGTTGCATGGAGTGCAGTGTAATTATGTTGCAAATAATGATGTGGCACTGCGGCAGAATGGGTAATGCTGTTACACAGCTGAGCCCATGTACAGAGCCTGGGGCACAATAAGGTGGAATGAGGCACCGTAAGGAACAGTGAGGTGGAGTGAGGCGGAATGAGGCAGAGTGGGGGATGCTGTTTCACAGCTGACCTGGGTCCCTGGTCTCTGGGATGTCAGTCTTGCCAGGACGATTGCTCCATATGGACTTGGTCAAAGATGCATCATACCAAAATGTCTCTGGTTGGATACATATAAAAACTTATTGTTGATAAAACGTTCTGCAATGACGAACAGCACAGTTTCCCTGTGTTTTATTTGGGGCATGGGAAGGAGACCGGAAATTGTGAGAAGTTTGCAAACCGTGTATGGACGCTTTTTTAACAAAATATAATATAGGAAAGTGAAAGGGCGATGTTTATTTTGACTCAGACCGCGGGCGAGGCTTCTCCAGTCACTGATGCAGTTAAAACTCGCAGAGCGGAGTGGTTGAACACGAGAAAGCTCCTCATTCTTTGGCGTCCCACCTCACACGCTGCAACCCAATCCCCGGGAAGAAAAACAACAAAAGTCTGGTTACTCGAGCCTTGGGTTCCCAAGTAGTGCAAAGCAGGCCTTCTAGCGCTTCAAAGTCTAGTCAACACTAGCCATACAATTATAAAAATAATAGCAAAATTAATAGCTTTGTCATTCACAATGCCAATAGCAAATGTGACACCTATAGTATTTGTAATGCAATATGTGTTGTATTTATGTGAGACTTGGATATATTGATATTACAAATAACAATGGTTTTTTTTAAAATAATAATAATAATACTTAAATAAAAGTTGTGTAGAGAGAGAGAGTGCGAGAGAGGTGTGTAGAGAGAGAGAGAGATAGTAAGAGTACGCGAGGTGTGTAGAGAGAGAAAGATATGCATATAGAGAGAGAGAGATGCATATAGAGAGAGAGAGGTGTGTAGA
Organism: Lissotriton helveticus; assembly: GCF_964261635.1. Classification (NCBI taxonomy): domain Eukaryota; kingdom Metazoa; phylum Chordata; class Amphibia; order Caudata; family Salamandridae; genus Lissotriton; species Lissotriton helveticus. Next base: position 751,845,242 of record NC_136057.1, on the reverse strand, counting down.
GAAAGAGAGAGAGAGAGGTGTGTGGAGAGAGAGTTAGAGAGAGCGATGTGTAGAGAGAGAGCTTGTGCTCTCCTGGCTCCTCGGGTCGGTTTAGTGTTAACACGTAATTGACAAACCCATCGTCAAGCAGGATGCCTCTGTCTATGTTGTTGCCCACTGGCGCCTGTTGTCTGTTTCAAGCAGAAGAGCTGGAGAAGGCGGATGCACATGCTGCTAAGGGAGAAGGGAGGGGGTACCCCCATAAGAATGGCTCTGTCTGCCTTGTCCCCAGTGGCGCCAGTTGTCGGTTCCAAAGTAACACTTGCTAATTAATAATTGTAGCAGAGAAAATGAAAAAAAACGACACAGATGTGTACCAACAGAGTGTAGAACCGGTATTTCTGTAACAAAATGCACAACCACGCAAATGTTTTTCCCTTCAGTAAATACTTAATGTAATAAAAGCGCTTGTTTTTTGAAAATTACCTTGCACCTCGCAAACAGAATTCCTTAATGCATGCGCTCTATCTATTGTGGAACAAGCATACTAAGCCCTGTTGAGTTTTCAAACCACATGTAATATAATTGGGCATGTATGAAAATGAACTGTGCTTCCCTTGTGTACTTGTACACAAATGTAAAGGAGTAGTGCGAAATAATTCCAGGCTGTATCCTGAAAAGCGATCTTTACAGGTTATAGGTGGAATCCCTTCAATCTTGTACGTTTGTTTCGGTACGTTTGTTTCGCTACCAAGTGAAATGTTGGTGGTTTGCATGTAAGAAGGGATAGATGTTATATTTGTCTCAAAATACGTAGCAAAATAATTAGATGTATTAATTTAGTGTAAACTTTTAAAGCTTGTAGAGATTTCCCTGCATTGGGCTCTTCATTATGCGCCGTTAGTTATTGTCACACCTCTCGGTTTTAGTAAAAAAAAAAAAAATTTCATCCACCCCAGAGACTTAATTGCAATTAAATAAAACTTCTAAATTCACCGATGCACAGAGACATACAAACGCGCAAGCACAGATGAAAAAAAAACGTGCAAACACAGACCAGGCACACCTTTGGAAACCCATCCACTTGCAGCCGTATACACTGATGTATGCAACTACACATGCATGCAGCGACCAGCACATACAAACTTACACACGCACATAAATATACACACAAAAAAAGCATGCACAAACATATAGGGCATTAGCAATTTACACACACATAAACAAGCACACATATGCAGGCACTCCTACATACCTACACATATTCACACTCAAACACACATGCATGGAGGCATGCTCCCGCACATATACACGCACACGCTCTTGTCTGTGAAGCGACTTTAATGAAACATTTATTTTAATCCTTCAAAAAATGCAACATTTTAAAGTGCTAATACGGTGGCAGCATGTGGGAATGCCCTCTGTGTGGGAGTACACATACTAAACGTGGTTAGTGGGCATGTGAAGCGTACGCTGTGTGGGAGGCGGGTTCAAATAAAGGCATGGACACATGCTCCCGCACATATATACAAACACTCTCTTGTCTGTCATGCGACTTTAATTAAAAATTTATTTTAGCCCTTTAATAAATGCAAACTTTTACATTGCTAAGACGGTGGCAGTGGGTGGGCATGTCCTCTGTGGGGGAGTACACAAAGTAAACGGGGCAGTGGGCGGGTGGAAGCGTCAGATGTGTGGGAGGTGGGTGCAACTAAAGGCACTGAGGCATGCTCACGCACATATACACTCACACGCTCTCGTCTAAAATGCGTCTTTAAATAAATGTTTATTTTAAGACTTTATAATTTTAAGACTTTAAAATATTTAAACTTTGACAGTGCTAAAACGGTGGCAGCGGGTGTAAATGGCCTCTGTCTGGATGGACGCAGGGGCAGTGGGCGGGTGGAAGCGTCCGCTGTGTGGGAGGCGGGTGCAAGTAAAGACAGGGCAGCTGGTGGAAATAAAACTGCTAAAATGAAATGGAAGAAGGGAGTAGGTGCATGCGAGATGGTAGCGTCCGCTGTGTGGGAGGCGGGTGCAAGTAAAGACAGGGGAGCTGGTGGAAATAAAACTGCTAAAAGGAAATGGAAGAAGGGAGTAGGTGCACGCGAGATGGAAGCGTCCGCGGTGTGGGAGGCGGGTGCGAGTAAAGACGAGAGCTGCTAAAAGGGAAACTGCTGAGAGGGATTGGGATAAAGGAGGGGGTACATGCGAAACAAGACGGAGGGAAGAGAGGGGAGGGGGGAGGAGAAATGCGAGGGGCCAGAGCGGGTAAAATAAACAAGACGGAGGGAAGAGAGGGGAGGGGGGAGGAGAAATGCGACACGGCGGGAAGGGGCAGGCAGGATGACTCAGGGGAGGGGGCGGAGCGGGGCAGAGCGGCATGTGGGTGTGAAGAAGCCGGGCCTTTGAAGTGAAGCTAAGCTTCACTTCAAAGGTGTCGGAGGAATGCGGGCGGCTGTGCACGCGCTTTTAAGCTCAATGCACATGCGCATTGAGCTTAAAGGTCACGGGCACTGCAAGGAATCGCCACGATTCCTTGCAAGTTAGATAAAGAGTCGATGAGCCCCTATAGTCTCGCTTGCTCGATGCGCATGCGCATCGACAGGCGAGACCTAAAAACCCAAGCTCTTTCAAAATATATCGTTTAGGCAAGGGTATACTCATCTCTTGAAGACACACCAGGTCTGGCTGAATAGCTCACAATTCAGCAGCTACCCTCTTCCGCTTTGACCAGTTATTAAGACCAGAGGCATTTAACAAACAGATTTTTATCCCTCGACGTATCATTACGGTGGTTCAAAGAAAATCCCACAACAGTCCATTACAAATATAGTGTCATTACAAAAGCATACAACACATAGAAAGCATACATACTCCCTTTGTGACCATATCAATATTTTATTTCCCCTTGCGTTTTTCCGCATGATTGCTACTTTGGAAATTTTCGCCTTTTTAACCCACCTAAGTGTCCCTACCTCCCCATCCCTTCCCGAGCCCCCCCCAGTCACCAACCCCCCACCACCCCCTGTAACAAGGCTTTAGGACCTACGGTCCTGTAGATGCAAGCTCCCGTAAGACCCCTGCCATTCCTTGCGGGCCCTGCTGCTTGTGAGAGAAGGAAAAAAACAGTCCCCCTCCCCCAAGTTAAGCAGGAAAAAACAACCCAAACTACTATAACAAAGAAAATAAGGAATAGAAAGAAAAATAGAAGAAAAAAACGATATTCCTCATCACCCAAGGCATGAAGGGAGGTGATAAGAAAAAGGAATCCGGAGAAATATACAGAACGGGAGAAAGAAGAAGAGATTTCAAAGTCAATGTGGCCAATACATCAGCCTACTGGAAGTCAACCTCCCTAAATAACCTCACTAAATAGAACTCCTTAGCGAGCCCTACATTAGTATAAAAATGGGTATGGTTGTGGGAGATCACTTTTAGCTTTGCAGGAAACATTAAATAAGCTTGAGCTCCCTTAGCTTGAAATTGAGTAATCAATTGACGAAGTTGCCAACGGAGCTCAAAAGACTGTTGGCAAAGATCCGGCCTCACAAAAAATTCAACATCTCCCCCAGCTCTTTTTTTGTCCGGTCGTGCTAACTGAAACACCTCCTCTTGAGCCAAAACACTATTAAATGAAACTAGGAAAGCTCTGGGTTTAGGATCCCCCTGACCAGCTCCAAGTCGTATCTTGAAAGAGAACCGATGAGCCCGTTCAATCTCTCTGTCCCAGTCCCAATGGGTCACCTCAGGAAAAGCTTTTTTAAACAAATCCGCAATAAATCGGCGTGGATCCTGCCCCTCCTTCCCCTCCGGTATCTGAAGTACTCAGGTTATTTCTACGTGCCCGGTTCTCAATGTCTGCCAGCTTCCATAAAGTGTCCTCCCTGGTAGCCTGAGACAAGTCAATTGCAGCCTTCTGCTTTGCAAATTCATCTTCTAAATTGGAAATTCGAGTTTCAACCTCATTAAACCTGGAAATAAAGTCAGAATGAGATTTGGACATACGTCAGACCGAATTCTGAAGCTTACGACATAAGTTTTGCACTCTTTGACTCTCTTCTCAGGTTTCATCCCGGTGGGACATAATAGAATGATATATTAGAACGATATATTAAAGACAAAGACATTTCTTCCCCATCAACTTGAGTGTGGTCCCTCTGAAATCGGGACTTTGCGATATCGCCTTTATCTAAGTTAAAGTCCAGTTTTCGCACAGTATGAGGGTGACCCGCAACAAACTCTTCTGAATCCTCCAAGAACAAGCTACTATGGTCGGTCCCATAAACCATGCTTAACTGAGCTGAATATTGCACTGCCAAGTCCTCACAAGATAACATGGATGGTTCGGAGAGAGAGTAGAAATCCCCTGAATCCTCATCGGGTATTTGTACTAGGTCAGTGCCTTGGGGATTTAATAACAAATCTGTCCCTCCACGTTCCACAGTACTCTCCAGAGCCATGCCCAGATCTCTAGTGGCGTCTAAAGGAGGTCCAGTCGACCCCTCTACAACTCCTACCACCGATGCTGGTACTGTATTTGAATCAACATTATCCGGTTTTGTGGGCACCCATCACCTATCTCAGCCAGGACTAGTCCTGCTTCCAGTAAAAGTTCAGCCCTTTTGCACTTCCGTTTGTCTTTAGCAGCGGAGAAGAGCGCCGGTATCTTTTTTTCCAACAGCGTCGGCGGCGGATTCGGACGTCTTACTCGACTCACTCGCACCGCCCAAAGTGTCCTTTTTTCCTGGGTATCCACAGATGCGGTCTCTGCATTCTCATCTTCCTGTCCGCGGTAAGTCCAGTAGTCTGAGGTGATTGCAAAGCAGGTCCCAGGAGATCCGCGTGTTCCCCAATGGTAACGCCCACCAGCTTCGTCGGCACCGGATCAACCCCGCAGCTGAACACAGCAGCGTTTCCAGAATCAAGGTCACCACGAAAAAAGCAGACAGTAAGAATCAGTTAAGATGCCATATAAATCTGGAGGGTGCAAAAGTAAACTCAGATCCTCGAAGCGTAGTAGAGCGTTTAACAAGCGGCAAATAGGGGAAAAAACAGCCAAGTAGCGTTGCTCTATTCCTTTTCCAACATCCACCCGCTAGGTCCGGCAGGAGCGGTCAGCCTACACGTCTGCAGCAGCGGGTGCCTTCTTGCCTCTCACACTGCATCAGTCTCACCATCGTTGTTAATGTCGGGTAAATTCCCAAAAATATCTTGAACCAGAGAATTAACATGAAAGATGTTTTTTCTGAAGGCCTATTTGACACACAAACTTTTAAATAATTTATGAATACTTTTTTCCATTTGAGCAATGGGACAATAGGTTCAAAAAGGAGGAGGAGAAATATTCTGCATGTATATGTAGCGCTTAGAAAAGAGAATGGAAGTAAAAAGAAAGAAAGGTATCAAAAAGCACGTCCCGGTCCTGAACAAAGTGCCTGAATTCCTTATGGCTGGCCCAGCACTAGTCGCACACGGTGCAACAATCTCTTTTGGTATCCCTTGCCTATTTCCTCCTTCTCCATGAATTCCCTCAGTACCACTCACCAACAATGCCCCTCATCTCTCTATAGCACCTTTTTGACAAACATTTCGTTTTTTTATATTGTTGCTCATAGTTTACTCTCAGTTTTGTGATGTGCATGGTACACACTCTTTGTAGCAGGCACATTAACCCTCTGTGCTGTGTGGGTGGCAGGAGTGCCCATGTGAGTGCACGGTGAGCGATGGAACAGTGTGAGAGTAGGATAAGAGGAGTGACTGCGGGGTGATTGAGGTGACCATGTGAATTTGGGTGTGGATGTAAGTGCAGAGTAGGACAAATTAATGCATGGTTAGTGATGGATTTGTTTGAGTGAGGAGTGAGAGTGTAGATTGAGCAGTGAGGGGGACAGGTAAGTGAAGTGTCACATGAGTGCAGGGTGAGTTATGTTATGTTAAATGTGTCTTTTATAGCGCACGGCTACTCCATGGAGTGTCCAGGCGCTTTTATTGTAAACCTGTAGCAGATAACACAACACGGAAAATAAGAGACCCTGACAACAGAAAAAAAGCGCACTAAAGAGCAAAAAGCCAAGTTTTAAGACCCTGCCTAAAAGTCAGCAGATTAGAAGTGCTACGCAGTGCCAAGGGCAGAGAATTCCAAAGCTGTGGCGCCAACAGCCTGAAAGACCGGCCTCCAATGCGGGCCCTTTTTACTCGAGAGACCGCGGCAAGGAACAATGACTCAGATCTCAGAGATCGGGCAGGATGGTAGAAGGCTAGCCTCCTTTGGAGATATTTTGCTCCAGACGTGTGGAGGGCCTTGTGGGCCAAGGTCAAGGCCTTAAAAACTATCCGCTTCCGGATAGGCAGCCAATGAAGCGACTGCAGGAGGCCGGAAGTTCTAGCTCGGCTGTAAAGGCCAAAAATGGCCCGTGCAGCCGAGTTCTGGACCACCTGCAACCGTTGCAGGAGGTACTCCGGCAGGCCGAGATACAGGACATTGGAATAGTCCAATCTCGAACCAATTAAGGCCTGCACCGTAGTCTTCCTATGATCTTCTGAGAGCAGAGGAAGAAACTTACGGAGCATCCTGAGGAGGCCAAAGCATGTTCCCGTTAGACCCAGGATCTGTGATCTCAACGTCAGGCCATTATCGATCTTAATCCCCAGATTCTTGGCTAGCTGGGAAGAGCTCGCTGGAGGAAACATATTGACAGGCCACCATTCCTGTCAGTCTGGGTCAGATCGGCAGCCGAAGAAGAGTACCTCCGATTTGTCTGAGTTGCACTTGAGGCTGTTAAGCTGGAACCATTTAAAAACAGCCCAGGCACTCGCGGATACTCTCTCCATCAAAATCTGCTCCTTTCCCGCACGTAAAGAGGAGCTGGGTATCATCGGCTAAGATACGATCTGGGCCCCGAAGGACTCCGCCAATGCCGCCAGAGGGGTCATAAAGATGTTAAAAAGAGTCGGGCTCAACACTGAGCCCTGCGGGACTCCGACTCCCAAAGGCGGCATCACGGCAGAGCTAGGGGAGGCCCAGACCGTTTGCCGGCGGCCAGCCAAAAACGATCTAAACCAGCTGAGCACCGTCCCCCTCAGACCGATCTCATGAAGTCTGACGAGGAGACCCTCATGGGGGACGGTGTCGAAAGCCGCCGACAAATCAAGCATCACAAGCATAGCTTTGCCTCCTGAATCCAGAGCCTCTTTAATAGCTTCTGACACCTCCAAAAGCGCCGTCTCGGTGCTAAGGTTGGAGCGGAAGCCAGATTGGGTGGAGTGCAGCAGATTGTGAGATTCCAGAAAATTGGAGAGCACAATATGAACATGCTTCACCAAGACCTTAGCAAGCGCAGGGAGGAGAGAAATGGGCCTATAATTGGCCAAAACCTCAGGATCTAAACCAGGCTTCTTGAGAAGGGGAATGACCATCGCCTGCTTCCAAGCCTGCGGGACCACCCCCCCACTCAAGGAAAGATTCAGAATTGGGTTCACCAAGTAGTGTGCTCATGTGACTGCAGGGTGAGATACAGGGTGAACAGCGCAAGTACATTGTGAGTGCAGGGTGAGCGGGTTAATGGTGTGAGTGCATGGTGATTAGTGTGAGTGCATAGTGATCAGTGTGAGTGCATTGTGATCAGTGTGAGTGCATTGTGATCACTGTGAGTGCATTGTGAGCATGAAAGTGAAGGCCGACAATGAGGAGTGTGTTGTCTGAATGCAGGGTGCATTCCCAGACATTTGATGCAACTCAGCATGTTACTGACTGCGGCGGAGGGTTTCAGATATAAGTTAAACTATTCCTATTATGCAGGGTGTTAAGTGGGATGAAAAAACTGGGGGGTCTCTCAAAGGGGCATGGCCTATATAATTAAGGGCGTGGCTTAAGCCATTTATGCTAAAAGTCTGTGCCCAGCATAATGTGCTGCCCAACTGGTTTCTGTTATTGCCTCCACCTGAGTAACATTACACCTACAACAAGCCAGGACTTTTGGCTTTGTCACAGGTTGTTAGTTGCATAAGATAAATATACTACATGCATACATACAACTATGGCTTCTTTGTATATAATATTGAAAATGCTTTAGTTCTTGCGCAAGAGGTTGTGGCATAATGGCTAGTGCTGATAACTTTGGAGCTGAGGAAGCAGGTTTGAGTCTCAGCGTCTGCTCAACATCCTGTGTTTCTGGGCAAATCACTTAATCGTTCTTGCCTACCAAAAATAAAATGTGGATGTCCTTGTTGGTGCTCATGTAAAGCACTTCGAGTTAAGCAATACAGCACTTTCAAAAAATAAAAGGTACATCAAAACAGTGAACTGCTGCAAAGTTAAGATTTTTTCCCCATTCTGAGTTTGAGGGTGAAAATGGAGAGCCTGATAGGTACCCGTCTCGGCGCCTGCTTTTAAGAACTCGACCCACTTAAAGCACTACTATTATGGCATTAATCAGGGATCGAGGGTTGAGGAAATAAATGATGTGCTGATCCTGCAACACACTTCCAGTCTTATGATTAGGTTTGCCAGCTCATTATTTTGATGTCCCAGACGGTACAAAAATAAACAGTCACCTAAAGTCCTATTTTCAACACTTATATGTGCATACTTCAAACAGCAAATATAAATGGAAAGCACTTTTAATTGTGTCCTAGAGCTGCCTGAATGATCCATGACTGATCATTAAAGGGAACAAAGACACAGAGAAGTCACATTTCAAATGAATACATACTTTTTTATTTATAACCTTATTTAGTGTCAAGACGAGGTCTTTGCAGGCGCTTTAAACAACACATGGCTGGCAATTTTTCTTTTGGCAACCCTACTTTATGTTCCTTTTCATTAAATGCATTCTCACACTACGGCAGTAAATGTAAAATACAAATGTAAGGAATAGGCAGAGTGGGGCCCTAGGTGTACTGGAACCAGAAAAAAATAAAGCATCAGTAACCAGTTTACAAAGGTATGTAAATATGCAAATGGGCTTTAACCTGTTTACTGTGTCTGACATTCTGCCGCGGTGCGGGCGTTCCAATGGGTGGGCGGGGCTGCGTCAGCCAGCGGTTGTTCGCAGCACCAGGGAGGGAGTGCTCCACGGCCAACGGGAGCACGGAATGGGTTAAAGACCTGTGAAAAACTCAGGTGTGTCGGAGATAAGACTCCAGACACCACCCAGCCGAACCCACAGCAGCTCGAACTGAGACACACGACTGTGGAACTGGGGTCGCTGAAGCCCTTTTAGCCCTATGGACATTGCTCGCCTGGTAGATATGGCGTTCTCCTTCTTGCTCCATGCCATGCAATGATGCACATCATTTTTGGCTGCTCCGCTACGTGACTTTTTTGTAAATCTGGGCTGAAGTTGTTTGATGTAAGAAGGAGTCTTTGTTCTGTGTGGGTAGTTTTGGCCTGCAAATGGGCAGGCCCAGAGGTAGAACTGCTTTTCCTGTAGTTTCCTTTCAGATTGGTAGGCTGGGGAGAGCACTGAGCACAATCAGGCAGCAGTAGAAAAGGATCGAGGATGCAGTGGAGAACACTGAGCGTCGCAAACAATTCTGTGGTTACTGTGAAAAAAGAGTGATCAAAAGACTGACCGGAAGATAGGTAGCTAGAGTCTCTCCTCGATATCGACACTCGCAGTAGTTGAATCGTGTGAGGTGATCTCTGAGTGCGATATGCTCCCAAGAGCTTGAGTAGCAGGTGGGCAGGAATGGTCACAAGAATCCTTCGAGGAAACCCCAAAGCACGAGCCAATCCTCGAGCCATTTCCGAGTTAAACGGTTTGCAAAACTGCAGAAGGGAAAGTATTGAAGAAAGCTGGGACAAGAGAAGTCCAATTATCGAAATAAAGTCACTCAGCGATAAGCACCACCATTTAACATATACAAGCAGATATCAATAGTTACAATGTCTCGTGCCCACAGTGCAAACGGAGCAGGATTCAAATGGGGCTAGGCAGGAGTGTTGCAGTTTCTCCAGTAGGCAGGTGAGTAGAGTCAGTCATCGCCAATGTGAAACTGAAATTCACAGCCGGAAAATATTGCCCAAAACATAGATAACTTTTATATTCAAGAAAGGAGTAACTCCAGCCACAGCAAAGTACTTCTTGATTCACCCAGAACTGCCATCACAGCTCCCCATGTGATCATAGAATGTTTAACCATTGTACATGGAACATACTACCACCCAGAACATGTGGGAACTATAAAGAAGAACCCAACTAAGGAAGAAAAATCCTAACAATACTACAACTCAAATAATTGTGATCGATGCCTCTCTGATGGGTTAGGGTGCTCATATGGACGATCATCAGAGTCAAGGGACATGGCCCTCCAAAGAAATGTCCCACACTTCCGTCTCCTGGAATTAAGAGCTGTCCACCTAGCCCTGAAGATATTTCATCTGCACCTCAAGACAAACTCACTTGGTCAAACAGACAAAGCAACAACTATGCATTGCTTGAACCAGCAATGGGGGGTATATGATCCAGAGTGCTGTCACAGGAAGCACCGCTGGTCTGCAAGTGGCTAATAACCAGAAAACTGAGGACCACTTTAGTACTCCTATAGGCACCCAGAATGCTCATGCGGATACACTAAGCAGGATATTCTCAGAAAACCAATAGCGGGTTCTAAACAACACCGCTCTACACAACATCTTCAGTGACTAGAGTTTTTCTCAGTTGGACCACTTTGGAAGCACAGACAACAAAAATGCCTGTACTTCACCTCCAGGTACTACTGTTAGAGATGTTTGTGTGTTTATGTTTTTGTGCAAGATTGACAACGTGAAAAATGTGGTTTTATGCTTGATTACACATCCACACATTGATATACTACTGTTGTCTTTAAAAGAATTTCCTACGATGTATGGGAGTGTGTTTTCCAGATCCTTGTTAACAAGGCCTCCATTTAGGCCTAGCAGCCATATTCTCCTATATACTCCCTCTATCTGGGTGCTCCCATTTCGGTTATTGCCAAGCTACAGGTTGTGCAGAACTCGGCGGCACAATTACTTACTGGAACGAACCGCCGCTGCTTAGATAAACCCGCTCTCTGATCCCTCCACTGGCTTCTGGTACAGGAGAGAATCCACTTCAAGGCTTTATGTATTACCCATAAATCCTTAAATGGAAATGGTCCACCCCTCATCAAGGCCCTAGTCAGAGCCTACAAGCCCTTTAGAAGACTTCGCTCCGACGAATTTCATCTGGCAGCGGTCCCTAGAATCGGAAGGTCCAGATCGGGGACCGCCTCTTCTCATATAACTCAGCCAAACTCTGGAATTCTCTTCCCTTGCTCTTAAGAAAGAACCCAACAACCTGGCCTTCCAGAAACAGTTGAAGACCTGGCTCTTCGCCTGAGCGCCCTCCCCGTCCCTTCCGCAGTCCTGCTACAGTTCTGGGATACCCCTGGGTGTCCATGCGCTATACAAAAGCATATTCCATTCCATATTGTTCAAACTGTCCTCCCCTGCAGATTGTATTGTTTATTTCTGCAGCATACAGTCAAACAGGAACATGTTAATTTCCATTGTCATTGTTCATGATGTTCTTGATTAATTTCTCCCCAGCCAGCCCAGTCATGGAGCTAAAACATTACTTCTGGGCCCTTCTGTTAGCTCACTGTATACTATTCAATTACAATAACTTGCTGTTGTTTCTATATCTAGTTTGCTCCACCATCTCCCGATGGCATTCACATAAAGTGGGTAGAATCAAAATTAACGCAATGGAGTCGTTTTTAGGTGCTAAAGCAACATGAAACTGAATAAGACCGTGTGCTGATGTGCTGTGAATGTAACCTATTTTACAATACCACTTGGAATCTGCAGTTTCGTTAATTTCATATGCAAAATAATGTATACAAATCTGCAATTTTGGGGGTGAGCCATAGATATTTCCTATGCTACTAGGAATGCTGCTATCATTTCCAGAAGGAACTCTGGTTACAATACTGACTCTGACTCATCGGACTATAGCTTTGACAGCTGATTCCAGTTCAGGCAACAGTGGAGAATACCATCGGAAGAGGGCAATAGAAATGGGACATGGTTTGGATATGGGCAAGGGAGAGGATGGGGCCAATATAATGGTCCAACCATGCAACTAATGCCGTACTATTATGATGGACCCCTTTTGAACAATGGCATCCACCAGGGGGCCCTTACCAATCATTCCAACACAATCAGCAACGTCCTTTTTTACGGGCAGGCCTAGGCTGCACATGCAGCAGAATGAAGAGAAGGAATTGGGTCCAAGAGGTCCCATACAAGAACAAATAGAGATGACAACTGGGAGCAAGACGAAGGAGGCACAACCAGGCCCAAGCCACCAATCAGCCTAGTTGTTAACCTGACTGATAAAATACGGTCTGACCCAAAGATGAGGATTTTCGAAAAAGGACTAAGTTTTGTACCAACTGTGACCCTTGATAAATTCAAACTTGATTGTGAAGTCAACTAATTCATCAAAAAAATCAAACTCTTGTTTTTTTTGTTTTTTTTTTTCAGAAAACTCAAAGATAAAGACTAAGGGTGACACAGGTCTCAGAGTTAAATCTACCTTTACACCACCCTCTACAGCAGACCCTGTAGAAATACTCAAGTTTGAAAAAGCAGTCTTGAAGGACATAGGAGAAATAAATCCCAGTCTTCTGAAGACCTTTCATACGACTACCAGAGAAGAGAAATCAGCGATCAAGGAGTTGGCTAATGACAAAAGCATTGTGATAAAACCAGCGGACAAGGGGGGAGCCATTGTCCTCTAGTCAACTGAGGAAAGGTTGCCAGTTAAATGAACGTTAACTAAGACTGAGATGCGCACAACATAATTGAATTTATAATGATATAACATTTGTAACTGTTTCACTTATACAGTTTATTCATGTTAGTTCACAGAAATTTTCAACACATTCTGTGAATTACAAATCGTTTTTTTCAAAACATACATATACTATAACACATTTTTCAAGAACTCATTCAATGTACAAAAAATCAATTATGACTTAGGTTGTCAATAGCCCAATGCATTTCGGGACACGTGGAGGCAACACTGCAAGTAAAAGATAATATACAGGCACATCAGTTGTGATTCAAAAAATAACATATTCAGGGAAACATCCTTTACAATGCAACTTTTACCACGCAGTGCCTTTACGACACAACTTTTACAATGCAAACCATTACAACGCATTGCGCTGGGGGGCGCTCTAGGCTAGGGAATAGGTTTAATTTACTATCCAACACCTTCCCTACTATCCACGGGGACTGGAGTTGGAATAGTAAATTAAACTATTCACTGTCCAGCGCCCCAAAGCACTATGCGTTGTAAAGGCATGCGTTGTAAAAACAGCGTTGTAAAGGCATGCGTGGTAAAAGCATGCGTTGTAATGTCATACATCCACATATTCAACATGTTCAAGTAACATTTGTACTCAAAAAGAGAATCCTTCACCAAAAGCCACCTTCAGTGCACTGTGTTTAAAAAAGGAATAGAAATGAATCTCAAAAACGATAACTCACACCATTGATTGAGGGCTACTCCCTATGGTTGCTCCTTCAATCCGTTTATCACGCGAAAACAATATGCTTCTCCTTTTCCTGCAAAATGTATATGGACTTATAGCTCAACAGTCTAACTCGTTTACAAAAAACGTCACAGTAACACACTAAAAACTCGTACCTTATGTTTGAAACAACAAGACACAGTTTGGGAATTACACTGCTGGATTTTCGTTAGTGCTCTGTGTGTAAAAAAAACAAACTATAGATTCTTGTCACAAATCAAAGTTCCAATTACAGAATCGCTATCGAGTCATGCCGCGCTTACCTATTCAAGCCAAATCTAAGTATCTCTCAAAGAATCTCCTTCCTCCTTCTGAGTTGTAATGCCGTGACCTGCCGAGTATTGGAAAATACAGTTACTACAAGTTTCTATTTGCAGCCTTTCATCTTAACAAAAGAACTTCCCTAGGTGCTCACCTCCAAATTGCTTCGCTTACTCCTAACGCAACGCCCACTCTACTTCTCTCCTTTGCAGTCGGTAGTCGAATAACGCGATACCGAGTCTGTTTCACTTCCTGCTTTAGCCAAACTCATGCGCCTCCCTATTGGCTGCTAAAACGCATTCCGAACCAGTCACCGCTCAGCTTTCTAGAACCGCGTTCACTCTATTATGGTTGCTCAGGCAAACTAAAGACTCAGAGTTTCTTATTTCAATTAACTTTAATCAGCGTTCACCATGACCAAATGTTCATGTAAACCGTGCTCCTAATCTTGCTAGAAACATATCAAAAAGTCCTCGTAGTTATCAGCGAACGCCCAATACAATCAAGTTGCTAAAATAGCGTCTCTTTGATCAGAAAATAGAGAAAAATAAGGAATCAAGTAAAAAATTAAAGAAAGCAAAAACGTGTATACAGAAAAAAACTGTGCATTTAGAAAGACCAGACAAGGAAAACATGGACTTAAAACATGCTTTTTGTTACCAACCATATCTCTAAAAAAAGAATATTTTTTATAGATAACTGCTAAGTTCAATTCGGTCATTAAGACCCCCTGGGGTCAGAGTACCAAGTTTTTTTATCCAATATGTTTCTCTCTGTAGTAATTTTTTATTCATGTCAATACCTTCTTGGGTTGATACTACCTCAAGTATTTGGAATCTTAACTGGGCTATTGTATGGTGTGTGTCTTGCCAATGCATGGCTAGTGGTGAGGTGGTAGACTTATTTCGAATCCTGCTTTTATGTTCTGATATGCGGATTTTTATTTTGCGCTCAGTTTTACCAACATATAGTAAGTCACAAGGGCACTTGATGGCGTATATGACTTGGTTTGTATTACAATCACCTTCAAATCTTACTCTGATAGTTTTTCCTGTATGAGGATGAGAAATCACATTTCCTATTATTGCATTATTACAATGTACACAGTTTGTACACCTACGCATTCCTCTGCAGTCCTTAGATTTCTGTGTTTCTTTTTGACCGAGTAATTCTTTGATGTTTTTTGACCGAGTATAGGCAAATAAGGGTCTGTCTGAAAAGATGTTTTGAAAGTCTGCTTCCTGTTGTAAGAGTTCCCATCTTCTGTTTATGATATTCTTGATTTTCTGGGAGTTGATTGAATATTTAGATACAAACACATTTAGCTTTTGTTCAATCTTTTCTTTTTTGTGCAGTAGACATCTGCGATCTTCATTGATTGTTTTGGTTTGTGCTTCTTCCAATAGTTTCACTGGATAGCCTCTGCTCTTGTAGTTCTCCTTGTACTTGGAAATATATTCAATGATTTTTTCCTTTTTTATCACTATTCGCCGTAGTCTTAAGAACTGTGAGTACGGTAGGTTCTTTAATAGATTTTGAGGATGAAAACTTTGGTAGTGTTACAAACTGTTTTTGTCCGTGGATTTGCGGTGTAGTGTGGTAATGATATGTTCTCCTTCAATTTCAACATTAACATCCAGGTATGCTATCCTTGATTTGCTTGCGGTGTAAGTGACCTGAATTCTTGGGTTCCTTGAGTTCAAAATCCCTATGTTGTCCACTAATTGTATTTCTGATTCAGACCATATTAAAAAAATATCGTCAGTGTAACAACAAAAATATTTTAGATTGTCTGTCCACTCTTTGTTGCCAAAAATATGTTCTTTTTCAAATTTAGAAATGTACGGGGGTGGGGTGCACACCGTAGTCCTCCTTATTTCACCAATTTCAACCAATTGTACTCCAATGTGCGTGCAACTTGGCTCCGTGTCATGCCCAAATCACACGATTTCAGACAAAGACACAGCATCTGGAGAGACCATTCTCCCCAAATGCAGTGCACAGCCATTTCTGCCCTTTGGCGTATTCAACTCCTTATTCGTTTTTTTACAATAAAATTTTTTATCCTTTTGCTTGTTCTCTGTTCTTCAATTTAATGTGTAGTTCCTGTCCACACGTGGGATTGCGCACCATTTTCCAACGTTTCTTTTGTTCACCAAGTGCCCATCCGGACTTCAATGAGGAACAAGACAGAAGCGCTATTCATAAAAAGCAGCGTTTATTCGAATTAAACCCAATGCATTTCGGGCTGAAAATGCCCTTCATCAGGGGTCGCTAGAAAAATGACAAGGTAACGATCAATACATATTCATCAACGATGCATCACAAGTACATTTGAACCATTCATCGCCTTTTGTACCTAATCACTGCAATTACCCCACCGTTAAATCACATGCCCTTTGCTTTACCCTTCGATTGTCTATGTCAACATAAGGTATTTGCATTCCCCAATTTATAGACATTAAATCTCCCCATTGTGCCACAGTTCAAAACAAACGTTTTAGTTTGTGCTATAACCCTTTTGACTTAGACCCTTTGTGCAGAAAAAACGCCCCACCTCCCCACATTCTCAGCGCTAAGCTCATTCTAATGCGTTATTTCATACCTGCAAAAAACGACGCACTTCATCTGACCTCTTCAATGTTTAAATGAGTGTATCAGCATCTCTCATTTATCTGCTTTTTTTAAAAACAAACCGGATATACTCTCTGTTGCTCCTCCCCAATACACCCACACCTGCCTAGAACTCACTCACTATTTGAAATAGCTGTTTTGTAAACAGAAATGTGTCAGTTCTAGCAGGAATACAGGATTCAATTCAATTTCTGGGTGCTGTAACACCATCCATTCTTCAGCTTCCAATCCATCTGCATGTCCAATTGAAGTGTACAAAGACACCACATCTATTGTACAGAGAATGTAGTCATTGCCAGTTTTTAGTTCGATCTGGTCCAATTTAAGCAAAAAATCAGTAGTATCCTGTATATAGGTGTGCCATTGCTGAATGAAAGGTTGCAAAAAATGATCAATTATTTTTCCAGCTGGTTCAAAAATGGAATTACATTCCGATACTATTGGTCGGAATGGGGGATTTTCCAAAGACTTGTGAACTTTTGGCAACATGTATAGTTTTGGTCTCTTAGGGTTTTTAACCATTAGAAATGTTGCCATGTTGTCCGAAATCCAATCTTCTTCAATGGCCTTCTCTATAAGTGATTGAAGTATCTTTATAATCTCAGCTGTAGGATCTTGCTGTAATGACAGATAAGTGTTGTTGTCATCTACGTGTTCTTGGACCTTTTTTTGATAAAATTCTGTGTCCATGAGTACCAAGGCTCCGCCTTTGTCAGCCTTTTAGAAAGTCAGCTCTGTCTTTTGTCCAAGTTGAATTAAAATACTTTTTTCCGCCCTACTTAAATTGTTTGGGACATTGCTGTGTTTTTTGTAGTTCAGTTTTTTTAGATCTTTCATTACCAGTGTCTCAAATAAATCCAGTGTTTTATGTGAGGTAGGTGCCTCGAAGGTACTTTTCGGTCAAAATAATTCTCTCTTTTTTGGTTGTGCCTCATCTTTAGGAACAATGTTGTCAAAGAAGTTCCTTAACCTCAAATTTCTCATAAAATTGTAGAATGCCGTCATCAAAATGGAAACCTGTATGCATTGGAACAACGTGATTCCTTTGTTTAAAATCTTCTCTTCTTTGTTTGTTAATGAGTATTTTGAGATGTTAATTATGAGGGTTTCCCCTGGCTCCTCAGTCCTTTCTTGGTTTTCTCTTTCTCTTTTTCTTTTTCCTCTCCTTGTTTTTTTGTTGTTTTATTTTGGTCTGGCGGATGGTCTGCTTCCGGTACCTGTAACAAAAAAGACACTGGTGTGCCTGAGGTGCTGGCTTTTTCTTGGGTTTGTTCAGCTCCTGCAGAATGTGTTGTTTTTATTGGGGCTCTGGACGAGTCTATATCCTTATCTGTAGCCAAACTTTCTTCAGAAGAATTAGCGGGGCGTCGTGTGAAACGTCTTTGCGCGTATACCTCTGCCCATGTGTAAGCTTCATTCAACTTATAGTCAATGGTATCTTGCTTAAACTTCCTTAGTTTGGTCTTTTGTAATTCTTTACCATACTCCTCCAATTTTATGTTTAAATTAGCCAAGAATCTACCCAGTTCTTCATCCGACATTCTCTCAGAAAGATCTGATCGTATACTCGTAATTTCAATTTTCAACTCATCTATTGTTCTTGCCAGTTCTTCTATAATTAAAAGTATTAAATCAAGTGAACACTTGTTGAGTATCTGATACCATTTCTCCATGAACTGTGAATTATTTTGTAGACGATAAAGCATTGGTTTTATGGATAATCTGAGTCCCCTGGGGATCCGTTTAACCTTATGATATTGAATCAGGATAGATGCGTGTAGCCGCTGATTCAGTTCTCGTTTAGCTGTGAATTCCAACTGTTTCAATTGATGTCCTATTGATCCACTGTGTGCCTGTAAATTGCTGACTTCATTGATCAAGCCATAAACTTCTGCTGCTTGCTCTAGTCAACTGAGGCATATCGCAAAGAATCTCTCTGGTTCCTCATTGATGGAAGAAACGATGAACGGGAACTTACTGACCCCACTGATTTCATTAGAAAGAAATTTGCAAGCATGACTGAACAAGCTTCGACAAATGAATGGATATCAACAAAAGATGCCGATTTCTTAATAAACAAAACACCCACTTCCTTCTGCATCGAGACATTGAGTCTCTTTACACGAGCCTCCCCCACAGTGAGACCCTCGACATAATCGAAAAAGTACTTTTCAGGGTGGATTGGGAATACACAGAAATGTAGTTATGGAGTGCTGCAAGTAGCCTTTGATCAAGAATTTATTTCAGTTTGAAGGGGACCTGTATTTACATAAACACAAGACTAGCATAGGCAGCACTTTTGCGCCAGGTGTAGCTGGCCTCTATGCACGCCATTTGGAAAAACACAGGGTCTTGAATCCTCAGAATCCCTAGCTGAAACACATTAATATTATTATTATATAAATTTGTATCGCGCAACTAAACCGCAGGGGCATCAAGGCGCTGTGGAATAGATACATTGATGAGGTCCTTGTTATATGAGGAGGTAGTGAGGCGACAGCAAAGAAATTCATAGACTGGTTGAATTCACAAAACGAGTTTCTAAAATTCACCCAGGGAATATGTATTTCTTGACCTCAATAAATAGCGGATCAAGGCACCCTCGAATAACCACATATGAAAAGCCACTGGCAAAAAACTGCTTACTATTCTGTGACCGTTTCCATCCACATCACCTAAAGCACAAAGGTTAAGGAGAAACTCCTTTGATATAAGGGATTACAAAGTACAAGCCGGAAATTTGGCAACAAAACGTGAGGCCAGAAACTATCCACCAAAGAAAGTAGCACAAGCAAGGAACCAGGCACGCAATAACAACAAAGAGGCCTTACCCGACCAGATCCCACAGAAGGAAAAGGAAGATAAGTTAATTTGCATAACCACTTTCAATGTAGCCTCTGACAGAGCGAGCAAAATAATCTATACACACTGGCGGATCCTTAACAGTGGCCATCTAACATTACAAAACCCATGTTCTCGCAAAGACAAGGACAAAGTCTAAGGGATTTGCTAGTACATGCATGCCCATGTAAGACAACATCAGACAGGCACAGGGTACCATACCCTCAATAGTTTGCCATTATCAATCTGTGTAATGTGTTGCACCTTATGAAGGGTACAAAATCTGTTGTTTTTAATGACAAAACTAGGTGGGAACTGAGGAAACTAATGAACTGCAATACAAAAAGAGTAGTGTACTTGATCACCTGTTCATGCATTTTACAGTATATTGGAATGACCACTTGGAAAGTGAAGACAAGAATAAGCGAACACCACAGCAATCTCTGATGTGAGCAACAACATAAATGTCCACACATTACATTGAGTAAAAGCACACAGTCTGAGATTACCAGTGGGTAATCCTGGAATACATGAACAATACAGTCAACTCTGAGTCAAGACTGTTCGAGAAAGAACAAAGATGGTGTTTAAACTCAAGACCCACACTGAGGGCCTCAATGACAACATCCCGTGGGGGAAATTTATGGCATAGTGACTTTCATCAACATAAGCACTTGCTTCCCCATTTGGTTAGGGCAACTCCTAGAGGTCACATGGGCCTAAATATACTTACAACAGGCCTTCAATGACAACATAGTCCCCTTTTTTGAAGGAACCGCCCATTTGTTCACTGCATTTATCTAACTTTTGACAAAATTAATTGGATATGAGGCTTTATTCACACACAACTTATTATCTCCATACATTCTTTTTGGTTAAAGTAAATGAAATTGAAGCTTTATTCTCACACCCATCGATCTCCATACATTTGCTCACTATCGCTGAATGATCGGCTTTAACCAAGTATTCTATCTCTCCACATTTTATTACGCCCTTAGGCCAACAACAGCACCATAGACAGACACCAACATGCTGTTAGCGCGTGTTGAGGTTTGCAGTCCACAGAAGGAGGAAGTAGCTCCATCCGTGGTGGCCATTTTGAGAAAGCTAGCAGTCTAGTTGTGTGGCAGCCTCCTAAGTGAGGAGAGGACGGAGCGCTCCCTCATCAGCAAAGTGTATGAAGAGCAGCCTAGGGCTAAGACGGGTAATATCCAGGCCCCAGTGATATTTCTTTAGGTGAATTGGCAGCCATGAAGTAGCGAGTACGGCATAGCCGTGGAGTGCCCACACGACACGACATGATGACTATATGTGTTTTCTGTCTCATACAGTGTGACTACAGGCTCACTTTGCCACCGAAGGACCCATGAAGCAAACGTTTTAGCTCATTCTTGTATGTGGTGTTTGTATTAAGTACGTTTGTGTCGGTGTACTTTTGTGTTTTACGTCACATGGATCACTGTTCTATTAGTTGTTCTCACCTCAGCAAAACATTATTTTAAGTTCATAGGAACTCTTACATGGAGGTGATTTCTTAAAATATTACAAGTAAAATATACAGTGCACTTTGCCTATGTAACCTGTGTAAGCAGGCTAATACTCTCATCATTATATATTGCAGTTTGTCAAACAGTTCCACCAAGTAGGGGATATAACCTCTTCTATTAGCATGAAGTGTGTGTGCAGTCATCTTGCGACAGTACAACTTTAGAAGTAGGGAGGGAGTCAGATCCTTGGTCTTAAAGAAAAGCCATGGAGACTGCCTTGAGACAAGTAGACCGGTAGAAAGGAAGGCGCTTTGCAACCTATATTTTCTATCTTACCCCAGTGTATAACCATACCGCCTGGGAGACAGATTAAAGTATCATTTACACACTAGGCAGGTATTTTTAACTTCTCACTATACTACAAACCCCTCCTGCTCCTATTCCTTATAATGTTTTGTTTGATATGTTTTATTGACTTTTTAAAACAGATTATGCATATTACAAGCTTACACTCACAGGAGCATAATTACATTCAGGAGCATGTTATACAAAAGTTACAGTTGCAGATTAACAGATAACATATTTGCTAATTTGTATCCGTACAGCTGTTAAGTCTTACATCAAATAGAACTTGCACAATAATTCTGGTGTGTAACGGTGACAGGAGATTATTATATACGTGCAGGAGTTGTCTGCTTGTATGTGCGCCTGTTTGGTGCAGGCACCCTTACTAATTCCTTGTAACTGCGCTATATCGCCGAAGGCTATTGATCAAACTGCTATATATAACCCAAAAACTTGCAACATCAGATAATAGAGAGAAGAACGGAAGTGTGCCTAACTGATTAAGGGGGCGTGTATCTATAACCATTGTGTCACTCCTGTGGTTTAAATCGGTCAATCCTGTTGACGTAGTCCTGCATTCAGCTTTGTTGCATGTGGTGTTTGCTGTGCGCCCCAGGCCAGATTTTATGAGGGCTGCGGTATTATCATGTGCGTGTTCAGGGCATTCAGCGTTTGGGTAATCTATGGAATCTCCTGGAGCTAGTTCCAGTTGAAGCGTCTTTAAGATTACATTCCAGGCAGCGGAGATCGGGTATTTGCGTAATCCAATGATATCTTCCCTTTGAAGGGAAGTGCCCTCCACTTTAGCCCAGTTCAGCATGGATTGAGAGGTCTCAAGTGGCTTTCAGTGGATGGGGGGGTTGCGGGGGGTAGGGGGGTGTCTTCCATTTTCCAGCGTCTTGTGATCAGCCTTGTGGCTACTACCAGGCCTAGATCTAAGAATCTGGAAGTGACTCTGTGGTTCTTACCCCTGGTGAACATCCCTGTAATACAAGCCTCACACGTGTCAGGAAGTACCATCTCAGTGCTTTGTAGTGTAGTTCCTATATTACCAATAGGCTCAGCGCATTGGAATAACATAAACGATAGTTTAGACGTAGGACTGAGGTCATCTAGGTCTCTACTGAATATGTTAGACTTAATTAGGTATGCCAGCTAGCTCAGAGGTCACTAGAAACTTTCTCGAGTGAACAGGAAGGAGTTAACTTTCCTGAATAGACAAGAAGGGATTAGTTTCTGACAACTGCATAAACATGACAACTTTGCTCCCCCCAGAATGAGGAGTATATTACCTGAGTCACGGTAAACAATAGACAGCTATTTCACTCAGTCAATCGTGCATGCTTAGTTTCACCAGGAGTGCAGAGAAATAGAGAGACAGGCGTTTTCAATAAAAGTTGTTATTTATTGAGCAGTCCTCTTTCTCGTGCAAAAGAAGTGAATTGCCACAATTGCAATACTTGTCATTAAGTAAAATGCGTACAGTAAAAGGAGTATTCTGAAATAATACTGTAAAAGCATTTATATGGTTTCTAAGCCATAAGATACTTAAAACGGATAAAATATATACATACATAAAATCATTGACTAAACGTACTCAACTGGTGCTTCTAAGATACGCCTACCCCGGTGTACCTAACCTAAGCCTAGTACGTGGGAAGGAGTAAGTGAGCTGCAGTTTAAGTTAAGTAAGTTTTTGCCAAGAATCTGAATCAAGAATTCTTTAAGGATCTAATCAGCTCCGTACCTTGGTTATAGAATAAAGGAGGTCTTGTATCTCTCTCTCAGGACTCGTTCTCCCAGCAACCCGCAAGGGTGACTGGAAACACTGGAGCTAGATTTCTCGGCAGGAGAAAAGACAGTGTCTCTCTCAGTGCGTCAACTGGAGGGTCGGCTTCCTTCGGCTCTCGTTACAGCTGGGCTTCCGGTAAGTAGATAGCCGATCTGCTCCAAACCATCGTTTGTTTGCTTAAGGCAAACGCTGGTATATTTATACCTGGAAGGTGCCGAGTTTGACGTAAGGTTGGACATAAGACGTCACTAAGAACTTACAGTTCTTTCTGGACTCCAGGAGTTCTTGGACAAATAAAAAAAAAGCAGGGGGAATTCCCGGGCTGCTGGAGGCTTGTTTTGTTTAAAGAACGCGTTGTACTTTCTAGGAGTCTATGGGAATAGCCCTGCCGTATTTGGACTGCATTGGCTATGACTAAATATGGATATGATTCTTATGCCTTTATAAGGACATGATTTGTTATAACCACATAAGGGCATGAATCGGGAATATTTAAATAGGGCCCTAGATACGTTCACAACACCCACTCTACGTATAATGTCCATCATTACTAAATACTAAGCAATACTAAACATATAATGATGCATGTTTTCCAACCCACCCCAAAAGACATAAATTGCATTTGAAATGGTATATGGTATATACACGAAAATGAGTATTTGTACTGTACGTTTTTCAAGCAGTGGTATCATTCAGATAATGCATACATAAATATTGGCTGAATGAATTGCGAAAAATTCATTTTATGAAATGGCTCTTAATACAGAAAAGAAGGTCGAGACCATTTCATCACATATTTATACAATACTGTACATGTGCTAGAGGCTAAGTTAAAGTATTGTCTCTAGAGTGTCTAAAAATAGAAGTTCTGTTCTCTAAGAATAGTTCTACTTTAAGCAGAGTACCATGTGCCAGAAAAAAGGTAAATATTTTGGGAATTAAAAAATAGTTCCAATTGTTTTTAGTAGTGTTGTTTATCAAAAACTGAAGGCCAAATTCAGAGTTCAGGGAACGCTGTGTGCTCGTTGTTTCAAAAGTTATTCTCGTTTTTAGGAGAGAACATAAAATCAGACAGGCTGGCCAAAAATTGGTCTACAACAGTAGGTGAAAGTTCGACCAAGTTCGAAAAAGCTGAAATAGTGCATATGTGAGAATCATTGCCATCATCGATGTCTGGATCAGCAATGCTCACAGAAGGTTGTACCTGTGTAGTACTGCTTTCATCCAGTACTTCACCGCCACCTAATCGTAATGGTGAAGTCTCAACGAATGCCGTCATCAGAATAGGTAGCCGCTGGGGACAACACATTGCATGAGCCGTTACCGAACCAAGCAAAGTATCGATATCCACAGGTACAGCTGATGGTAGTGTAAGAGAGATGTCCAACACGCATTCTTCTCTGCATAGCAGACATCGAAGCACAGGTAAGATGCAATCTTGCCAGATTGGTCTGAATGAAAGAAACCAGGTAGTATTCAGATCTCTTAGCCGGGCAAAGCGGAGGACATTAGTGATCCATTCTCGGTATCGTATAGCCACGATCGTTTCTTCCATTGTAGCCTGAGTTTTGTCTGTGGCTTGACTTGCCATATCGGAGCAGAAGGAACAAAAATAAAATTCCTGCTACGAGTCCCAAAAGAAGAGGCAGTCCGCCGAATACAGAATGCACAAAATTCGGGAAGATGCCAAGAACTGTTTCAAAGGGTAAACAGACATAATAGCGATGCAAAAATATCGACTGGACATAATATCGAGGTAAAAATATAGACTAGACAAAATATCGACCAGACATAATATAGACTACAAAAATATCGATTACTATCGATATTAATAGCCAAAATATCGAATCAAAAATATAGACTAGACATAATATCGACTAGATAGAATATAGACAACAAAAATAAGGTAAGTTTTTAATAATTTGTAATAATTGTGTAATATAAATCTGTAGCGGGTTGTGGGTTTATAGGGGAATAGGGTGGGAAGTAATTTAAAAAAAAAAATTAAATCTGTAATATAATAGTAATTGTTAATTAATTATTAATTGTTAATTAATTAAAATATAATTGGTAATTAATAATAATTGATTAATTGATAAATAATTAATTTTTCATACAATATTTTCTGTAGCGGGTTGTGGGTTTATAGGGGAATAGGGTGGGAAGTAATTTAAATATAATTAATTAAATATGTAAAATAATTATAATTGTTAAATAATTGTTAATTGGTAAATAATTAAAATTTAATTGGTAAATAATTATAATTGAATAATTGATAAATCATTATTTTCTACTAAATAATTTTTTGTAGCGGGTTGTGGGTTCATAGGGGAATAGGGTGGGAAGTAATTTAATTTTAATTAATTAATTATGTAAATTAATAATAATTGTTAATTAATTATTAATTGGTAATTACTTAAAATATAATTGGTAATTAATTATAAATATTTAATTGATTAATAATTAATATTTAGTAAATTATTTCTGTAGTGGGTTGTGAGTTTATAGGGGGAAAGGGTGGTAAGTAATTTAATAATAATTAATTAATTATGTTAATTAATTAAAATTGTTAATTAATTAATATTTGTCCATTAAATAAAATTTAATTGGTAAATAAAAGTAATTGGTATTGGAAATTAAATTTAATTGGTAATAATATTTCTATTAATTATATTTATTTATGATTTTTTTCCTTTTGCTACTGTTGCACTTACTGGAGTGGGAATAGTAATTTTTACACCTATGCTATCCATCGTTTTCCTACTGTTGCAACCACTGGAGTGGGAATAGTAAATGTAATCCCTACGCAATCCAGCGCTTTCCCTACTGTTGCACCCACTGGAGTGGGAATAGTCATTTTAACCCCTACGCTATTCTGCGCTTTCCCTACTGTTGCACCCACTGGAGTGGGGATAGTAATTTTAACCCCTACGCTATCCAGCGCTTTCCCTACTGTTGCACCCACTGGAGTGGGAATAGTCATCTTTACCCCTACGCTATCCAGCGCTTTCTCTACTGTTGCTCCCACTGGAGTGGGGATAGTAATTTTAACCCCTACGCTATCCAGCGCTTTCCCTACTGTTGCACCCACTGGAGTGGGAATAGTAATCTTTACCCCTACGCTATCCAGCGCTTTCCCTACTGTTGCACCCACTGGAGTGGGAATAGTAATTTTAACCCCTACGCTATCCAGCGCTTTCCCTACTGTTGCACCCACTGGAGTGGGAATAGTAATTTTAACCCCTACGCTATCCAGCGCTTTCCCTACTGTTGCACCCACTGGAGTGGGAATAGTAATTTTAACCCCTACGCTATCCACCGCTTTCCCTACTGTTGCACCCACTGGAGTGGGAATAGTAATAAAAACCCCTACGCTATCCAGCGCTTTCCCTACTGTTGCACCCACTGGAGTGGGAATAGTAATTTTAACCCCTATGCTATCCAGCGCTTTCCCTACTGTTGCACCCACTGGAGTGGGAATAGTAATTTTAACCCCTATGCTATCCAACGCTTTCCCTACTGTTGCACCCACTGGAGTGGGAATAGTAATTTTTACCCCTACGCTATCCAACGCTTTCCCTACTGTTGCTCACACTGGAGTGGGAATAGTAATTCTTACCCCTACGCTATCCAACGCTTTCCCTACTGTTGCACTCATTGGAGTTGGAATAGTAATTTTTACCCCTACGCTATCCAACGCTTTCCCTACTGTTGCACCCACTGGAGTGGGAATAGTAATTTTAACCCCTACGCTATCCAGCGTTTTCCCTACTGTTGCAGCCACTGGAGTGGGAATAGTAAATTTTACCCCTACACTATCCAACGCTTTTGCTACAGTTGAACTCACTAGAATTGTAACAATACATTTTAACCATTTTGCTATGCTATGGTAAAAATATTATATATGTTTATTTAATATTATGTTTTTATATATATATATATATGTATTATTTTTGTGATATAATTTTGTTTATTTATATTAATTATTTATTAATATTACATTTATGTAATAATTTTTACTAAGTTTATATTAAATATATTTATTATTATATTAGTTTTAATTTAATTTAAAGACATTTAAAAAATCGATATTTTGACAGTCTATATTTTTGTAACTCGATATTTTGGAGTCGATATTTTAGTACTTACCTGTTTGAAGATAGGCAGTCGATATTTGTCCCTCGATATTTTCTCCTCGATATTTTTGTATCTCGATTTTTTTGTGGTCGATATAATGTCAGTGATCCGTTTCAAAGGGTGCTAACAGTCCTGAAAAAATTGTCTTAAATACATGTGCGATGCCACTGGTATCTGACATGTTTAAGATTTGGCTTAACATTTCTACGAAATGCACGGGGCAATTTGTCGATAATAGGGTATGTATCTCTGCCGCTGTCCTTGCAACTTGCAGATCATGCGTCTTTTTGGACGAGGTTAAAGGCACAGTTGTCTGTAAAATAATAGACTTCATTCTGCTTAAAGTATCAATTCGAATAGAAGAGATATTCAGAGAAGGCCATATTGCTGCCTCCTTGTCTGGTTTGCTGTTTAGATACAATATTTGCATAAAGCAAAGGACCCTGGAAGTAACGCTCACGAGATAGGCTATTCCTGGCACCATGCCACAACAGCTGTGGTCACTTATTATAACATAGCTTCCGTTGGAAAGCTGTCTGAAAAAAGGCTCTATCTGTGTTGCAGGGGTGCCGTGCAAGTGACATGAAAGGTTATTTAATGAACCTTCGTAGGCTCCATGCAAGTTAATACCTTGACACAGAAGTGTACCGCTTAGTGAATTTTTACAGTTGTTGCCACTAAGAAATACTTATTTTTTCCCTACACTATAAGATTTATGTGTATAAGGTAAATTCCCGGTTGACTTGATGTATCCTTTACCTAACCTTTCATACAGGCCTGCTGGTATATACTTTTGGCAATATTGAAACTGAAAAGTTGTTATCGGAATTGTAATTGTACCATGTATTATCCATTCAATGACAGGTCTCTCTGACATTGTCAATGGTAATCTCTCAAGTTTTTCAATGCTCAGTATCGTATAATCTGCTCCTTTTTGTGCCAAACTGATTTGTTTATCAGTAAGGTTAAAGATAGAAAATAATGACGTTATGTTGATTAGATGCCATGGCACGTAGCCTGAACGCAGATTTTGTAACGTCCAGCCTAGCTGTACAATAGAACGTAATTGGGACTGGCCATGTTGTAACATTAGCAAGTCCTGCTCTATTATATCAATAGCAGATGATAAAATGCTGTCCAGTGAATAAATTCTGGAGGACAGAGTCGTTAACCCATTGTCCACTACAGACAGTGATTTTTCCAAATTAATATGATCAATTTCTCGTATTTTTTCAGCAGTTTCAATTTGCATTACTTTCCAAGCTTCGTTGTAAGCAGCATATATACCGGCGTATATGAAACGTTTTTGACGCTGTTTGCGAGGTCCCAATATGAAATCTCGCAAGTCAGCACCTTTTTTAAGTAAAGTTAAGTGTTGCTTCATTTCAGGCAGTGTGGATTTCTGTAGCCATTCGAGGCATAGTTTCCCTACACTGTATGTTGTAATTATCCCTGGATGTTGTCTTTGGGAATATCTTGGGTCTGGCCTGTTCTGTTTGAACCCCTGTATTTTGTTCAGGAATCTATCTTGACAGTTATTAGTGTCTGTGGGCCAGATCAACCATTTTTTCCAATCAGGATTTGTTCTGTTTTGGATTAAAATGTGGGATATGTCTATCTCCACATCTGTAGTGCTATTACTATCAGGTATGGGCTTTGGAATAGACGGTTTGTTTAAGTCTTTTATCTTGGCTAAGCCAAGACAGGTTGTTTGTTGAATGGTGTCGTCAGGAATATTATCTGTTCTGGGATCATGCAGGCTCTAAATAATGATTCTAGACCTTGTACCTGCCAGTCTTTTGTACCCCAGATGGTTTTTGTCTCAATGTTGTTTTTCCAAAATTCAAAACCAAATGTAGACATTTTTTCATAAAATTGTTCAGAATAAATCAATTTAGTATTTGTCAACATGTTTTCAATTCCTGTCTTATTTAACATTTTGAAATAAAACGTTTCTGGATCAGTGTTGTTTAACCCTAAGAAGTATGGAAATTTCTCATAAAATGTTTTCGAACTGCCTTTTGGCGGTGTAGGACAATGTTCCCATTGGTTATAAGTAAAAACATTTCTAGGATTAGCAGATTTATGCAAATAGTGATGACCATAATGATTAAAACAGTACATTTCTTCATAGTTTGATGAATCCTGCAAATAATCATGTTCTGTGAATTTTGCTGACATTTGTAAATCTGACATCATATTATTAATATTTTCAAAGTCCCAATCATCAGAGAAAGTACTTGGTGTCACAAAGTCACTTAAGGAAACCTTGAACTGGTGTGGATATTTCAAGAGCTCAATCGGGCCATAGATTTCGTAATCCGTTGTGTCCCATGCTACACCACCCGGTATAGGATTGGCTGTGATGTTCACTGATGACAGTTCTCTTTTTTCAATGTGAGAAGATCTGTGAGGCTTTAGGACCAAGTCGATGTTCTGACTTGCTGTGTCCATTGTACTATGTTTTCCATCAATAAATCTACCCAAACTTAAAATCAAGATGAGCCACAGAAGGAGGAAAAGTACACCTAACACAATCCATAATTCAATCCATGGAGAAATCAGATATGTTTCTTTGATTTGATGAAAGAGTTCAGTCATTTTTTGTTTAAAAGTTTTAGTTGCTGGCTTTTCTTCATGTACACTCGGATCATCAGAAAAGTCATCGAAATTGATGAAGTAGCCAGATGCAGTTCTGTCAATTGTTGGAATTGCTTCCGGATTTTCATCAATCTTTGGATATGTATGTTCAGAGGCTACATCATTGTAGACTGGTGTTTCTTGACGAACTGTTGCAATTTGGGTTTCAAGAGGCACAAGTTCCATGGCTTTGTTGCATAGTCCTTCTTTGTTCACTCCAGGTTTATCAAAAGTGATAAGTCTCTCAGTTTGAACCTCTTGGATTGTAGCAAGGTTTGGTCTTCTGCTACTTCTTGGGAGTCCACTGGGCCTACTACTTATTATTGGCCACATGATTGTGGTTTTACCAGGTCGATTGATACAACCCTGTTTTCCTTTTTACCAGCAAGGGGCGGTAGTACTACTGATCTTGTTCCACTGACAGATAAGACAGGTACTGCTTTTCTGTAAGAAGGCCCAAATTCCTTCTTCATCGCGATCTTTTCTCTGACTAGATCCCCAATCTTTGGAATCCAGACAGGTCTTGCTGGGACAGGTGGTTTTTCTTCAGTGGCCGTTGGCTTTATCTTTGTGCTACTTAGACTTCTTCTTGTTTCATTTAAGTCCTGTAAAACAGCCAAACGATCTTTGATATCAAAGGTTTTTTGTTTCACCACTGAAGTCTGACAATCTAGATCCTGGATGATCATTCTAGTACCAAACAAAAGTTCGTACGGAGTGATACCTCCTAGAGAATTTCTTGGCAGATTATTAAGACTACGTTGGACACTTGTTAGATGTTTGACCCACCCATCACCCGAACCTAATACCCTCGCTGTTATAGATTGCTTTATGTCACGTTTTTTTCTCTCCACTACCGCATTTCCCTCGGGATGGAATGGACTAGAGTACCGCAATGCAATGCCTATGCTGGCCATGGCCTCCTTGTAAGCTCGAGAGCTAAACGCAGGACCCTGGTCAGAATGTAGCATGCCAATTGCGTATGTGCTGATAAAGACTCGCAAATCTTTTATAACAGTTTTGGCGTCAGCCGAGCGCTGGGGCCACATCTAAATGAATCTCGTCTTAATAATTATGGGATCGCATTTCTCCGTCTGGATTTCTGCGTATAGATAGCCTAATGCTTTCTAATAAAGGTGTCCTGGCAATTGTCTGCTCCGGTTCACAACTGCGATTTCTATTGCAGTTCTGACAATCCATTGCAAAGTTATAAATGTGCACGCTCATCCCCGGCCACCAGTATTGTGATTGTAATTCTATTAGAGATTTCAAGATCTCTTGGTACAGCAGACCAATTCCCATGTGTGCTTCTTGAATCAAGTAAGCTCTCCGGTTCATGTTTGGAATTACTCTATCCCCCACTCCAGGGATTTGAGCAAAAGGAACGGAGTTCGCATCAATTATGTATTTATTTCTGAGTGGATAATTTAGAGGTAACGCCGCATAGTTGCCTTTCATTGAGGCTTTTACTGCTAGTAGCGTTTCACCGTCTATTTGTTTTTTAGTACGCTTTTTTGTAGCTACGGAAGCCGATTGAACAGATGCAACGTGAACGCCATCACGTTGATGACTCAGTGTATGTATCACGTGAGTCTTTTGTAGTTCTTTCTGCAAAAGAACTACCTGTTCCCAAAGTTTTTTATGCTTTATTGTGGCACCAGTCTCATCTTTGTAACCGTTTTTGATCCATGTCTGCATGTCATTATTGTAAGACTGTACGCAAGAATGCGAATTGCACACTATTATTGTGGGGGAATTCGCGATCGGCATTTTCAACCCCCATCTTTAAAGATCTTATTTCAGCTCGCTGAGCTGTACAGTATCTGAGTGATTCAGTTTTAGTGACCATCGGTCTGAATTTGCCTAAGCGCTAGCGACCTTTAACAATCGCGCACGCTGCATTATAAACGTGTTTTTCCACAACGTAATGTTGTGCAAATCTGTCTGTGTAGATTACACAGGTGTATTGCACGAGAGGCAGAATTTCGATTGGCAGAGGATATTCATGTTCGTAGTCTAGATCTTCTAGTTTTTTCATTTTCGGATCAAATGCGTGTTTCACGTCTGTTGCAGCAAGAGAATTTTCCCATGTATCCATTTTGGATCTAATGCCACAGCATTTGTAATGCGTGGTCTTGTTACTGCCTCAAGGGATGATACTGCTGTTAATACAGATATGCTCTTGCCTTGGGCTCTTTTTTTGCTACAGCAGTTTGAACCGCTGTTAGAATTTTTTCAGTAGAACTGAATTTCATTTCAGCTTGTGTGTACAAGTGTGATTTATACGCTATTGGTACCGTTTCTCCCTCATTAGAGGTCAGGTACGTGAATCCGCATCTTCCTGGGATGATTTGGATTACAAGGTTGCGTTCATTTGCGCGTGTTTGCAGTTTTGTTTTAGTTAACATGTCTGTTTGTAATGATCTTAAAATTTCTGTATGTTTCTGAGTCCAATTAATTGGTTTGAAATCAGGTTTTATTAATTCGTAGAGAGGTTTAACCCTCTCTGCAT
This sequence comes from Lissotriton helveticus, assembly GCF_964261635.1. Taxonomy (NCBI): domain Eukaryota; kingdom Metazoa; phylum Chordata; class Amphibia; order Caudata; family Salamandridae; genus Lissotriton; species Lissotriton helveticus. The sequence goes on along the minus strand of NC_136057.1, from coordinate 751,813,066 downwards.
AATTTAGAATGTGTGTTCTTCCGAAATTCAGGAAACCTAGTATTGATTGTAAGTTCTTCAGCGTTTTCGGAGCTTGGAGTACTGCACACTTCTCTAAGAAGTTGTCTGCTAGGCTTATGCCTTCACTTGATAATTCATATCCTAAAAATAGGACTGTTAGGTGGGCAAATTCGTGACTTTTTAAAGTTATATTTGTACCCATCAGCTGCGAACCCAAGTATTATGGTGTTCACTCTTTTCAAGTGTGTGTCCAGGTCATCGTCTGTAAGATAGATGTCATCGACATAAGATAATGCCTCATCATCGTACATTTGTAGTAACTCTGTTACCCTTGCTGAGAATAATCCTGGGTTATTCTTGAATCCCTGTTGGAGACGGCAAAATTGTTTTTGGGCCCCCATTGTTGAGAAAGCGGTCAAATACCTGCTTTCAGGTGCAATGTTTTGACAAAAGAAACCATTTGAAATATCTAATGTCGTTTTATATTTTTTGCGCACAATGTTATTCATTAGTGCTGCACTGTGTGAGTTTTGTACTGCAAATGTTTTGCAGCATGAGTTTAGGTGTCTATAGTCCAAAACTAGACGATATGAATCGTCTGGCTTGGAGACAGGAAACAAAGGATTGTTCATTTGCGAGGTGCATGTTTCAATTACCCCCAGATATTCAAGTTGATCTAAGATCTCCCTGACTTGTTTTTTAGCTTCTTGCTTAACAGGATACTGCCTTTGTGCAGTCGGTTGATTTTTTAACTGGATTTTGTGGTGAGGAGAATCCTCATCCCATCCTACGTGATTTTTATATAATGCAGGGGCTTGGGCCACTGCCCATTTTCTTGCAAATGTGTATTTTTTATGAATTGGAATTTGATTTGAGAAGGCAGGCATAATCATTTCTTCGCCATGTGGGCACTCCCTGACAAACTCTGGTGGCTAGTCTTTTTCTGCTAGAAGGATATCATAGCCTTTCGAAAGGTTATCCCAAAAGAGACCCCATAATTTCCTAGTTTTGTTCCCCTCTATACGTAATGTTATTTCATATAATTTATGGGGTATGCTAACTCTGGTGTCTGCAGTTTCCACTTGAATGTATTCATTCGTGTCCACTGTCTCCAGAAGATTCATCCGGATCTTGCGAGCTATGGTCACTTCTGCTGCGCTGTCTAGCATTGTCTGGGCTCACTCTCCGTTTTTCAGTTGTGTCCTCAAAATCCTCGGCATATTTTATTTAATACTAGTTTTTCGGAAATTGTAATTTTTTACTTTGATGAGCCGGTTCCTTGTCTTTGGACTTGACGTGCTCTTCCTTGTGTACTGACCGTCCTCTTCTTTCTGATATCTGTGAGGAATTCTGAAAAGATCGAGAGGGACGTGTATCAATATCTTGATATCTGTCAGGTTTTCTCAATTTATCCCTATCTCTAAGGTTGTATCTTTTCTCAGAGGGCTCCCTGTGGGGAGACTTGCCTCCTCGTTCTGGAGATCTATCTCTCCGTTGAGGAGACCTTCCTCTGGACTGAAATTGTTTTTCTCTGGGAGTGGTTTGTTTATTACCCTCCCACCTCTTTTTTGGAGTGTTGAGATTATTCTTGATAAATGTTTTTTCAGGATTTTCAGTAAGTTGTGGTTTTAGTGGTTTCCCACCCAAACTATCTCTACCTAGTTCTTCATAGGATTTTTCTATGATTCTGGCAAGTTCAAAAGGTTGTTCTGCTATATCGGTTTCTTTCAATTTCTGGCGGATCGCCACAGATGCTGCTTCTCCTTTTATGTTGGCTAGTAGTATAGCTGAGACTTGCTTAAAGTCTTTCAGTAATTTCATACCTAGAGTTAAAGCAGGTTCTGGACCGTATTCATTTTGAATCTGTCTTAGTACGTCTGGTATAACCGCCATGGACGGAACACCATGTGTTTTTGTGTAAATCGAAGCAAAGACTGTGCCCCAAGTGTCACAGTCCTCCACATGTGGTGCGATCCCCATTGGAAGACAGATAGTCAGAATTCTGTGTTTCTCATTAGGAGTACTATCAGGAAATACTGCCTCTATTTGAGTGATTTTTTGAGCTAACCAGAATGGAATTTGTTCCCGTTTTGCGGGTATTTTGCCAATGACTGATTGTATAGTCTGTGGTGTGATTTTATTTGTATTCCCCTGGTGAGGGGTGTGTTGAGGAATTCTTATTGCTGGTTGGACTGTTGAAGTCCGCATGACATATTGGACCAATTGTCTATGTATTTTAATTAGTAGTTTTAGCTGAACTAAAAGTTCTCGATCTGACATTTTTTTAATGTCGGGATGTGGTGTGTAGCTGGCTAGAACCGGCCATGTGGCTCCTGGTCTACCTAGTGGACCGAGCCTGGTAATGTGATTTTGATGTTTTAGGGCGCCATTAAACCAGAGATATGATTCTTATGCCTTTATAAGGACATGATTTGTTATAACCACATAAGGGCATGAATCGGGAATATTTAAATAGCGTCCTAGATACGTTCACAACAGCTTGTGGACAAAAGCTGTATCACTCGTCTCCAATAGTTGTGTAGTTTGGGGCACGACCATAGCATGTGTAATAATCCAGCGTCAATCAGTTTACAGGGTGGGCAGCATGTGTATGCCCTATTGAAGTACCTGTTAATTTTGTCTGGACATAGGTATGCCTGGTGTACTATGTAAAACTGAATCAGACGAAACCTGGCATTTCTGGAGATTAGTCTGGGACTTTCCAACATCATATTCCATTCTTTAGATGTCCACTGGTGGGCCAAATCTACCTCCCAACTGCCCTGCAGCGGTTTCAGATCAGTTGCAGAGTGTTCTCGGAGCGCCTCCACTAACCATTTAATAAGGGGTTGTCCCGTGCCCATCACATGCATGTATTGCATCAGTAATGTGTTTGCAGCTCCAGCGAAATGCCCCTCCCCCAGTGGTGCCCCAGTGTGCTTACCCCTGAGGCGTGGTTTAACAAAAGTCCAGATGGGACTCCCTCCACGTTTACCAGATCTACAAATGTCCGCAGCGCTCCGTCTTTATAAAGGTCTGCTAGCATGTGGATTCCTGCCTCATGCCAGGCTGCAAGCTCTGCCATTCTGACCCTGCCCCCTCCCCATGGCATTCCCAGTAACAGAATAGCTGCTGCATAAGGCATGAAGTGCCTAGTTTGATTTAAGGCAGTCAAAAACGTTTCTGAGCTACCTGCACCAGTAGAGGGAGCAATTTGTGTAGCCCAGTGCATGGGTGAAAAATATGTGAGGCATATCTATAGTGTATGGGCGGCCATACCCCATTGTGTGTGCGAGATGTAGTTCCGCCATCCAGCCAGATAGTAGTGTTCCATGTTTGGTAGAGCTAGTCCTCCCTGAGTGTTGGGTAAGTATAACTTTGCGAGTGCCACCCTGCACTGTGTGTTGCACCACATGAGGTCTCTAAGTGTGCCCTCCAATGAGCGAAAAAAGGACGCTGAGAGGTAAAGTGGGATGTTAGTAGAATAGTACAACAGGCGTGGGAGAATCACCATTTTAATGAGCACCATCCTACCTGCAACTGAGAGGTTGAGTGTTTTCCAGAACTCTATCTGTGCCCTCAAAGCCGTGACTGCTCTGGTTAAGTAATCTAAGATATCCTGGTCTGTATGATATATCCTTATTCCCAAATAACAGAACATGACTGGTTGCCATGCTACTGGTGTGCCGTCGACCACCAGAGAGGGGGCTGCTGCGTTGAGGAAAAAGGGGAATAGGCATGATTTCCCCAGTTAATACGCAACCCTGAGAGTCTATCAAACAGTTTAAGTGTGTCCGGTATAACTGATGGTATTGTCTGTAGGTTCCTGATGTACAGCAGAATGTCATCCGCATAAAGGGAAACACAGCATGCAACTCCATACCTAACTGGATACCCCAGTGCCCGCCGATTGTCGCATGGTCATCACCAGTGGTTCGATAGCCAGGGAGAAGATTAATGGAGTGAGGGGTCATCCCTGCCTGGTGCACCTGCCGATCTTTATAGGCCATCAAAACAAGGTTTCCATGTGTACCCATACTGTAGGTGCCCTGCATAATAATTTGGCCAGCCTTAGAAAGTAAGGTCCAAACCCGACTCTCTGGAGTACCACAAACATATAGGGCCATTCAACAGTGTCAAAGGCTTGTTCTAAGTTTAATCCTAGGCAGCCCACCTCCAGCCAATCCCCTGTGGCATTCCTCATTACCCGCAAGAACCCGCAAAGAAACCGAAGCTAGAGACGGAGCGGACGCCGCTGTGACGAGGAGCAGGGAGGCCGAATACAATTGAAAAAAGTACAGTGGGCTTAGAGGAGCAAGAAGGACAATTAAAATCCAAAGCTTCCTGCAGTCGACGATAATTGAGTGAAAATCGCGACATTCAGTCTGAACCACTAATAATTAGGACTCTTTACGTCCTGCAATCTAACGGTGGCTTCCTCGCACAGTGTGGAAGAAAAGATCCTGAACCAGATCAGGAGATATTCGGAAACGGTACTATGTATGACTACCGGCACCAGCTCTGATAAGACTGTGGCACAAAAACGGCACCATAATTCAGGTGGAACTAATTAAAAAGACTAGCTTTAAAGAATCAGTCCTGAAGAAGGTGTGAGATAAGAAAAACCGAAACGCTGCGTCGACCAAAAACTGTGATTCTTTCGTATTGACTTTTTTTTAATTGTGTATTTTAAACGTTTTTTACTGTGTATGAAAATGTGTTTTTAAATCATGATTCATGTATAAAATTGTGTTGACCACATAGATATGTATTTCTAAAGATGTGACATGTCCCAAAAATTTTCTGCAAAATTTGTTTTGAAATATATTTTTGTATTAAGGAATAATAAATTTATGTACCTGATATCAGACGAATTTGTTGGTGTAATTGGAACTCGTAATTTGCAACTGCACACACGTGTAACCCAGAAAACAATATAATATATATAGTCTGTTAACGTATCATATATTGAAGATTGGATATTGTTCAAAACCATAGGGTTTGGTCCCAAACTTTGAGTACTTGGAGATATACAGGTTACCCATATTGAGGTGCAGGCCATTTTTGTCCTGCATGAGTAAGGGACACCCCATATATTTTTCGCAATTTCCCCCTGGTCCCACATAACCAGTAAGAGGGGGCCTCCCATCACTTTTTTTATTCCTCATTACCCGAAACACCCTGCATATGTAAGGGAAGTAATTTGAGCAGGAACAAATCCATTCTGGTCCGTATGTACAAGGTGTGGAATAATTGGTGCAAACCTTCCTGCCAGGATGGCTGACAGTATTTTATAGTCCACGTTCAATAACTCCAGGGGTCGGTGTGAGCCTGTGTATGTAGGGTTTCTTTCTTTGTTTGGGGAGGGTGATTAGCATGGCTTCTGTGAGCGAGGCTGGGAGGCATGTAGTTTGCAGTGCTTCAGTGTATACTTGGTGTAGCTGTGGCCCCAAGAGGTCAGAATACATTTAGTAAAACTCATGTGGAAAACCATCTGGGCCTGGGACTTTTCCAGATGGTAAGGCATGATTGGGCCTCTTACTTCCTCTAGTGTGAGCAGCGCTTCTAATTCCCTGCGTTGCTCGGGCGTGAGATTAGGGAAAGCAAAAAGGAAGGTATGTATGTTTGTCTTGGGTACTTCCAGTGCTGATCGATATAGTTGTGTGAAATGTATAGTTAGCTCGCTGTGGACTTCGTGTTGTGTGCATTTTAGCCCACCCTTCCGGGATCTAAGTGTAATGATAGGACCCGATGATTGATCTTGTTTGATTAACCAGACAAGAAGGGGCCCAGAGCGGTACGCCTTAGCATGAATTTTCACTCACTGTGCTGTGTAGTTCAAGCATCTTAGGCGTTCTAGGAGCTCTGCATGTTGATTGCGTGCTACTAACAACGGGGTAGAGTTGGGGGCTTCTGTTATCGCTTGTGTCTCTAGCGCCAACAGATCTCTTTCCACTTCCTGCATTTCTGATTTTATTTGTCTCCTCATACCACAGCCCAGCCCCAGGCACGTCCCACACAGCATAACTTTCAGGGCGTCCCATTCCACCAGGATGTGATGAGATAGGGCCTGTATTATTTGTAAAGTACTCTCTGATGGCCTCGCCTATTGATTCTCGAAAGGCTGAGTCTTCCAGCATTGCCGGTTGTAGCCGCCATGTAGGAATTTCCGGGGCACTGTTTTCCCAGGCAAGTGTGACTTAATGTGGGTTGTGGTCGGAGTGTGTGTGGCCCAGGTATTTTGAGTATGTCACATAGGGAAGCATGGAGGGTGCGCTCCAGAACCTGTCCAGTCATACATGCAGGTCATGGGTTGTGGAGTGAAAGGAGTATATCCTCTCTCCAGGATTACGATGTCACCAGACATCAACCTGATCCCAGCTACGCACCCAGTCACACAGTACAATCGAGTTCACGGATGTAGTAGTGCATCGGGGGTGGGATATCCATCTAGCCCTGTGTCCATGACACTATTAAAATCTCCGCCGATCAGCCACGGTATGTCACACCATTTGGTCAGTATTTGCGACAGTGAGCTCAGAAAATATCCCTGGTCTGTACATTACCCATCTAACCTACTCTTTAGAAACACATATCTGCCTTCTTTATCTGAAATAGCCTCCTCCACTAGGAAAGGGGTGCCTCGACGAATCCAGATCAGGGTCCCACGGGCATATAAGGGAAAATTGGTGGCAAAGACTTTCTCTCCACTTCCTCTGCAATCTAGCATTCTCAATTTGAGTAAAGTGTGTTTCTTGTAAGAGAGCAATGCGTACATTGTGCCTCTTAAGATATGAATACACTGCATACTGGCAAGAGGCTGTGCAGAGTGCAAGCACATTCCAAGTAAAAATCTTATGGTCTGTCGTGGCACTGCTATAGGAGAAGAGGGAAGTGCTACCTGGACCATTTGCGCAAACATATGCATAGGTTGATTACCTCCAGTGTTACCACCTATGCCCCCCAAAATTGCCCAGTTACTAGATTTGAAACTAATGACCCCACATGGCCATGTAGGAATACTAAAAATGCGGTACCTATCAACAACAGGAGCTGCCCAAACCTTAGCAGGGAGAGAAACTTCCTGTGTAGCCAATCAATTCCCTGTGTGAAGGAGAAGGGGTGGCGGGCCTTGTTGGGCATGCCATAGAAGAAACCCCCAAGTACAGTGTAGTGTTTAGAGTGAGGATAACATAACGGGTGTTCTGCGCGTTCCTTGATGCATTAACTAAATCTTGAACCCCCCTTCAGAGTTACCAGTGGAATAGGATTACATTACCAACATGCATTGTGGTGCGGTCCTCCAGGGAGGCCGCGGATCTGGAGCGAAAATTGCAATATCATATAATGTTGTATGTGGCATTATATCTGGTAACTGTTGTGAGACAGTGTCCGATGGGACTACCGCTGATGAGCTCTTATCTTCCTCTCCCTCACCAAGGACCCCATCTCCACCAGACTCAACTTCCAGGAAGCAATGAAAGACGTCACGTCCAGGATGAGCAGCAGCTGCCTGAAGCTCAACATGGAAAAGACAGAGGTCCTCGTCCTTGGACCCTCCCCCTCTGCATGGGACAACACCTGGTGGCCCACCACCCTTGGCACCCCTTCCCACTCCCATGGACCACGCCCAAAACCTCAGCATCGTACTCAACTCCTCCCTCTCTATGACCCGGCAGGTCAACGCTGTCGCCTCCACCTGCTACAACACCCTCTGCATCCTCCGCAAGACCTTCAAATGGATCCACCCCCCCGCCCGAGTCAAGAAAGACTGTCACCTACGCATTTATAACCAGTAGACTGGACTACGGAAACGCCCTCTATGCCGGTATCAACAATTCTCTGCTCTGCAAACTCCAGACCATAAAGAACAGGGCAGCCAGACTCATCTTCGGCATCCCTCGACACAAACGCTTCGCCCAACACCTGTGCAACCTCCACTGGCTCCCTGTTGAAAAGCGAGTAACCTTCCTCGGGCTTCAGGTCTGTTAGAGTGGTGCATTTTCTGTAGGTCTGCTGTCTTACTCTGCGCTGCCTCTGTGGTGGTCCGGAGGGGGGGTGCGGGTCTGGGTCCTGGGAGTGGTGGCGGTCCCGTGGGGCTGGCGGTAGATGTTGTGGCTCTGTTGGGGCTCAGAGCTGCATGATGAGTAGCTCCATGGCGTTGTTTGTTCTTTGGCTGTGGCTGTGTGCAGGGCTCCGTTGCTTACTGCAGGTAGTCCTCCGTCTTTACACCTGCTTGAGGCAGGTGTGAAATACCTGCGGCTACCGCGGCTTGTCGCCTGTTTTTGGTTAGCTTTGCGGATCTGTCACTTCCTTGTGAAAGTGTTGTTGTTGTTTTTTCATGTGTTTCTGTACGGGAATGCCTACTCTACATCTCATTAGCGTTAGTTGGTGGTGTCCGCCGTGGTGTTAGGTTTTGGGACTGTTATCGCGGGAATTCTGACGATATCTGCTGTCAGCACCAGCTTGTGAATGGTGGGGTAAATTTATCACGACTTTGGCTGCGATAAAGTGGCTTTAATTTGGCGATAGCTCTTTGTGAATATGCCCCCTAGAGCTTTCTCTCAATACTGTGGAGGGTTAGCATGCATAAAACTGACAGGCTCTTTTGTTTTTAAAGATACACAACAGCAGGAGGACGAGCCCCTCTAGGATTTTCCTCTTGTCTCCCTTTTCCTTTTGGGATGACAATATCGAGTGGCCACAATATCATTACCAGATTATCAAGGGCCAAAATATCGGAAGGTAAGTCTGTATAGGTTTTCTATACTTAACTCCACATATGTACCTTGATGATATATATCTACAAGGTACATAAATGTGGAGTTAAGAATAGTAACTCTGTACCTCCCTCTGTGCACTTACCTCCTTGATATTTTAGCTTTTGAATTTTTGTTCACGATATTTTGAGCACTCTATAATGTCTCCACAATGTTTCTGGCCAAAATCTTATATGTGGACCGGTCCATTGCTCAATCCAGTTGTTGCTGTACCTCGCCAAGTTTAAGAATAAAAGCCTCCAGATCACCTGATCCCACTTCTGACACCACTCTGTGAAGGGGTGGGCAAGAACAAAGACTAGGATGCTTCGTTTTGATGTGATTAGCAATAGTAGTTTATTTTTCACAACCAAAGAATAACAATCAGTCTCTCAGGTACAGGCTTCAAGATTTGAAAAGTAAAGTCTTTCTTCTCAAGAAGTAATCCAGTGTTTTTTCTTCCTCCTCTGGGTGGATATGTGGTGGTCCAGCCAATGGTTCCCTTGAAAGAAGAGGCAAGAGAACACCAGAGAAGTATCAGGATAAATAAAAAATAATAAGCCATAAACCAATTTCTGGTTCTGTATTACTAGCTGACCCTGTGCTCCAGTATGAGGCAGGAATCGTGTCATAAATTTATACGAGGAAAAATGGTTTTAATGTAGGTCTCTACATCTGGGTTCAAGGCGGCTATTTGGTTTGCCATATGTATTTGCCAAAATTCCTTGTCAATTTTTCGCTCAGTGCCAGGTTTTGATATCCCCTCCCCCTTATTGTGAGCACAAATGGAGTAGATGTACTTTCCCTATTTGCAAGATTGTATTGGGTGAAAGAATTCTTCCCCCCTTTTTACACTGGGCCCTTAAGTTAACACGTCACCTTGTACATATAACCATAGGTCTCACATAACTTCCAAATTTATAGTCACTCCATAGAGTGTACTACGCCAGGTTGACGGCTGCAAATAACCAAAACATAAACAAAACAAATGAAAACTCATAATCCGCTTGCACGCGTCTCCATTTCTCACCCCCATTCCAGACTTTTGTGACTCCCCAGACTTGCAACAGCTCTCCTGGGCTGTAGCAGGAAAACTTATAACCACTGGCGAAGTCCACCACTCCTCCGTCTAGATGCCCTCATTGGGTGCTTCCTCCCCTCAGATGTCGGTGTCGCCTCTGTCGCAGACCTTTGGATAAGTGGCTCCTCTGGTTCCTCCTTGTGCATCCATGTTCGCAGTCTCCCAGTCTCTTGAAGGATCTCATTTCTAGATGCTCTACCTCTCAGTCTCATTCCTCGGCATCTTTGTCCTTCTCTTCGATCTCTTCTCCTGTTTAAAAGTATAGTTCCATTTAAATGCTGCCTGCCCTTCCTTCTCTCTCCTCCCTATCTCTTCTTTTTGTTGTCGTTTTTTAATCGATGTTTTTCGGATACTCTCCTCTGTTTTTAAGGGCCCTATTGGTTCTGTAATCACTCTTGGTGTTGCAGAACAAGGAAGTGATATGTTCCCTCTTCTTGTGAAAGTAATGTCCCTGAATGGTAAATGGAAGTGTACTCCAGCCCTCAGTGTCTGAATGCAAGTAAAAGTGGTATTGCGAATTATTTTGGCTCTGATGTCACGGTAATTTAATCTAGTCAATGGACTACTCTCCATGCCCTGAGTGTACCACATTAAGCGGCAGCAGCAGCATACTGTGCCTTGACTCTAGAAAACCTTGTTCCTGCATCAGTGTGAGTGTGGTCTGCTGAGCCTCCTCATGGATGGTTCTGCTGTCACATGAAACTCACAACCTTGCTCTAACATCAAGTGTGCATGACATTTTTGGCAAGTAACGGTAGTAGGAGTCTGTATTGTGGAACTCTGAATTCTGGCACCCGTGGGATCCATTTTGGATGCCCCAGTTTAGCATGGCAGACTGTGGTAGTGTATTACCTTTATTCCTGTGGCAGGAGGATAGAGATCCAGACACTGAAGTGAGGAGGGTGGAGACCGTACTGCCTTTAGAAATCCCACAAGGGTCTTGTTAGCAAAGGACTGCTGATTAGTTCTGCCTGAGCACTGCCATTTGTTGATTGGTGGGACTGTATTTTCTGTTGTTAAAGTTGAGGGGGTTTCTAAGCAGGCCTTTCCCTTTTGTTGGGCTCTGATGCTGCTTCAGGAAGGCTGATGACAGCCAGCAGGGAACGCACACTTCGTTATGTGCAGGTTATGTATATTCCTGCTTGGAGCCATTGCTACATGCTGTGAGCCATCACTTAGCACAAATGCTATGTGTGGGGATCAGCCTAAAAATGACATCTGAAAGAGAAACAACCCAAATAATTCTGAAGCCTCAGGCAGTGGATCCAGATCCACAGTCTGGAAAATGTGTATAAATATAGGAACCAAACCACCTCACTTTGTTCTAGTCCCAAATCCATACTGGCCAAAGATGGGGGTGTTTCACAGAGTACTCCAAGAGTTACTGTGCAACCAGGGATAGTATTTGCCTGCCAGCCAGTGTCCCAAAGGTGAGGGTACATCACCACAGGTCTGCACTTTTTGCTGGCGGAGGTGAGGGTCTTCATAAAGTGCCTAAAAACCTGCCTGATCAAAGAGTGAGGGAGTGTGCCTGACATTGTAGAAGGTGAGACTGACCAGGGAGAGAAGTCCAGCAGGTACCTCATGTGAGAAACCCCAGAGAAAGCAAGTGTCCCAAAAAGAACGATACAGGAGTGACCTGTGCTGTTCTGTTTTCTGGGCTCAGTTCACAAGGGAGCTGTAGCAAGGTTGTGCCAGACTATCTATTGCACTGAAGCCTGGCAGCTCACCGTGAGGTCAAACAATAGTGCTGGCGATGAGGAAAAAAAGGGGGGCCCTCTCAAAGGCCCAGATTGGTCTAAAAGAGTTGCTGGCCTCTAACTCATCACCATGAGGAACTTGACCTGCAGGACGCACCTGTCACTTCTAACACCTGACCACAGTTGACCAAGAGGGCCACCACTGCTGGAGTCGGGTACAGCCACTGACCCCTCTTTCCTGAGACTTTCCTGCAAACTTGTCCCCGAGAGAAGCCCCCACCTTGGCTCCCCGTGTGAAAGAAGAGTCAACTATTGTAATTGTATTTGCATTTATATAATGCATTTATTTAAGGCGTCAAAGTGCTTTTTTGGAGAGTAGCATGCTACTCCAGAACCCATCTAGGATTAGTGGTGAATTAGTATACTGAAACGTGAAAGTAATTTGAGTGGTGGATATGTTAGTCAGTTATTTGGATTGAGAAAGGATAGCGGAGGGTTAGAAGAGGGAAAAGGTTTGCATTTATATTGCGCTTGCTTCCCCTGATGAGGTGCTGACAAGATTTTTTGGCGAGTAGCATGCTACTCCGGAGCCCATAAAGTATTAGTGGTGAATTAGTATAGTGAAATATGAAATTACTTTGAGTGGTGGACATGTTAGTCTGTTATTTGGATTAAAAAGGATAATGGAGGGATAGAAGAGAGAAGGATTTAGACATTTTTGGGGGGGGGGCTCATAGCAGTAGCAGGAGTTTTGGGATGAGTAAAAGGGAGGTGGAAGGAGACGAATAAGAGGGATGGGTTTAGAAAGGTTTGTTTGGGAGATCTGAATAGTAAAAGATGTATGAGATGATGCAAGGAGGGGTAGAGTAGGGAAGAGTCTAGAAAGGGTTATTTTGGGGATCATACTAAGGGGTTTGGGATGAATGAGAGAGTGGCGGTAGAGAATATATTGACAGAGGTATAGGGTGAAAAATAGGGTAGTGCGTGGCAAAGAGTAATAGAATGAGATTTGAAATGAGTCAGAGAGTTGAGGTAGAGGATATATTGTGAGCGGTATAGGGTGAGAAATAGGGTAGTGCATTGGATATGCTGAATTAGAAGATAAGTAATACATATATAGATACATGGAAGTTATATGTGCATAAGGAAGGCAGTATATGTAGATTAAATATGCATTTAATAAACTCAGGCTTTCAAGTGTTGTATTTAAAAAAACATTATTCAATAGTGAAGCAATTGTAGATAGCTGTGTTAAAAGATTTACTTATTTATGCAGTCACATATACATGTTAAAACCACAGAATAATGTAACTATCAGTAAATGTACATTTTTTAAGCAGATCTAATGAATATATCTTTATTTTTTAAAAACAATTATTATACACGTTTATAGAACGCAATACACATATATAGGTACATATCTATAGTGCAAATAAATGCTTATATGCTGTATATTTCTGTTCAAGTATGGCGGTTATGTTGGGAAGAGCTAACTCTTGAGTCATTTTCTGAAGATAAGGTGGTTATCTGTGGATCTTATGTTGGGGTAAACAGTTCCATAGTTTGCCTGCTTGAAGAGAGAAGGATGTGTCTCCCATGGTTTTTTTCTTCTACGTTGAGATTTGGAGGTGAGGTGCCACTCTAGAGCAGAGGTTCCTTTGTTGAATGCGTTTGGTGATTTTATTCCTGATGAAGAGAGGTCCCGTTCCATGTATCACTTTGTTGATGATATAAAGCAGCTTGAATGTGGCTTTTCTGGCAACCGGTATCCTAGCAAGGCTTTCAAGGCAGGGGAGATGTGGTCTTGCTGCTTTATATGTAAGAGTAGTCTGGCAGCTGATTTCTAGATCTGTTGGAGTCTTTTCATAGTCATTAAGGATGATCCATGGTAGAGGCTATTGGCTTAATCGAGTTTGGACAGAACAAGAGAGATGGTAGACTAGAACTTGTGGGGAAATCCCAAATGGAAGAAGATTTGTCACAGAGTTTTTATAATAACAAAGTTTGAGCTTGCTAGTTTGTTCATTTGAACATTCTTTGATAGCTTGGAGTCCATGGTCATTTAGAGGTTTCTTACTTCCTTTGATACATTAGGCGTTGCTCCCAGATCATCAGGCCAGGCGGCGAGCGGGCCATCATTTTTCCAATCGCCACACGTGAGTATTTCCGTTTTGTAAGCATTCAATTTGAGATGGCTCCACGTCATCCACTGAGCCACAGCTCTGAAACGACTGAAAATAGGTGACTTTCCAATGTCTTTGGAGTATTCCAGTTAAAGGAGTATTTGCCTGTCATCTGCATAGTTATAGCATGTGAGGTGAAATTGATTGATCAGTGCCAGTAATGACTTCATGTGGATGTTGAAAAGCATGGGAGAGATGATAGAGCTTTGAGGGACCCCATCTTTCCTGAAGTAAGGTTTGGAGGAAAAAGGGGGTATGGATGACATTAATACTGTTGCGGAGGTATGATGTGATCCAGTCTAGAGCAGTCCCGTTTATGCCGACTTCGTAGAGTCTTTGTACAGTGTCATGGTCAACCGTGTCAAAGCCAGCCTAGAGGTCCAATGGTAGTAGCGCAGCAACCCCGCTGCATCAACTGTGGTCTCCAGGTCATCCCAGATGGCAGCGAGGGCAGATACTGTGCATCTTCTTGGTCGGACCCATTAAAGACAATGGGGTAAACCCTGTGTCACTCAGAACTTGGGTATAAGCGATATGAGCTACAGTGATTTCCATTGGGTAAAGCAATTGCTGAGCAAAATCTAATTAATAGAAGAAAATGTGTTTATCCCAAATAGCACAAAATGTCAATGAGTAGTCTCAAAATTATTTAAGACAGAGATAGAAGTCAAACACGCACCACAAACAATGAATCTGTATTCTCAAAATATATATGATTTTTATATAACAGTAAACTTTATAAATGGCTGTCACATACAAACATTAGATAACAAACAACAAAATAGTGAGGTGAATTTGGTGAGAACATATGAAAAAGGGTGCTCATGAAATTTACGACGGAAAAAAACATATATTGGGCACACAATAGAACAAGTTATAGATTTGTTCCATTTCAGAATAGAAAGTTCAAACTATTCTTTGGAAAGCCGTCCTCTTAGTGCAAGGATAGAAAGACTTATGAATTGGACAGATAAATAAAGTGTTGACGTTTTGACCCAAAGGTATGCGTGAATAATGAACGTCGCAGCTGGTCTTCCTCAGGACTGGTGTATGGACTGTGGACAGCTTCTATTCAGATACTCGTCCAATCCTGGATGGAGTATAATCATAACCAAATCTGGAGTTGCATATCATTAGAGTTGACAATTAGCAGAAAATCGCCTAATCCCATAGGCAATGAAACCCTGCAAATTTGAGTTTTGCTTTTCACAATGTATCTAAGCCTAAGATCTAATATCAGAAATAAGGTGCGGTCCTTCTTGGAATGAGAACATACAGAGTACACCCTCTGTCCACATTTGTGCATTGGTACATTTTAATAGCTCCTGGCTTGAACAGCATTGTGCCTCTTCCAACAAGAGTTATACGGTCCTCCTTCATGTTTATCTGAAATTTTCACTTCACGTAGCACGTCCATGCAAAAGCAGCAACCGACAGTCTATAATATACTAAATGGTCTGACATTAGCTCGCACATGTGATGGAATAACCTCAGTCTGTTGCTTACAGGGGTGAAATTGCTTTTTCACTCTTAAGGTTCTGGCCTCATCTGTGCCCTCTACCTTCAAAAGATATTCTGTTGGTTAGAGGATGAAGCCTCAAGTGTGTTTGACCAGATGTGACCATAGATAAGTACATATTGCTTTTAGTAATGTTGTGTGCTATCCTTTTGATGGCTTAACTTTTGATAGCTCTACCCTCGAGTAATGCTCACCAGTGGATGTATGACATTACAACGCATGCTTTTACATCGCATGCCTTTACAACGCAAGTATTACAACGCAGTCCATTACAACGCATAGTGCTTTGGGGTGCTGGATAGTGAATAGTTTAATTTACTATTCCAACTCCAGTCCCCGTGGACACTAGGGAAGGTTATTGGATAGTACATTAACCTATTCCCTATCCTAGAGCGCCCCCCAGAGCAATGCGTTGTAATAGTTTGCGTTGTAATGGTTGCGTTGTAAAGGCTCTGCGATGTAAAAGTTGCGTTGTAAAGGTTGTTTACCGCTCACCAGTATTATAGCATTACACAAATGTTGCATCTTCCCTACAGAAAGAAACCTTGTATTTAAAACATGTATTGGTGCAGCAATATCTTTCCTGGCTGCATTTCTACATCAAGAGGTTCAAAACCATGGGGCATATTAACATGTAAGTCCCTGTTTAATGATGTAAAACATAGTAGTTGTATTGTCTGCTATCTCTTTCTTTAAGGCTAACAAAACTGTTTTTAATTTCAGTATGTTGATATGTTTTACCGCATCCTGTTCCCTCCAGACTCCTCGTACCTTGAATGAGACCATGTGGTCTCCCCAACCCATATGTGAGGCATCTGTTGTAATTGTCACAGTTGGAGTTCTTGTGAAAATGTTCTCCATGTTATATGTTACCTGTTTCACCACACTATCTTCTCCTGTAACTCTTGCATGATAACCACTAGATCTTCCCAACTCCCTGTTGCTTGTGACCATTAGTTCAATAACCACAAGACCAATACATGAATAAAGTCTCGCATATGGGAATAAAGTGAGGCACAATGCCATCTTTTCTAATCATTTTCCACCAGTCCTCACTGTCAGAGCTCGCCCATTCCCATAAAGCTGTTTTTCCATCAATAGCGATTTGTGTTTTCTTTTCATTGGGAAACAACTATCCTTGATGAGAACCCCCAATTAAATAGAGTCCTCATTACCTGTTGTATATGTTCTCTGCACTTGTAGAAGTTTGCTCTTACTAACCAGTTGTCCAGGTAAGAATAGACATGTATGCCTTATCTTCTAAGTGCGCTGCTAGACACTTTGTAAACACTCTTGGTGCATATTTTATCCCAGACGCCAGTATTGTGAACTGGTAGTGAGTCTTGCTCACAAAAAATCTGAGGTATTTTTTGTGCTGTACATTCATAGTATGTACAAGTAAGCATCTTTTAAGTCTATAGTTGCCATGTGATCCCCTTTTTGCATTAGTGGTATGACCTCTTGCAACGTTGTCAGCTTGAATTTTTGCATTGTTATAAACTTGTTTATAAACCTGATAAAAATTGGTCGTAGGGAACCGTCTTCTTTGGAAATTATGAAATATGTTAAGTAATTTCCTTTGCTTATTTCTTGTCTAGTGTCTAGGTACTATTTTTATTGCTTTTTTGTCCAGCAATTCCTTTACGTCCTTGAGGAGACTGGATGTTTCTTCTTTGAAATGGGCCTTCAATTCTGGTCCCCTTGCTGGTAGAATTTTGTTTAATTCTATGCAATATCCGAACTGTATTTTGTTCAGTATCTATTTGTCTGAAGTTATCTTCCTTCACTCCTGTAGGAGGCGTTTTATTCTGCCTATTACTGGTGTTGTAAAACAAAGTACAATATCCCAACAGGTAATACTTGGTAGACAATTACGTACGTATGCTGAAAGCATTACAAGAACGAAAATGAAGGAGACTGTTATTCAATTGGTCTTGTGTTGTTATTCATCTTGTATTTGAGAAGAATTATTATGCAAAGTCATTTTTATACAGTTATAGCAGCACTGTATTTAGATAAATCATATGACAACCAGATATGCACTTGGTGCTCAAATATGTACAAGTGAACGGTGGCGATGCAAGTGATAAAGTGGACAGCGTGAGCGGCGCAATGTGAACACAGGTGAAAGTATCATACAGTGAGTGGCTAAGTGGAGAAAACAAATCAAGTGACTTATAAAATAAAATCACGATTTAAAAGCAGCCATAGTAGAGAATGCGCCTATTATTGCGCTGTAGAGTCGACGGTGTTTCGATCCTCAGTTGTTTGGGATCGTCATCAGGACAAGGTTGCCTGTAGTAGTGCTGCTGCGGGGCGAAAAGGGTAGTTCAGGGGAGCGGGGAAGGCGTGTCTTAACAGAACGGGGGCACATTGGAAGGGCGGATTAGCAAGGATTGTAGGTGAGGGGGAAAGAGGCATGCTTAGAGACTGGGTGGCGGAGCGGAGGACTATGGTAGGGTAAGAGCCCATAATTGTAGGTGAATTAATAGGGGCCCTGCGGGTAGTGTGTAGGACCAGGCGGGATGGCGATTGTGAAGGAAGGGCGTAAGGTAGCTGAGTACGATGAAGAGGAAGGAGCCGTGGCAACGCGGAAGCAAGGATGGACAGGAGGAGTGGGGCGGGAGGGAGTGAACGGGAGAGGAGGGGGTGCGATGTGGCCCGGGGTAGAAGGAAAGACAAGTGCTCCATAGCCGCTAATTGAGGGTGGGTCACGCATCGTTTATTCAAGAAGGACAGTGGGTGAAGTGAAGGTCAGGCGGGCGCGGGGATAGGAATGCAGAGGGGTCGGCATGCGTGAGACTGGGCAGATGGGGGAAGCGGGATGGTAGAGAAAGCGATCGACGGGTGCCGTGTAAGTGATCGGTCGGGCCAAAAACAATTAAAACAGGACGGCAGGAAGGGGGAAGAGGGGATGCAGGAAAGTTCGTACCTGGTGGTAGGGAGCCGAGGCGCGGCGGAGTGGTGGATCGGCAAAGTAGATCCAGAAAGGAGAAGCGAGCAGGCGTCTTCTGGGGCAGATCTGGAACGAAAACATGGGTTGGTCTGAAATTTGCGGAGAGTGGGACGGGGGGTGGGGCGCGAGATATGAGGAGTACTAACTTGTGAAAAAGCAGGTCAGAGCGCCGGAGTCGGACATCTCAGAGGGCCAAAGCGATCGGGTAAATCGATAAAGTAGAGCAGGCAGGACCTAAGGGAAAAGGCGGCGGGAGATTAGTGTACATAGGAAAACAGAACAATGAGTGTGAGGGCAGTGGGCATAGGAGTACAGAGAGCTACCTGGATAAATCATGGTCACTACAAGGAATGGATCCAGTGTGGTCCCAGCAGTGAGAGGGGCGGGGTCGCTCTGAGTGGGAGGGTTCTGGGAGGGGCGGATGATGTCTCAGCCGAGGGATCAGGGCAAAGAGAGCATGTGTGTAAGCCAAAGTATACAAAGCCAAACAGCGCGAAACTTTATTAAAAGGCAAGTTAAACAATTGCAGAAATAGCCTGTCTGCTGGTAGAAGGGCTGCAGGAGCATAATTACAGACATGTAGGAACGGGCCGGATATAAAACATGATCAGAGAGGGGAGGAGTTCCTGGCAAGAACCAAACAGGAGAACCATTGCGATGACAATTGTCACAAAGAGCCCCAAGTGATAGGGGCAAATGTATGCAGGTGGCCAGACCCTTCAGCAGTGCTCTGGTTGGCGTAGTAAGTAGAGAGCTCTGCAGGAGGCTATTGGTCTAATGAGGTTAAAGCACTGAATAGGGAGTTAAGACAAGAGATGTTACTTATCAACTATGTTGGTGTTGCGCATAGGAGTCCTAGATCCTTTGTTTATGGCTCTCATTGGTAGTGGTCGTGAGAGGTTGGAGATCTTTTGCTAGTCACTCATTGGTGGGGGGTTGAGCCTCCTCAGTTTGGCTGACCCTTTCCTCTTGCTCTTCCCCGCAAGAACTGGCATTCTTGCTGTTGGTAATGCCAGCTCTGTTGTGTTGTGGCCGAATGGGTGCCTCACTGGAAGCTCTGGGGAGATGTTCCAGCCTGGAAGCTGCCTCTCCCTATAAGTCTGAGTAATGGTGCTGTCCTTCACATTCCTCCATGAACCTGCAAGGCTCCCATAGATTTTTCCTTTTTGATGTCCTTTAGTTGGTTGAGTGTTTCGTCCACCGTGCTGCCAAACAACTGCTCCCCGTTGAATGGGGTATTGAGAATGTTGGCCTACACTTCCGACTTGAAACTTAAAAACTTGAGGATGATGCCCAGCTTATTTGGAAGCTTGGTGTGTCTACTGAATCCCAATGCCGATTGCCACTTTCAGCCAAGTGTGCAGCCCACTTTCTGTATTATTCAAGGAGGTGATTCATCAGTTCTCCCATCTCCTCTCAGTGTTGATGGGAAAGTTGGTTTAGTAAAGCACTGGAATTTGCACCATGAGGTCCATCCTTGTTCTCACTTTTTCTGGTGGCGGCCCTAATGTAGGTGGAATGTTGCCCCCTTTCTTTGCTATTGATGTTATAATGGAGTCAGCAGGTACTGTGCCCTTTACATATTCTAGATCCTTTGACGAGTACTCCTACTTTTTCTCTGCCCTTGACGTCGCAGCTCGACAAGTGGCAGGTTCCTTGAAGGATTCTCTTCCTTGGTCTACGACACTAGGCTGCATGGGTAGGAATTGATACCTGGCCTGTGTCTGTACAACTGTTTCCAGCAGGAAACAAGACTGGGGTCTTTCTTCCTCCAGCTGTACCCCAAACCTGTCAGCAGCCTATTTTATGCCTTGGTTGTACATGCCAATGGCATCTGGAGGCAAAGGCCTCAGCAAATAACTGTCCAGTCCTTCATTAGGGTAATCTGTCTCTAGATCTTGCCACTAAGGCTCTGTATATTCTGATTCCTCAGAACCTTGATACATTCCTGCCAACTGTTCATCATCCTCTTCATAGAAGAGATCCTCTTCTTGAGGTTAATTTGTTATGAGCGCCTCGATTTCCTTGACCTCTTTCACTCTGGTGTTTTGATATCAAAGTCTTTGGCGGTATCCAAATACCCTTTAGACTTACGTAGATTTCTTTCCTTTGCTGTAGCAGGGCGGCCGTCTAGGCTTCGAGATGTCTTCTCTTCATCTTGAGTTCTCCCACCCTTTCTTCGGCATAGAGTCTCACAGTCTTTTTTTCGGCATTGAAGAGTCTTTCAAAGACTTTTGGACAACGAACTTCATGGGTTTTTTTGTTTTTTTTAAACTTTGTTTATTGGCATTTTCAATACAACAAACATAACACAAGGCAGTGAATCATACAGTTGAGATTAACAACAAAGCAGGTGATAGACATATAACATACAGTTGTTCAGAGCAACACAAATATATCTAAAGGAACATCTTGTTCAGGTCAATACATTATGTTCCACAACTACGACTGTTTGACCAGGATCTGAGAGCGGTAATGACCCCTCTGGGTGGGGTGCCACAGGCCTTATGGAATGCGGTGAAATAAGGGACATGGACTTTCTAATGCTCCACTTAACCGGCTTCTGCCTCGAATAGTCATTAACTCTGAGATGTACAATCAGTCTACCTGTGATCCAGTCTGATCAACTGGTTCCTCCCTCCACCCCCCCCCCACCCCCCCACCCCCACCCCCACCGTGCAACAAACTGGCCCATGTCAGAAACGGTTCCCATATGTCTTTTGGCCTAGATGCAGTTGGCATTAGTTCCCAGAAAGTTGTTAATTGTGTGTGACTGAAGGTAACATCCTGTAGCCAGGCTTCCATCTAGGGAGTCCCCCTCCTACCCCAGTATATGGCTACTCTGGGTTTGGCCAAGAGCATGTCATGCAATTTTCTGTGCTCTGCCGGCGTGTCTCTCACATAGCCCAGTAAGCTGATGTGTGGCTCGGGATCGATTGGTGTTTAGATTATATCATGAATTGTAGTAAAAATCTTGGCCCAGATTGCTGCCAGCAGGGGACAGTACCACGCCATGTGTATGAATGTGAGCGGGATAAATCCATACCTCCAGCATCATCTGCTTTGATCCCCATACTATGCATCTGGATATGAGTTCTGTAAAACAGATGCAGGAATTTAAAGTGGACTAAATGTAGTTTATAATTGGGCGAAAGAACAGTGAGCTGACCACAGCAGAACACCCACTGGCCCTCCATTAATGGAATTTGTAGGTTTAAGTTCCAGCCCTGAAATGCTTATGGCGTGATTATGGGGGCAGTGTTCTGCATATTACTGTATAGTCGTGTTATGAGTCTACGGGGGGAGGCCGTCTGAATGATGTTTTCAAATGCCAGCAAAGTTGGCGGGGGAAGGTCGCGTGTATTTGATTGCAAGTTGCCCTCAGTCTGTAATAGAGGAGGAGCTCCAAGAATGTCCTAGCCCTCCCAGCTGTGGTTTCCGGTGGCGCTATGAACTTATCGTCCGGATACAGGTCTGCAAAGGTATGTAGGCCTATATCCCTAGCTATGGATCTGCTGGCGCCTTCTAACATTGCAGAGATCATGAGTTTATGTCCCAAAGGAATGGAAGGGGCATACAGTATTGACAGTTGGGCTCTATCTCAAAGTTATTCCCATGTCCATCTCCGGGTCTTGACCGTGTCTACGCCGTCTCGTGGTCGTCTGTATGTCTGGTATAGTGCCGAGCTTCGATGTTTTGCTTATGACCTGTTCAATTTTGACATTGAAATGTCCTTTCCTTGTCCGTTCTTCGACGACTTGTATTTTTTGGGAGCTTTTCCTCCTCTGGAGTCCCCTTCGAAGGATTAGAGGGGCTCCTTGTCTTGCAGCATACCTGCAGGCAACAAGTGCTTTGGTGCCAAGCTCCCTTCAAAGCCCTTCAGTCCATTTTTCGTGAATCAGGCATTTTCTGCGAGGACGGTGATTATCTTACTTCGGATCTCTATCTTTTTTGCCGCCTGGCCAAGACGATCCGCAGATCTGCATCAGATGTTTCACATCTGCTTCTTTGACGATGTTTTCCTCTTCTTCGCTTGCGAGACCCAGGTCTCTTAGGGTTGAAGTCGTATTTTGCCCTTGCATGTTTTGATGGCCCCATCTTTTTCACTCTCCCCGTCAGCATTTACAAACATGAGCACAGAGCAGGTGCTTCAGTTTTCGCTTCAGTGCTCTATGGGCAGGCAGAGGTTGCAGACCGGGTGTTTGTCCTTCTGCGACAACTTGTGGTGGCAATTCTTGCAGAATTGCAACAGTGTGTTCTCATTAGGCTGCACAGGGTGCTCCCTGAATGGGCATTCCCTAAATCGGTCAAGGAAATTAGTCTCTATCTCCTAAATTCTCCTCCGGTATACCTCTTCGTCAGTGTTGTGTGATGTTGGTGAACATTTCGGCTAAGTTCTTGCTCATATGGCAGATCCTTCGGCAAGCATCCAGGCCCAATGGCAGTAAAAAGAATCTGAAGATAGTGACTAAAAGGTGGAAGATTCTGGAGGAAGCAGTACGATGTCTCAAAAGATACCACATGGGGGTCCGCATAATTTAGTCAACCTTGCTGCATAATTTGGTGCTTTCCTGCCGCATAATTCAAGTGGCCCTGCCTTTATCACTACCTACCCCTAAACCCAAAAATGACCCTTACCACCCTATATTACTACCAATTCTTAAACCTTAAAATGATCCTTACCATCACCGAGCCCTAAAATTAGCCTTACCACTACCCACTCCTAAACCACACCTCTAATTGTTAAAACATTATGGGCAGATTTACAAGCCCCTTGCGCCACTTTTGCATCACTTTTCCCATGTTAAAAGTGACGCAAAAGTGGCGCAAGGGGCTTGTAAATATATATATATATATATGTTTTTTTTGTTTTTTCTCCACAGTGAAAATGTAACTCATTAAACATGTGGACTTTTCGGAATTACATTTTTTATTAAATCTTTTTTTATTTTTTGCCATACTAGAGCGCGCATCTCCCGATTCAGGCAGTATGGAGGATTGGTATTGTGGACAAGTGCCTCGCAGACATGCGCATCACTGCTGCTTGGTCTCCAAGGAGCTGCTGGTGACGAAGGGTATATATTACCTAGTGGCAGTCTCCACCAGGTAGTTATAGTTAGATCTGTTTTTCTATAGAAAGAGGGTTTTTGGTCTACTAATAACTTTGGGCCGTTTGACAAATATTCACAAAACTTTCCCAAAAATCCACCTCGGCTCCTTCCTTTTAGAGCATCGCTAATCATATCTTAAATGCCACAATTTTTTTTGTGAATCTGTTTTTATTGAATTTTTCATCCAACCCCGATTTGACAATTACATATATATTCATTGTTGAGCATTTCAATTGTTACAGCTCGCACCACGTGCAAGTGTTTGCTCAAGGTCAGTACATTTCACAATGCATTATTAAAAAATAATTAAAAAAAAAAAGCAAAAGGAGCCTGGGAGGATAGTACCCACACGTACATTGTCAGTACTTTTCCAATGCTCAGATGAGGGGAAGGGAGGTGGGAACTAACAATGGGCAAAGTGCTGTGCTACGCTCGAGGAGTTTGCGAACTTTGCACTACTTCGCACTAAGCAAATTGCAGGTAGCACAGTGCAAACAAGCATAGCGGATTTGTTTTGCTTGCTCGCGGTCCTCAATGTCAAGTTGGCGACCGCGAGCGAGCAAAACCACATCCCGGCGGGACTTTTTCCTCGTTCGCGATCAGCAACATCAGATCGCCGATCGCGAGAGCGTGGAAAATAAACCTCCCGGTGAGATTCTCAATGTGGGGAGGTCAGGTTTCTCATTGCGAGTCGTCGCGTATGCTCGTGACCGCTCGCGATGAGAAACTACCAGTCCGCGTTGAGAAAGCTGCAGCTTGAGTAGATATCTACTCGAGCGGCAGAAAATGACCACTTGCACTGTGCAAGATGCGGTTTGCACTGATTGCACAGTGCGGACAAGCATCCGACACTGTGCAATCAGTGCGAACAGCATTTTGCACAGTGCACTGCGCAGTTCGCGTAGCTCGCTTTGTGTGAAGTGCACTTCGCGTAGCGCTACCATGCGAACTACGCCGAGGGTTAGTGGGAACATAAGGGCATGATATTCCGTCCATATTTCACAGTCTTGAATGTCCATTGAGGTGGGATTATTGGTACCTCTGCGTGTATATGCACGTACAGACATGCAGATCCATTGGTTATACTGGCGCTTGTGTACAGGTAGGCATCAATAAAAAGACTCACCCATGAACAAAAAAAGGGGGGGGAAGGAGAGGAAGAGGGAAACGTTGTATGTACTAACTGTAGGAGGGGAGAGGGGCGAAGGAAGGGAAATGTAAAGTAGAAAAGAAAACGTGTGTAGCAAACCATATCATCCGCAACCTCTTACATGTACATAGGCGGTATTACATGTGATCCATACGTAACGGAGCTACCAGCGGCCTCCCCGGTTCCAAGATGTGTATATATATATATATTATATCAACCAGCATATGCTTGCCAGCATGATGTGTAAGCTGCTCCGATCAGTGAACGTGCTAGTGGTCTGTGGCTTGGGCATCGGGTGAATCCGCAGGCGGTGTGTCTATGCTATATGCAGCTCAGTGTATAAGGCTTCCCAGAATGTGGCGATATGGATCTAACGTAGCCCCAGGGTTTCCTCACGTTGAATAGCAAAGCTTTCCGCTTTGGCTCATGCATGCATGGAATGATGCCAAGGGGGTGTATGAGGTGGGTCAGATGCTTTCTATTTTTTACTGAGCAGTCTCTTGGCCAATATCAAACCCAGATCCAGAAACCTGGACGTAGCTTTCGTGGTGGCTGTCCTACGGAACTTATGCAATAGATACACAGGCCATTTGAACGGCAACTCCTGACCATTGCAAGCATGTAATTATGAAGCAACTTCCCTCCAATGTATGCCCACCCTATGGCAATTCCAGAACATATGGTTTAAGTTGGCCGCTGGTTCCCCGCATCTCGGGCATATGGCATCTCCACGATTAAAGTATAGGTTAATTTTCGCAGGTTTGAGATTTGCCCTATGTATGATGTATGCAAAAAACACAGTTGATGGACAGAATGTAGAACAATGTCATACATTCACCCCAGTACAAGGATCTGGGCCTAAATCCATCGTTTTTTTGCACTCCACACCACCCTGGGTTAGACACTGGCTATATGCAAATCAGCTCTGACCCTGTGCCTCATGGGAACAGTCCAGTCCGAACTACCAAGCCATGTCTTTCCCAGACCGGAATCAAGCATCCAAGGACCGGTTTCTGGCTATCAGCCTTCATTCAGCCTGGATAGCTTGACTCCAGTGGTGTGGAGAGCCTGGGACTCACGTCTGAGCATACCCAGCCCACTTGGGGTGAAAATTGCAAAAAACACAGTTGATGGACAGAATGTAGAACAATGTCATACATTCACCCCAGTACAAGGATCTGGGCCTAAATCCATCGTTTTTTTGCACTCCACACTCCGCTCTATGTATGATGTATAGCTGTGTCTGCGGGTGCCGCTCGGAGGCTCATTTTGCTGATAGACTTTTCCTGGGGCAATACTCTGGCACCGCGGGACTGCGAGGACCGGCAGCCCGTGCAGCAACGTTCCGTCCTCTTCCCGCCCCCACCGCACCTGGCACCTTAAAGCAGCGCCTCGTGGCCCCGGCTTTGCGGGAGCTGTTCGGAGGCTCATTTTGCTGATAGACTTTTCCTGGGGCATTACTCTGGCACCGGCGGGACTGCGAGGTCCGGCAGCCCGCGCGGCAACGTTCCGTCCTCTTCCCGCCCCCACCGCACCTGGGACCATAAAGCAGCGCCTCGCGGCCCCCGCTTCGAGGGAGCCGCTCGGAGGCTCATTTTGCTGATAGACTTTTCCTGGGGCATTACTCTGGCACCGGCGGGACTGCGAGGACCGGCAGCCCGCGCGGCAACAATCCGTCCTCTTCCCGCCCCCACCGTCATTTCCCTATATCACCGGGTCTGCATCCCGCTTCCCGGGACGCGCGCTGGGCGAAGCCCGGGCCAAGGGCGGGCCCGTTTTAGCCCGTTCGAGACCGGACTGGGCCATACCCCTTGTCTCTTACACACACTCGAGGGGGACGCAAGAAGATCTGTAAGTTAAAATTTTTCTCTTGACTGGGGGATCAATTATTACGAGATGGCTGGTCGCGAGCTCAGGAGTAA
Source organism: Lissotriton helveticus (assembly GCF_964261635.1). Lineage (NCBI taxonomy): Eukaryota > Metazoa > Chordata > Amphibia > Caudata > Salamandridae > Lissotriton > Lissotriton helveticus. Next base: position 751,786,685 of record NC_136057.1, on the reverse strand, counting down.
AACCACACCTGCGATTATCAACACAGCAGGAACTTTGGACAACTATATTACTAGAGCTAGCTCGCTTATATCCAATGAAATTTCTATCCTGGAAAGGCGCTTATCACAAGAATTGTTAAATACTAAAAGATCGTCACTGGGACATATTAGGAATGCTAAGTCGCCAGTCAAGGGTGTGGCTATAATTAGCAGTTGCATTGAAATGTTGGATAATGTGGTAAACGAGGGGGCAGTCTACTTGGGAGGGGGACACTCTCGCAGTGCAGTAATAGTAATGACCAAAGTATTCTGGAACCTAACCCTGTACCTATTGTTACTATTGATTCTGAAAACACAATTCAGGGGACACAGAATGGTAACAATCTAAGGGGGCAGCGCAGGGGGCCATACCTAAAAGGAAACGCACTGCCCACAAATCAGGTGGCCGTAAGGCTAAGATCGCAAAACAAGCTGGTGGCTCAGATCCCCCCGAAGATAGAACCCCTACTCGTAATATGGTCGATCCAAATAGTGGTAATTCTTTCATTCAACAGGAAGATCCAATGTATACTAAATTAAGCATGGTATGCAAAGCTTTGTTAGACCCCCTGGTAGCCAGACTAGCCCAGATAGAGCTAAGGCTGTCTAGTATTGAGAAGGCTACTGCCCTGGTTGGAGATGGTATGGATAGAGTCAAAATGATGCTGAGGGAGGGAGCAAATGGTGTCAAGGAAGTACAGGGGGGGACCCACACTGATATCATGAATACCCTAGGAAGTCTGGGAGACACAGCCCAAACGCTACACAGTGACACCACTACTATCGCCCCGAGACATTCACTAGCAGAGATCACCAGGACAGAGCCCGACTCTGCACCAGCCATGCAGAGGAAAGTTAGCCCGGTTGGCCGACAGCATAATAAGCTGGCAATCAATTTACCCCCAGAATCAGGCACCTTTGTCGTTGTATTAACAGGGGTACCTGTGTTGGAGGATTCGGCTCGGGAATCTTTCCAATCATTGAAAAATAAGGTTATCAGCTGGTTGAGCAGGAATAGGCTTCTCCCTCCACAATGTTGAAGTGAGATTTTGATGGTACGAAGGGTGCACTGGAGAGGTAATACCACTAAAAGTATCAATGGGGATTGTGTTCTGGTAAACTTTCGAGACCCGAGAACAGTTACGCACATATGTTCTTGGCCCCATCGAGTCCTTGATACTCCTATCCAGTCCTTCCCTCTGTCTTTTTTCTACCAGCCTGGCCCTCAGAGTTTTGTCGGGGAGCTGGAGGATGGTTGGACAAAGGTGGGTTCCAGGGGAGGAGGAACTGGGACGGGGACAGGAAAGGCCAGTTTCTATCCTCCGGGCCCCTGCTTGACCTGTAATCGTTTCAGCCCCCTGGACATGGTTGATTGACTCCACCCACATCCGTTTCGGGAGGGCGCCGAGTCATTGGTCCGCTTCAAGTTAACAAGACCTAGTGGGCCCTCTATAACGAACCTTGATGAGGATTGCTGCACAACCAAGGAATGTACAAGGTTGATTGTGAGCACTAACAAAGCAGTCCTAAATTGCACAGACACCCCCCTTGTATTTTAACTCTCCAGTCCACAGTGTTGGGAAGTCTATCTCCTTGCGATGTGGTACAGGAGACTATGGAGCCTACTATGGGAGAGTATAACAGGGGAGGGAGGAGTGCTTCCAACCTTCACAGCCATGGCACTTTAACAATACTGTCATGGAATCTGGCTGGCCTCGGCAATAAGATCGATTTCCCAGAGTGGGGGGCATTTATAGACGGGAATAATGTGTGTCTTTTCCAAGAAACATGGGCCAGAGAGGACAAGACACGCACTGGATATGCCGCCTATTCTGTACTAGCGAGATGGGGAGGGAGGGGACGCCCTTCAGGGGGCCTTGCAATCTGGGTGGGTTCCCACCTAGGCTGCACGGCCAAGCACCTGAACACATCATCCGATGATGTGCAATGTGTGAACCTGGAATGGCCTAATGGTTCTAAGCTCGCACTGGTTAATGTATACTCTAGACCAGTGAGTGTCACCGCGGAGTCTAACACAGTGGAGGAACTGTCCTCATTCATAAGTTCCATACCCAGCGGCACCCAGTTTGTGATTGGGGGCGACATGAATTGCAACTTCGAGCTGCTGGCAGGCCTCACAGATGGAGGTCTCCTTGAGAAGGATGTTTGTTGGGCTATACCCACTCTAGAGTCCTCGCCTTCCAGGCCTTGGACACGTTGGCGGTACAAATCACGTCTTAAACATTCAAGCACTCCATCAGGGCGTGCAATGGCCGGGTTAATTCAGACCTACCCCCAAAATGGACTTTTAATAAGAAGGGCCATGAGTCCCGGCTGGACTACATATTTGTGGAAACTAGATCATGGGCCACAATAAGGGACTTTTCCGTAATTCCACGGGACGACAGCGATCACAACGCCCTAAGCTTAAAAATAACTATGCCTGGCGTTGTAAGGGAGACTCTTGATGCAAGTGGTGCCCCAGACTCGAGAACCAACGATAGGAGAAGAATAAAGTGGGCGAAAATAGTGGAAAGGCCAGAGCGAGTCTCGGAGCTTTATGCTCTTATCCTCCCTATTCTAGAGGAAATTAGCATTGCACTAAATGGTGGATCCATCTATGACAATTCTTGTAAGGTAGGAACCTTACATAAACAGTTATTAAATATTTTGTCAGATGTATTCCACCCTTCCACGGCTAAGCGGCCGCAGAAGGGTATTAGTCCTAATTGGTACAACTTATAGAAGAGCTATGGTTGCACTTGTTAGTCCTATTGAAAACAAGGCTACCAAGTAACTAGTTCAGACCCAGAGAGCTAATTACAAGCGCGTAATGAAGTGCGCAAGAGAGGAATGGGACCTTGATAATTGGACTGGTCTATCTAATGCCCTTGCAACCAGAGACTTATGAAGATTCTGGTCCATTGTAAATAATGGCTCAGCAGAGCCAGCTGCAGCTGTGGAGGCTAACATAGCTGAAGGTGTTTGGGAAGAACACTTTCGTGCACTCTACGCAGCAGGACCAAAGAACCCGCAGGGAGTCCTTGGGGAGATGCCGTTAGATCAGATACGGCAATCGGACATTATTGACCTCACTGTGAAGGAGATCGGTAACGCCATATCCAAATTGGCAACTGGGAAAGCCCCGGGGCTGGATAAGCTACCGGGTGATCTTTTTAAACATCAATCCGCAATTTGGGCACCATACCCCTTAGTAATATTTAATGCAGTCCTGAGAGGGATGCCAGTGCCTGGTACTTGGCTGGGCGCAGAGATTGTCCCTATCTTCAAGAAGGGTTCACCTCTGCTCCCAGCTAACTACAGGCCGATCAGTTTGATCGATGTTCCGCAAAAAATCTTTGGAAGACTAATACTGGACCGTCTGCAGGACTGGATGGAGGAAAATTCCATACTAAGCCCATATCAGGCAGGTTTCAGAAACAAATGATCCACCATGGACCAGATTCTTCGGTTGAACATGCTATTCTGGAAGTCGGTTAAGTTTGAGGGAGGTAGCCTCTAAACTGTGTTCGTAGATTTGCGAACAGCTTTTGATTTGGTCCCAAGACACAAGCTTTGGGCCGTTCTAGCCGAATTAGGTATTCCCCACCACTTGCTGCACATTCTAATACACCTACACCAGGACAATTTCGCACGGGTCAGGTGCGGAAGAAATGGCCACCTTTCAGCAAAATTCCCCGTTGACAGGGGGGTGAGACAGGGTTGTGTCCTAGCACCTACCCTCTTTTGCCTTTATGTCAACGGGGTAATTTCCCACCTAAATGGGATAAATCATACTGATGCGCCCAAACTCTCTGGTAGCAGGGTGCCGGCGATAATGTTCGCAGATGACACCCTGCTGCTTTCAAAATCCCCAATGGGGATTGAGAGGGTTTTGGATGGCTTTGTGGGATTTTGTGAGGAAAGGGGTCTGGAAATCAACGCTATGAAAACTTTTTCGCACTTTAACACTTTGTCTAAGTGTAAAGTGCGTGCGCACTCGGAGTGCTTGTTGTAAGATTAGCCTGCCCTCCCATAGGAATGCAAGGGGAATGTATGTGTCCATGGTAGTTCCTGATGTGTGGGGAGTGCAGGGGCGAGTTTGGTATGTGCAAACTCGTGAGATTAAATGCTGCGCGATGATGTGCGTGGATTTAATGTGTCTGCTGTGGAAGTGCCACTTCTAGAAGTTGGCATGTCTGTGCAGTGGATGTGAATTGACTGTCTGGCTTGTGATTGGCTGGAGCTGGCTGGTGTGCCTGGCTCCAGGAGTCAGGATGGGCCTGCCCCGGTGGTGAATGGAGAGATCTGCATGTTGATGGGAGGGAGGAGTGCACCTGGGACCTGAATAGGGCTAGGCCTTCCCTCCTTAATGCTGGCTCCGCCCCCTGTGGTGCATCTGATGTCCCTAGCCTGCCCTGTGAATGGGGAGAGGGGCTAAGCACAATAAAGTGCTCCAGAACCAGCTGCATCGGGTTTTCCCCCACCCTGCACCTTTGGGACAAAGGAAATGTGTATATAAAAAGGGGCTGTGACCCCATGAAAAATATTCTCTCTGGATCCTATCTTGAGGGGGGCCTGCTGCTGGGCGCCAAGAGGTACCGCCACTGGGGACTGCCTCCCTGCCTGGAGGACCCTGTGAGCTGGACCCTGGGCCCAGCCTTTGCCCCCCCTGCCTTCCTTCCCTGAACTTTCCCTGGACTTTTGGACTTCTGTCTGCCAGCGCCTGGGAAGCGCTGGCCCCCCTTCTAAAAATAGCGCATTGCGCCGCTGGAGCGGCGATCCCTTTTCTCAAGGGATTCCCCGGCGTGGGGATCCCCTTTGCTTATTTCCGGCAGGGGTGCCCGCCCCGCATCTCTGCCGTGTCGTGTTTTGATTGGTGGTGCGAAGGTGCCCACTCTGCGTCTTCGTGGTGTGTTAGATCTTGAATTGCGGGTACCCACCTCGCTTATTTTGTGCTATTGAGGGTGCCTAACCCTCGTTTTGCCGTGTAAAGCTCACCGCCGCGACCCGGAGGAAACCCGGAAGTCAGGCAGCCCTCGCTGAGACGAGGGCGGGCCCGACCGAGGAACAGGAAGTCCGGGCCGGAGGAGACGGGGAAGCAGGGCTCCCGCAGTTGCCGTGTGAGCCCTGCGTGTGTCTCTCACAGTAGAGCGGGGTTCCCATGTGGTGAGGATAGCCCCACAACCGCTTACAGGCCGCCAGAGGAGCCCGGTGAGGAGGGCTCCCCCCGAGCAGCCCCCGCCCAGCAGCAGCGCCGGGACAAAGAGGAGTCCCCAGCAGAGGCCCGGTGAGTGCGGGCGTCTCGAGGCAGGGGTGCCGATTCCGGTGAGGAGGGGCCTCGGAAGGCAGCGGGTCGCTCCCCTGCTTAGTGGGGCATTTCTGTTTAGAGCCCACGTGGCGCTTACATTGCCGGCAACACTTTATTTAGTGCCTGAGAGGCTTCACCAGTGCGGGGGCAGTTTCTGTTGGCATAGAGCGGCCCTGGTTGGCAGCGGGTCGCTCCCACAGTGTGCAGCATTTCTTGATGGTTCAGAGCCCCATGGCTCCAACGTGATTTGGGGCACATTTGTCTCAGAGCCCACGTGGCTCCCACATTGTTTTAAGGGCACTGCTGTTTCTCTAGAGCCCCAGAGGAGAGCCAGGGTGCACGCTGGTGCCCAGGCTCAGTTCCCCAGCTGCCCAGCACTTAGGGGGCAGCTGCATCGTTTAGGCCCTAAAAACCCTTGCGCATTCTTCTTTGGCTGCCTGCGCAGCCCAGCCCTGACATTTTGGACAAAGGGCGTTTGAGCCCCTGAGAGGCCAAGTTGGTCTGGGGGTCACTATCTAATGTAATTCTATGCAAGGTGATGGTATTTGTGTTCATGTTGGTAATGACCTGATGCCTAATGTGATTTATGCGTAATATGCAATGTCTTTATGCCATGATACCTCTAACTGTATTTATATGCTTAGGAGGTTGTGTTGCCGAGTATAATTTATGCTAGTGAGTTCATGGTTCCCTGCGTGATATATGCCTAAAGTGGTTAGGATTGCGTAGTGTGTACCTACCTGTTACCAGTGCTTACTGGTTGTGTTCTGCAAGTATTATTTTGTGCTACAATTACTCTACATTCTAAGTGCTATTTCTACCTTGTGCTAATTCTGACAGTGGCCCATGTGGCCCTGTCCTGTGTATATAATCCCCTGTAAATACTGCCCAGTGCCAGTTGGTACATTGTAATTATGTGATTATGGTCTAATGTGTTTATGGTAATACAAAGGCTATTTTTATGTGAATTACTTTTTGTGGTGTACCGAGGGTGTTGCTGCTGTGTGTGTGTGTTGCGCAAATGCTTTACATCTTGCTTCCGGGATAAGCCTGACTGCTTGTGCCAAGCTACCAAGGCGGTGAGCAGGGGTTATCTTGGCGTGTAACTCCCTTGCCCTGACTAGAGTGTTGGTTTCTGTCTGGCTTTGCCGCAAGCCTCAGCCAACCAGAAATCCCATTTCTAACATTGGTGGCAGCGGTGGGATTTGGACTTGTGTTTGCGCAATACCACAGCGACAACTGGTTGCACTACAAGCTCTGCATTTAGATAATCACATTTTGGGGAATATTGTTTTTTGTAGTTCCATTATTTCTTCTCCTAAAAGGTGTCCTTTGTGAATTGTGTACTCCTGTTTTAGCTCAGACACCAAGGTTCCTTGTGTTAAACTTTTCTCGAGAACGTATGCCAAAATTGAGCCTGCTTTTAATTTCTGTGGTCTGTTTAGATACAGTATATTGGAGTTGGTAAGGTTCTGTGAAGAGAGAGACATAGAGGTGGGTGAGTCGGACACCCAGTCCAAACTGAGGGACAACCTGATCCTATGGCAGAAGGATGAATGGGAACGTGAGCGCAGTGAGGAGGAGTGGGCCCGGGCCGCACGCCATGAGGGTGGTGGGGCTGTGGGGAGTCCTGAAGAGGAGGTAGAAGATGACAGTTCATGGATGCCAGTAGATAGTGAAGACCCCATATATAGGGAGTCCCTTGCTGGGTCCAGTGTCGGAGGCAGTGCCCCATCTCTTTCCCTTTCCCTGTCCCCAGAGGAGTGGGTAGATAGGAGGGAAGAAAGGGAGCACCAGCTGGCTTTGGAGAAGCTCAGGTTAGAGCATGCCAAGGAAATAGCACAGCTGGGTGAGCAGGAAAGGATGGCGGAGGCTGAGAGAGCCTTTGCCAGGGAGAAATTAGCTCTGGAGGGTAGATTACCCCCTGAGCGCAGTTGTAGTTTTCTGGATTCCCCAGGGAGGGTTGAGTCCAGTGGTGGCAGCAATATAGAGTCCAGTGCAGAAATTCCCCTTCCCAGTTCCCAAAGTATGATACCTTGTTCCCGAGAGGAGGAGTACAGGTTGAAGTTCAGGGACAGTAAGAAACTGTCCCACCAGTCTTGGGAGGAGTTTGTGGATGAATGTGAAGAGGCACTGGACCGTTGGATAAGGCTTAACCCGGAACCGGAGTTGGATGGACTGCTCAATATGGTTATCAAAGAGCAAATGCTCAGTATTTGTTGTCCAGGGTTGCACCAGCACCTGTTGAGGTGTGACTCTTTTTGTCCTTGGGAGCTTGCAGAGGAAGCAGAGCGCTGGGAAAAGGCCTGTGGTTCTGAAGAGGCCTTGGTGAGTGATCCCAAAAGTAGTGGTTCAGGTATCTTCCAGCCCAGCATGGTGGAAGAGGTTCAGAGTAGCCCAGCTAGGTCCCAGTGTAGCGAGAGGGGTGTAGGGGCTCAAGACCTGTCTCAGTGGAGTAGGAGTGAGTGTGTGACCGAGAGTCCCCAGATGCCCGAAACCCTGTCTCAGAGCCTGGATGGTTTCTTTTAGGGAACACCAGGTTGGGGACTTAGGATGTCCTGTTAGTCCATTTGAGGAGGATCTCCTAGTGTCTAGAGGACCCGGAGCATCTGTAAACAGAGCTCCCGTCGTTCTAGTGTCCGGCAGAGCCACTCCAGTTGGGAGGGCACAGAAGTCCGAAGTGAGGAGTGAATGGGGAATGTGTTCCCCAGTGGAAGAACCAGTGGGTCAGGGACTAGCCAGTTGGGCTACGTTCCCTTGGAGTGACCATGGTGACACCACTTCTGTTCTGGGGGGTCTTCACGTACTGTCAGGCGGACAGGGGACGGGAGATCTGCGCCAGACAGATGGTCACACAACATATGAGTCATGTGTTAGCCTCAAGGGGATAGTGTGTGAGTTCCCAGAAGTCCTGGAGTGCCAGGCAAGTATTCCGCCAAAGGTTTTAGACCAAAGGTTGGGAGGCCAGGTTCAGGATCCGCCTGACCTGGAGGGAAGGACATCTGTAACCAGTGTCCTGACCAGTTCATCTTCCAAGGGTACCACTCCAGTTGGGAGGGTGCAGAACTCTGGAAGGGGGTACAGAGGGTGGGAGTCCCCGCCTCTGACCCCGGTGCAACCTGAGGGGTTAAACCCTAGGTTGGGAAAGTGGTGTTCTATGGGCACCCCACAACGGAGGAGAGGGCTGAACTCTAGAAGGAGAGGTCGGGGAGGAGAGCCTCACCCGTGACTTCTGGTCCACCTAAGGGTGCAGACCCTAGGCTGGAGAATCAGTGGCAGTCTAGCACTGTCCTGAGGAGAGGAAGAATGGAGAATGGCTACTATGTACCAGGGGTTACTACCCCCCGCTCTGCGAATAGGCAAGGACCAGTGGCACCTGGGTGGCCTAGGGCCTGGTCCAGGCCGCGGACAGCTCGGGAGTACCAGTGGGGTAGCCCAGTTGTTCCAGACAGATTTTTCAGAAGGAACGACATGGGTTCACCGTGGCGTAGAACAGGAGGGTGTCCCTGCAGTTGCGGGCCCGTGTCCGTTTTCTATCGCCCAAAGCAGGGAAGCCCATCACGGTGGTGATTGGTCTGCCCTGCGTTTTGGATGGAAGGGGGTTGTGTTGGACTTGGCCCATTTAGCAGATTCACTCCTAAACTTTTTGCTTTTAGATGTGACTTGGTGTTGGTTGTTTATGGCTTCAGCTCACTTTAACACCCAGTTAAAGTGTAAAGTGTAAAGTGTGTGCGCACTCGGAGTGCATGTTGTAAGATTGGCCATTCCTCCCATAGGAATGCATGGGGAATGTATGTGTCCATGGTAGTTCCTGATGTGTGGGGAGTGCAGGGGCGAGTTTGGTATGAGGGAACTCGTGAGATTAAATGCTGCGCGATGATGTGCGTGGATTTAATGTGTCTGGTGTGGAAGTGCCACTTCTAGAAGTTGGCATGTCTGTGCAGTGGATGTGAATTGATTGTCTGGTTTGTGATTGGCTGGAGCTGGCTGGTGTGCCTGGCTCCAGGAGTCAGGATGGGTCTGCCCCGGTGGTAAATGGTGAGATCTGCATGTTGATGGGAGGGAGGAGTGCACCTGGGACCTGAATGGGGCTAGGCCTTCCCTCCACAATGCTGGCTCCACCCCCTGTGGTGTGTCTGATGTCCCTAGCCTGCCCTGTGAATGGGGAGAGGGGCTAAGCACAACAAAGTGTTCCAGAACCAGCTGCGTCTGGTTTTCCCCCACCCTGCACCCTTGGGACAAAGGAAATGTGTATATAAAAAGGGACTGTGACCCCATGAAAAATGTTCTCTGTGGATCCTATCTTGAGGGGGGGCCTGCTGCTGCTGTTGGGCGCCAGGAGGTACCGCCACTGGGGACTGCCTCCCTGCCTGGAGGGCCCTGTGAGCTGGACCCTGGGCCCAGCCTTTGCCCCCCTGCCTTCCTTCCCTGAATTTTCCCTGGACTTTTGGACTTCTGTCTGCCAGCGCCTGGGAAGCGCTGGCCCCCCTTCTAAAAATAGCGCATTGCGCCGCTGGAGCAGCGATCCCTTTTCTCGAGGGATTCCCCGGTGTGGGGATCCCCCTTTGCTTATTTCCGGCGCAGGCGCCCACCCCGCATCTCTGGCGTGTCGTGTTTTGATAAGTGGTGCGCAGGTGCCCACCCTGCGTCTTCGTGGTGTGTTACATCTTGAATTGCGAGTGCCCACCCCGCTTATTTTGTGCTATTGAGGGTGCCTACCCCTCGTTTTGCCGTGTAAAGCTCGCCGCTGCGACCCGGAGGAAACCCGGAAGTCAGGCAGCCCTCGCTGAGACGAGCGCGGGGCCCGACCGAGGAACAGGAAGTCCGGGCCAGAAGAGACAGGGAATCAGGGCTCCCGCAGCCGCAGTGTGAGCCCTGCGTGTGTCTCTCACAGTAGAGCGGGACTCCCGTGTGGTGAGGAGAGCCCCGCAACCGCCTACAGGCCGCCAGAGGAGCCCGGTGAGGCGGGCTCCCCCGAGCAGCCCCCACCCAGGAGCAGCACCGGGCCAAAGAGGAGTCCCCAGTAGAGGCCCGGTGAGTGCAGGCGTCTCGAGGCAGTGGTGCCGATTCCGGTGAGGAGGGGCTTCGGAAGGCAGCGGGTCGCTCCCCTGCTTAGTGGGGCATTTCTGTTTACAGCCCACGTGGCGCTTACATTGCGGGCAACACTTTATTTAGTGCCTGAGAGGCTCCACCAGTGCGGGGGCAGTTTCTGTTGGCATAGAGCGGCCCTGGTTGGCAGCGGGCTGCTCCCACAGTGTGGCAGCATTTCTTGATGGTTCAGAGCCCCGTGGCTCTAATGTGATTTGGGGCACATTTGTCTCAGAGCCCACGTGACTCCCACATTGATATAGGGGCACTGCTGTGTCTATAGAGCCCCACAAGAGAATCAGGGTGCACGCAGGTGCCCAGGCTCAGTTCCCCAGCTGCCCAGCACTTAGTGGGCAGCTGCATCGTTTAGGCCCTAAAAACCCTTGCGCATTCTTCTTTAGCTGCCTGCGCAGCCCAGCCTTGACATTTTGGACAAAGGGCGTTTGAGCCCCTGAGAGGCCAAGTTGGTCTGGGGGTCAGTATCTAATGTAATTCTACGCAAGGTGATGGTATTTGTGTTCATGCTGGTAATGACCTGATGCCTAATGTGATTTATGCGTAATATGCAATGTCTTTATGCCGTGATACCTCTAACTGTATTCATATGCTTAGGAGGTTGTGTTGCCTAGTATAATTTATGCTAGTGAGTTCATGGTTCCCTGCGTGATATATGCCTAAAGTGGTTAGGATTGCGTAGTGTGTACCTACCTGTTGCCAGTGGTTACTGGTTGTGTTCTGCAAGTATTATTTTGTGCTACAATTACTCTACATTCTAAGTGCTATTTCTACTAAGTGCTAATTCTGACAGTGGCCCATGTGGCCCTGTCCTATGTATATAATCCCCTGTAAATACTGCCCAGTGCCAGTTGGCATAGTGTAATTATGATCTAATGTGTTTATGGTAATACAAAGGCTATTTTTATATATAACCTTGTGTGGAGTTCCTTTTTGTGGTGTACATAGGGTGTTGCTGCTGTGTGTGTGTGTGTTGCGCAAATGCTTTACACCTTGCCTCTGGGATAAGCCTGACTGCTCGTGCCAAGCTACCAAGGGGGTGAGCAGGCGTGTAACTCCCTTGCCCTGACTAGATTGGTGGTTTCTGCCTGGCTTTGGTGTAAGCCTCAGCCAGAAATCCCATTTCTAACAGGCAGTTTGACAACCAATGGGCAATCCATTGTAGTTGAGAGGCTAGATCGTAATGTTCAAAACAGGGAGCCTCCAGCCCTCCTTGGTGTACCGGCAGATACAGTTTGTTAAGTGCCAATCTATGCCTGGCATTGCCCTAAATGAAGCCTTGGAGTTGTTTCTCAAAGGTGGTGAAGAAGGAAGCCGGCACGTAGAGCGGCAAATTCGTAAAGTGGTATGGGAGCCAAGGGAGTATAACCATTTTAGTGAGTGCTATTCGACCAGTGACAGTCAGTGGTAGCGTGCTCCAGAATCACACTTGCAACTTAATAGATGTCACCGCTCTCCCCAGGTTCCCATCAAAAAGATCGTTGGGTTGGCGGTAGATCTGAATTCCGAGATAGTGGAACGGTTCAGGCTTCCACTGTACTGGTCTGCCACACGTGGTAAATACCGGGTCGCTAAGCCCATCTTTGAATGGGTAAAGGTAGGATATGTCCGCATTCACTCTCAAACCAGAGTGCGTGGCAAACTCCTCCAACAGCTGGGCCTGCTGGACAGGGATACTTGTAATGTCCCTGACGTAGATGAGGAGAACATCTGTGTACAGTGAAAACTGATGGGTAGCATCTCTGAAGGGTATTCCAACCCCCAACTGGGTGCATAGCATTTCTATATCAACAACCTCAATTAGAAAAGAGGGTCCAAGGCCTGGTTTAACGACCCAAACTAGATATATGCCCCAACTTAAATATCATAACAACAATTATATCTAGGAGTCAAAGACAAAGAAACTCACTGTGAAAACAAATCCTCAACATGGAAAAACAATAAGTGTGTTTTTTTTTGTGAAAATTTCTTTATTAGCAGGATATATGAGGTTATGGTAAGCAGAGCATAACAGTTCGGTACATGAGTCACATAATTACATCATATAGTCGCACTGACAGGATATACACATTTTTCATTTTTCATTATGTCATTGTAACACCCAAACTAAACGCCCCCCCCCACCCTCACCCTCCCCCCTCCAGGCACTTCCTATTCACTTTTATACCAGCTCGTGGTGTCGGACATTTGTATACGTGTACATGGCGTGTGTTGCAGTATCCCTGTTGTATGCGCACTAGGGGCATGTGGGGATAGGCACTGTCGTGTCAGTGCCGTCTGTGGCCGTGCACCCGTAGATTCGTGCGATGGGTCCTACCTGTTGGCGGGCGCCGCATAAGTGTCAGTCTATGATGTGGAACTACCCTCATTCCTGGTGTCCCAAGGCTATGGCGTGTTCTGAGTCAGAATCGTTCCCCGACTCTAAGGACCCCAGTAAAGCATTCCAGTCTAGGGAGATGGGGTGTTTCCTAAGCCCTCTGCGTTCTTCACGCTGCAACGTCGTACTTTCAGCCTTTCCCCACCTCACTAGCTCCGCCCTCCATATCTCAGGGTCTGGTGGCTTGGGGGATTTCCACCTCATGGTGATCGCACGCTTCGCTAAGATCATGGCTAAGTCCGTGAACCGTGTACCTACGCTCTTTCTCCGCTCCACGGGGCCCAGTCCCAGGAGGGTATATTCCAATGTGTTGTATGGTTTGGAAGGGACTAGTCTAGCTAAATCAGACTGTACTGAGGTCCAGTAGTACCCCAGCTTAGGGCAAGCCCATAGCATGTGAACCAGTCGGGCATCCTCCCCCCCACACCTCGGGCATGTATCAGGAGTGTCTGGAAACATAGTGTGCAGGCGGTGAGGCGTCAGATATGCTCGGTGGAGGAGCATGAGCTGTATGAATTTAAGCTTCTGGTTCCTCGATACCTTTTTGGGGTATTTCAAGATCCTGTCCCATTCCTTATCTCTGAGCGTTCTCCCAATGTCGTGCTCCCACTTATCTCGTAATGGTTGCAGTGAGATGGCCCTGCCCTCTCTTATACCATGCGTTATCCACCTGGTCAGGTGGCCGCCAGTCCCCATTAGATACTGCATCGTGATTAGAGGGTTCGTGGGTGGCTCCGTCCCGTCAGGGGCCCATGTCTGTGCTATGTAACATTTCACACCTGCGTGTAGCAAGAACGACCTCCCCGGTGAGTGGTGTGTAATGCGAAAGTCCTCAAAAGTCATCATCTTGCCACCATTAAAGAAATCCCCCACCTGTGCCACTCCCAAGTCGTGCCAATCTGTAAGCATGTGGTTTGATAGTGTCCGCAGTCCAGCTGGTAACCCTAGTAGTGGTATCGTAGGGGCGTAAGTTAACGTGGGAGACGCGTAGTGCACAGCCCGCCTCCAGTGTTCAATCGCTATGCGTAGAAGGGGGGGGTGTGGACCTCGGGATCCCCGCCTTCGGGAGCAATAGGGCGTGAACCCTCCCTTTGTTCCATTCTGAGTCAGACATATCAATTTCGTGCAAATTGCGTCCTGCCAGCCAGTAGGCGAGCCATTGCAGTTGACATGCGAAGTCATATGCCCGGAGGTCCGGGACCCCCATACCACCCGCAGACGTGGGAAGCTGCAGCTTCTTTAGGCTAATACGTCGCCTCCCGGTGCCCCAGACCAACTCAGTCAACAGGGTGTCTAGTGTTTTGAATACCGTGGCCGGAATTTTCAGCGGCAGTCCAGTAAAGTAGTACAACAGACGTGGCAGGACTACCATCTTGGTAATAGTCACCCTGCCCGCCACCGCTAACGGGAGCGTGATCCAGAATCGCACCTGTGCTCTCAGTTTCGTAATTGCCCTTCCTACGTTGCCCTCTAGCATGTCCCTTGGATCTCTATACACTTGTAACCCTAGGTAACGGAAGGTGTGCTCCGCCACCTGGAATGAGTAAGGTGCAAAGGGGAGATGAGTATCCGCCCTGGCTGCAGAGAAGAAAAACCCATATGACTTGGGTTCACTAATCGTAAGGCCCGACATGGTACTAAAGGTATTAAATATTTCGGGCACAGGGTCTAAGTCCCCTCCCAGGTCTCCGAAGTAGAGTATAATGTCGTCCGCGTATGCCGATACCACATGCGTCGTCACACCCCTCCGTATACCTCTGTGTTGCGCGGACTCTCGGAGTTTGCACAGTAGGGGCTCTAGCGCTAGTATAAACAATAGCGGGGATAATGGGCATCCCTGCCTGGTACCCTTAGCCACTGCCAATTGTGCCGATATGCACCTGTTTGTGCGGACCCGTGCAGTTGGATATGTGTAAAGTAATTTCACCCAACTAATGTACTCTATCGGCAACCCAAAGTATTCGAGTACCGCAAACATGTAATCCCACTGGATGGAGTCGAAGGCCTGCTTCAAGTCTAGCGATACACAGCCCTCAGTCCCCGCCCCTCCCGGTGTACCTAGCATGATTTGGCTGAGGCGCCGCAGGTTCATAGCAGTGCTTCTGCCTGGGACAAAGCCACACTGGTCTGGGTGTATGAGCGATGGAATGTATTGAGCCAGTCTGTTCGCTAGTAGTTAACTTAATATTTTGTAATCCGTGTTGAGCAGTGATAACGGTCTCTAATTTGCTATACATAGGCTGTCCCTGTCCGGTTTCAGCAGTGATACTATTAGTGCCTGTAGTGTGGACTGTGGAAGACCCCGGGCCTTAAGCGCCTCCCTATATACCTCTAGTAGTCGTGGTGCCAGTAGATCTATGAAGGCTCCATAGAATTCCACTGGAAGGCCATCCGTGCCCGGGGCTTTGTTCCGTGGGAGGGCGCGAATGGCCTGTCGAATTTCTGCTATCGTGATAGGCCTCGCCAACTCTACCCTCTGTCTCTCCTCTAGCTTCGGTATGTCCAACCCCCTCATGAAGTCCCCGAGGGCCCCATCCACCATAGGGTCGTGTGGGCCGTATAACGTCCCATAGTAGCCCTGAAACGCTGCGTTCACACTCAGCTGCGTTGTTGCCATGGACCCCCCCGGTCAATTTCCTCCATTATGGGCAAGTGTATTGGGTCGTCTTTTACCAGCCGGGCTAATAAAGGTCCTGCCTTATCTGCCTGCGCATGTTGTCTACTCGTGTACTCTCGGTAGTCAAGGATACGCAGTTCCTCTAACAGTTCTGCATGTTGGATGTGCGCCTCCTGTGAAAGGCACATTCGTGCCGGCAGCTTCACTCTCCAGTAGTGCTAGGCGTCCCTCTACATCCCGGAGTTTGTCCATCACAGTATGCCTCATGCCCACCCGTGTGCTCATTGCTTCACCCCGAATCGTGACCTTAAAAGCATCCCACTCCACCTGGCGGGCGCTCGCTGACCCACCGTTTATGTCAAAGTAAGTTACAATGGCCATCTCTAGTGATGCGCGGAAGGTCGTGTCCTCTAATAGGTCTGGGTTAAGGCGCCAGGTTGGTATGGGAGTTGGGATCCTACCCCACTGAAAAACGACTTCCACTGGGTTGTGGTCTGAGAAAGTTTTTCCCATGTGTTCCGCCGTTAAAACCGACCCTAAGAGTGGCGTGGTGCAGAATACATGATCTATTCTGGTGTGCAACCTGTGTGGTGGTGAGTAGAATGTATATTCCCTGTCCAATATGTGTTTGCCCCGCCATGCATCTGTTAATTGCCATCCCTCCGCCCACTGCGCCAGGGCCTCCGCCTGTTTCCTACTTTCTGTGGCCTGTAATGGTGGGTGCGATCTATCCAGTGATACATCCAGCACAGCATTAAAATCCCCTCCCAGCAACCATGGAAAATCAGCCCAATCAGCCAGCACTCCGCTAAGCGTCACCAGGAACGCTGATTGGTTCGAGTTCGGTGCATATACACTTCCCAGCACAACAGGGGAACCATCCAACAACCCTTGGACAAATACATATCTGCCATTCGAATCCGCCCTCAGTTCCACCAGTTTGAAGGGGACTGAATTCCTCAGCCACACAGCTGCCCCTCTCGAGAAGGCTGAGTAAGAGGTGGCGAACAATTGACCCTTCCACTTTTTAAGCAATTTCCCACTTTCTGAGGTCGTTAAATGGGTTTCCTGAAGGCAGGCAATATTGACCTTCCTGCGATTCAGTTGAGCTAAGATTCTATGTCTTTTGTGGACCGACCCCATGCCACGAACATTCCAAGTGCACAATCTATAGTCATTAAGGGTCCCCATCCCTAGCAGCAGCAGGTGTAGCCGGTGGATTCCGCACCATGGAGCAGGTATAATTAAACAACCATAAGTCTCGTGCCCGTACAAGAAACAACCCCGTAACTCCCAGGTCCCCGAACAAAACCTTTCGGGATCCAAACAGTATAGCCCAACGTGGGCATGCCTTACAGTTAAACATGTCTATATGGTGGGGGTCTGGGGCCTCTTACACCAGTCCAGAGTCCGTTGGTAGCACTCCATCTCACCAAGAGCAAAGAAGGCCCCCCCTCCCCCCGATCGCCTTGCAGATAGTTCATACGTTACCATCCGACGTGTCGCCCAGCCACAGTCACAGGTCGTGTGCTTCCTGCGCCGTGATCTTGGGAAACAGCTGCAGGCGGTATGCACCTGTTACAACGCATTCGTTACTCCGCACTACCATTACAACGCGACTTTTATAACGCATACCATTACAACGCATTGCGCTGGGGGGCGCTATAGGATAGGGAATGGTATAATTTACTATCCAACACCTTCCCTAGGGTCCACGGGGACTGGAGTTAGAATAGTAAATTATACTTACCACTATCCAGCACCCCAAAGCGCTTTGCGTTGTAATGGTATGCGTTGTAATGGTCGCGTTGTAATGGTAGGTAGTTGTAACGGTATGCGGAGTAACGTCATACATCCGCTGCAGGCTATCAGCAGACCCCGACACCTCGGTGTGGGTGGCAGAACGGCTGGCTGAAGCGGCAGGGTCCCGGGCGTCGTGTTCAGCCAAGGCGGCCGAGGTCAGTTGCCCCAGCCCCTCGGTCCTGGCCGATGACGGTCCCCTAGAGTCCGCGTGTCGGTGCGTGTGATCCTTGGTCGCCCCCTGCTGGTGTCGGCCTTCTCGGCGCGATGATCCCCCACCGCGATCCTCTCCAAGGGGGTCCTGCGAGGTCGGGGGCGTCAGTGTCACTTCGATCCATTCCGCCGCTTCCTCCGGTGATTCGAAAAAGTAGGACCTATTGTTGTAAAGAACCTTGAGTCGTGCTGGAAACAGCAGTGCGTACTTCAGATCCCTGTCCCGCAGCATGCGCTTAACTCCCAGGAACGTCGAGCGGGCCCTCTGCACCGCCGGGGTGAAATCTGGATACACCGAAATAGTCTTGTCCTCAAAGCGCAACGGGGCTTTCTCTCTTGCGGCCCTCAGGACCGAGTCACGGTCTTTGTAGTGTAGCAGGCGGGCAATTAGGGGGCGCGGTGACGCTCCCAGTTTAGGCGGCCTCGCTGGCATCCGGTGCGCTCTCTCCACACTATAGAGTGGTGTAAGGTCTTGGGGATCCACTATCTTCTTCAGCCAGTCCTCTACGAATTGGGTAGGGTCCTTCCCCTCGCTTTTCTCTGGAATACCCAGTATGCGCACGTTATTGCGGCGGGCCCGCCCTTCCGCATCATCCAGCTTGTCCCATATCATTCTGATCTGCTTGTCCATTTGCTCGAGTTTCGTAGAATGGGACGTTTGTTGTGGTATGAGGTCGTCTAGCGCTATTTTGTGCTCCTTGACTTTCTCCGCCAGCTTCGTGTGGTCCGCCTTGAGCAGTGAGAGGCTCGTTGCCATGTTGTCCATTCGGGATTCTAGCGCCTCCCTGGACGCCTTGATTTCAACTAGTATAAGGTCCAGTTTCGCATCTTGTGAGGTTTTGCCCGTCGGGGGAATCATCTCCACGTTCGAGGACGCCAGCGGGTCCTCCGAGCCCGTGGACTGAAGATCAGCTCCAGCTCCCTGGTCCTGCGCCGTGGTCCTGTTCCTGCCCATATCGCGCGTTGAATGTGTCCCCAGTGCTACCGAACAATAAGTGTGTTAGCTAAAGGTGAAGACCCAAGTGTGCCCCCAAGTGTGACATAAATATATGTAAGCTAAGGCTCGAGGGCATGGGTACATTTTCCCATCAGTAGCCACTCTGCACCGCCCTTTTTGACATCATTTGGGTTCTCCTTGCCCAGGAGACAAAGAAAAAGAAAAGGAAAACAGCCTCTTGATGTTATTAAGGCTGCTCCAAAACCTTTGATGTAATGTAATGTCAGTACTAGGTCTTATAGATGATGTTTTAAGTATAAGTGGCGACTGAAAAAAAGCAGTGCAAGAATGAAAAGTGCAAGTGAAAAATCAATTAAAATTGGATAATACTGAGTAGATGTGAGACTTTAATTTTTCTTCTCAGTTTTCCAAATCTGAAAGGAAAAGTTTAAAAACATATTTAACATAATATCTGTGAGCAATGATGGTCGACATGTTTCAGCATTAGGATGGTATAGTACCAATGCTTTCTTCAGGACCCGATGTTAGCTACTGCTAGTATAAAGTGAAGTTAAAAATGTCACCTGCAAAATCCAGGTCAAATAGATCCACCACAGACTTTTGTCACATCATGTTGAGGAGACGAACACACAGGAGAAAACATAAAAATAAATACATATTAGCATATTTGTGGACTAGTATACAGTACCATGATGTTATCAAAACGTAAAACATCATGTGCCGGTATGTTTCTAATACCACTAAGGCACTGCAGTTATACTACTGCAGAATATCATAGCCACTCACCCATTAGTTGTGGTGATGGCGCTTCACCCCACCTGGCTGCAGCTCAGGTATAGAGGAGCATCGCTCTGCAAAAGAAAAAGGAGACATTCGAAAAAACAAGAGTAGGTTGAGCTAAAATTAAACATTATGTTTTCTTATTAAAAGGATGTTTTCGAATTGTAGACTACAACTCGATTCGTCTAGTCAGTTTGTGAGTCAATAATCGTCTTGAGAATATGGTATAAATGCCCCACTAGCTGATTTATATTGTTTGCCCGAGATTGCTGTTAAGAATGTATAACCTTTCACTAAAGACTCAGATTATGTTTGTCCGTTAGCGCGGACAATAAAGTTTAGTTTATACCATCACTCTCTCCTGACTCATTACGGCTTATGAGGAATTAAAAATTAAAATGATCAGGCAGCTCGTGTTTCAATTAAACCAGTTTGCAGCAACCACCCTGGTTATTTGTCAGTAAGCAGCAATATTGGCAGTGGACAGCGTTTTCTCGTATAACTGTAAGCAGCAAGCCGTTTTGAAAGTGTAAGTAGCGATAATAAAACATGGTTACGCTGTTAAAGGTTGTCCCCATAATCGGTCACCAAAACAAAGGTATAGCCTGTAAGCGCGTATAAGGAAAGCACTCAGACAATAGAAATATTACTATCATGCCATTTGTTTTGTAAAACAGACACTCACACGCCACTCGTTGTATCAGCGCGTGTACAGCAGACACTCGCACGTTTAGCGATATTGCTCTGACACCGCCTGATAAACAAATGATGTCCATTCCGGCTTACCTGCCCGTCGGTGTCTCCGGACCGGCTTCTGTGCTGTCTGGGGAGGCACCGAACTGACGCAATGCCGCCATTTTTAATCCCGATGTTTCCGTGCACGTGACCACGCTCATATGACACCGGGCATTCTGGGTAATGTAGTTCTATGAAATCGAAAAACTCGCAGATAAAGCTATTTCTGCCGGTTATATGCCATAAATTCATATTTAGAGCCTCATTTCGATTTATGCATAATCAGAAAGGGTCTACATTTATTATCACAACACTTTCAGAAGAAGTTTTTTAAAAACGCATTCGGCAGGAAAATCAAGTTGGAGGTATAGAAAGCCTCTAGGTTGATCTTATGAACATAGAACTCGTATATCAATTATTGGACTATAGTAAAAGTCGGGCAGTATGGTGCACGAACCTTCTTGTACAGTCTATAATGGCAAAATATCAAGTTTAGAAGCCATATTGAGGAAACAGAAGGAAGAAATTAAAAATTGTAAATTGTAGTGGGATCTTATAGTCTCCAACAGAATCGTTACATATGTTTGCGGGTAGGTTGCTAAAGTCACGCATTTTTGTCATCTACATAATACAGTATACAGGTGCCTTTACTGGCAAATTTGTTGTCGTTGCACCACAGAGTCCTAAATTTAGGCTGAGAAATGAGCATCTCACCTGGTTCAAGTTTAAAGCGACATCCAGGGTATAGGTTCATTTAATCCCTCCTTGTCGCTATTCAACTTGTACACCCACTTCTGTTCTTTCTTAAACAGAAATCTACTGACATCAGGGCAATGTTCAGGTAACAGAGGCTGTTCTAATACAGTCCAAACAAAATCATTCGGACTATGGCCGACTTCAAGGAAATGAGATGTCAAACGAGTTGCTTGCTTGCGGCATCGCACAGTACTCTTGTGCTCCAAAATTCTTGTCCTTATTTTCCTTGTTGTCATGCCAACGTACCGCTTCTTACAAGGGCGCGTGATTAAATAAATAAGATTGTCACTGTTACAGTTCGTAAATCAGGGCTGTTGCCAGGGTCTGTTGGTGCCAATATCAACAACTACTGATTTACACGTTTGTGGGCATACCGAGCAGGTCCCACAGGGGTGGTGTCCCTGTACTGGCGGCAGGTCCCATAACGTGCCAACTTGTCTAGGCACCTTCGTTTTTGGTCTTGTATGGACCAGTTGGTCTTTCAGGTTCTGTCCTCTTTTAAATGCAAACAGGGGCATGGGAATGTTATCACCACCTGTATTTAAAATGGACCAATGTTTACCAAGAAAAATACATACAAGGACCGGCTGGACAACAACGCACACAACTGCAAGGAACTCTTCAACATCGTGAAAGAGCTCTCCAACCCCAACGCCGGAAACAACGACATCACCCCATCGCAAGACCTCTGCAACTCCCTCGCGTCCTACTTCCACAACAAGATCGCGGACATACACAACAGCTTCAGCATCCAACCAACGCACGCCACAACCGCAGCAACGCCACCCACCACCACCCTCCGCGCCTGGAACCCGATCAGCACCGAAGACACCATCCGCACAATGAACTCCGTCCACTCCGGATCTCCGACCGACCCCTGCCCTCACCACGTCTTCAACAAGGCCGACGCTGTCATCGCACCCCACCTGCGGGACATCATCAACACCTCCTTCGACACCGCCACCTTCCCGGAGAGCTGGAAGCACGCAGAACTCAGCGCTCTACTCAAGAAACCTACAGCGGACCCCACCGAACTCAAGAACTACCGCCCCATCTCGCTCCTCCCATTCCCGGCCAAAGTCATCGAAAAGACCGTCAACAAACAGCTGGCCGCCTTCCTCGAGACTAATGGATCCCTCGACCCCTCACAGTCTGGCTTCCGAGCCAACCACAGCACCGAGACCGCCCTCATCTCTGCCACCGATGACATCCGAACCCTGATGGACAACGGAGAAACAGCGGCCCTCATCCTCCTGGACCTCCCGCGGCATTCGACACTGTCTGCCACCGCACCCTAGTGCAGCGCCTCGGCAACATCGGAATCCAGGAGAAGGCACTGGAATGGATCACCTCCTTCCTCGACGGAAGAACACAGAGAGTCCGCCTACCTCCGTACAAGTCAGAGGCCACCGAAGTCATCTGCGGCGTCCCTCAAGGATCCTCGTTGAGTCCCACCCTCTTCAACGTCTACATGAGCCCCCTCGCGGCCATCGCACACCAACACAACCTCAACATAATCTCCTACGCCGACGACACCCAGCTGATCCTCTCCCTGACCAACGACCCCGCCAGAGCCAACCTGCACGAAGGGATGAGAGATGTAGCCGAGTGGATGACGACCAGCCGCCTGAAACTGAACTCGGACAAGACGGAGGTCCTCATCCTGGGCTCCTCGCCCTCCGCCTGGGACGACTCCTGGTGGCCCCCCGCCCTGGGCAACGCACCCAAACCGACGGACCACGCACGCAACCTGGGCTTCATCCTGGACTCCTCCCTCTCCATGACCAGACAAGTCAACGCCGTCTCCTCGTCATGCTTCAACATCCTACGCATGCTACGGAAGATCTTCTGGTGGATCCCCACCGAGACCAGGAAGACTGTCACCCAGGCCCTCGTCACCAGCCGACTGGACTACGGCAACGCCCTCTACGCCGGAACCACCGCCAAGCTCCAGAAGAGACTCCAGCGGATCCAGAACGCCTCAGCCAGACTCATCCTCGACATCCCACGAAACAGCCACATCTCCGGACATCTGAAAGACCTGCACTGGCTCCCCGTCAACAAAAGAATCACCTTCCGTCTCCTCACCCACGCACACAAAGCCCTACACGACCAAGGCCCGAGCTACCTCAACAACCGAATCAACTTCTACGCTCCCAAGCGCCACCTCAGATCAACCAGCCACGCCCTCGCCGCCGTCCCCCGCATCCGAAGAGCGACAACAGGAGGAAGGTCCTTCTCCTACCTGGCCGCCAAGACCTGGAACTCCCTCCCGACCGACCTGCGCCTGACCCAAGACCACCTTTCCTTCAGGAAGAAGCTCAAGACCTGGCTGTTCGAGCAGTAGCGGCACCCCCCCCCCCTAGCGCCTTGAGACCCTACGGGTGAGTAGTGCGCTCTATAAATGTCTTGATTGATTGATTGATTTACGGATGATCTTTTGAACCTGATTCGACCTAGTATTAAAGGTATTAACAAACGTGATTCTGTTTGACTTCTCTTTGGGTGTAGTCACTTCGAGAAGGGCTTCTCGGTTATTATTTGATACCCGCTTTTTTGACTGACAGATTATTTTCCGTGGATATTTCTTTTCTTGAAGTTGCTCCTCTAATTTTTTAGAGTGTATCAAGAATGTTTCTTTATTAGAGCAATTCCTCTGGACCCTGAGGAACTGGCCGAAAGGCAAATTGTTCCTCAGGGCCCTGGGGTGGCAACTATCATAGCTCAATAATGCATTCTTTGCCTTAGGCTTTCTGTAGAGTTCTGATGCTAAGCACCCTGTTTCAGTTGCTGATATCTTCAGGTCCAGGAAGGCTAGATGAGTTTTACTATACTCCACAGTAAATTTTAGAAATGCATTACGGGTGTTCAGCCATTTGTAAAAAGGCTAGTAAATCTTCCTCACTCCCACGCCATATAACCAAGATATCGTCTATATATCGCTTCCAAGTCTGAAGCGACAATAATAATAATGAGAGTAAACACAGGTGGCGGGATTAAGAATTCGCCACAAAACATGTAGGGCCCAGTGTGTCAACCAGTCAGAGAGGGTCTGCGCATTAGATGTAGAGAGGGTCCTGTTGAGGGGCAGGAATTACCTGTCTAGGTCTAAATTTAAAACAGAATTAAAGTCTCCCCCAATAAGCCAAGGGGTCCCGCTCCAGGAGGCGACCACCTCGGATACACATGTGAGGAAAGAGGTCTGATATGAATTTCGGGAATAAAGGGAGCCTAAAAATATCTCTTGGCCATTTAAGTGCCCTTTCACAAAAGTGTATCTGCCGTCTGTGTCGTTGATGTCTTCTTCATAAATAAATGGGGTTCCCGCTCCGACCCATATCAGTGTGCCTCTTGCATGTGCCGAATACGTGGTGCCAAAAATCTGGCCTCTCCACCTTTTGCGCGAGCGGTCCAACTCTACTCTGGACATGTGAGTTTTCTGGTGTAGGGCTATTCCCACTTTATGGTGTTGCAAGTTCGAATATATGGAATAGCAACGTGTGGTATGTGCATGCTGCGTATATTCCACGTGGCTATTTGAGACTGTGTCATGTCTGGTTACTGAGTAGGACCAAGCGGTGCGGGGTGGACCGTGTAGCTATACAGTTGTAATGTGTGGGGGTTACGGGTCGGTCTTAAGTAACTAAAACTGAGGACGTGAACTCGAAACAGTGTAACGTAGAGGGCGAGCGCCATGGTGAGGCTCATCCAAACTAGTATAGTGCCAAACAGTGGCAGTAACCACACCATTGAAGGTATTGGTATGGGGTGGGCAGAGAGAACCTAGCTAGGTGCGTTGCTTCTCCACCCCTCTATGACGCGGAGTTGTCATCCGCACCCCCAGCCTGTGCATTTGCATGCACGTGTGCTAGATGTGTGTGACAACAGTCATAGTCAAACAACAGCAGGTGTAGGTGTGATATAATGCGACCATAGCAGTGATGGCACAATCGCAAAAGGCAGAAAGTAATACACAATCTACATAGGAGAAGCACTGCTCATGCAACAGTCTTAAAGCATTAAAGAGCAACATCAGAACCTAGCTTTGCAACATTAGTCTATACCTGCGTGCGGAGCCCCCGTCAGTGCACCCAGTGGTGGAAGACTCTCACACAATGTCATCAGCAGTCTGCGGGGTAACATCAGGCGGTCTGCCCCCATCAAAGTCATCAGGCCTAGGGGTGGATGAACCACTGGCAGTTGCTGATTCAGAGGAACTGAGTTCTGGAGCCTCCCGATATGTTTAGATCCCTACGTTGCAACTGCTTACAGGGCATTGCGGTTCTCTACTTCACCCTTTTTCGGTCGTGGTGCCGTTGCCTTCGAGGGCATGTCTCCTAGTCTTCTTCGCTTCCCACAGCGACTGGACCTCTTATTTACTGGTCTGGTTGCTTCCTCGATTGAGGGGCGAGTCCCGCCCATAGGCCTGTTTCCTCCAGTCAGTCCCACGCATATTCAGGCGAATCGAAGAATCGGGTAGTACCCTTGGCTACCACTCTCAATATGTCAGGAAACAGCAGGGAGTAGGGGAGGTCCAGCTCGCGTAAGTGGCGCTTCACAGTAGTGAAGGTGCTAGGTCGCCTCTGTACTTGTGATGTGTAATCAGGGAACACCATGATTGGATTGCCACTAACTGAGATCAGAGAACTTGCGAGTTTCCCATAAAACTGCATCTCTGTCTCTATAGTTCAAGAACTTGAAAAGGAACGATCGCGGCCAAGGCCCTGGAGGGGGTCTCTGAGCTGGTACACGATGTGCTTGTTCAACCACGAATTGCGGCGACAGTGTTCATGGAGGCAAAATGTCTTGTAGCCAATGCTCTACATATTGTTCTGGGGATCGGCCCTTCTCTCCCACTGGAAGGCCTACCACGCGGATGTTGTTGCAGCGGAAGCGCCCTTCCACATCTTCAACCTTATCTTCCAAGGCGTGCGCACGATCCAGAACATGTTGTAGGGCCGAAGCATGACTGTGGGTAACAGGTTTCAGTTCAGACAATGACTGGGCTTGCGATTGTACCCTCTCTCCCAAGGTATGGTGATCCGCCTTTAGGAGGGTAAAATCAGATGCCACCTTGTCTATTCTGGCTTCAAGCAACGTTTGTGTCTGTTCCAGAATATTGCCAATCTTCTCGACCACTGTCAGCACTGAATCTAGTTTTGCCACCAACGTCGCATTCGGAATGTCTTTAGTAGCGCCATGTTCCGCGTTGGGTAGGTCCAGGGTAGCAGCGCGCGCCGTAGTTTGCTGTGTATTGGTGTGGAGGCGGCCCATCGCTAGCTTTTGTGCAGAGAGCATTGACCCTGGGCACGGAGTGACTGCGCAGTGATATGTATCCAAGCAAGTTACAGGTATCTGGTTGCCCCTGTGAGCTGTGCATATCGCAGTGTGCGCAGCAGTCAATGCCGCAGTATTTAGTGGCATCGTTGATGTTCCATGCCAGGTTGATTGGGACCAGAGCCCTTGCAGCAGTTCATTTCTGTCCCAGATATGCCTCTAGTTATATATCCAGATTCGTAAGGAGGTGAAGAACCAGCAGATTTCCCTCTGCATCAAACTCTACACACACAGGTCCCACATCAGGGTGGGCAGCTGACATTAGCCATCTCTCACTGATATGTTTCAGGACATGCGGTGCGACCGATTGGGACCATCTGTGCATCATAGGTTGAATGACACAGGAGCTGGACATTTGCGGTGAAGGGTAAGTGGGGCCGGACCTGACTAGGTAAGTACAGGGCAAGTGGAGGAAGTAGGTTTGATGGCGCTCTGGGGCTGCTGGAGCAGACCCGATCCTCAGGGAATTTCAGGCTCTTCTCTGCCTCAGAAGTCGGTTGGTATACAGATTGCGTCCACACCCAAGCTGCTATCACAGATGGTTCAGGGCCAGGGTCCCCCCGGCGTCACAATTTGCACAGAGGTGACCGCCTATGCATACTTAGCGTGCATCCCACAGCGCCGAACCGGCAGCTCCACCCTTTGCATAGAGATCCTATGGTGATGTCTATGTTGAGCCTATCTTCTGGAGGCTCACCGGGGCCCCGGTACAGGTCATAGCAGCTCTTAAGTGAGGCCTCTCAGCAGCGGGCTGCACCGCCCCAGCCTCAGAAGTCGGGTCCGCAGGAGGCAGAGCGTGGGCTTCAGGCCAGGCCCAAGAGGCAGAGCAACTTCGGCGGGAGCATCGACCACGCTGTTCAGCATAGCGGGGTATCCAGCACTCTCCCGGGTGGTCACACCGTGGCCCTCTGCTGTATATGGCGCCAACAGACCCCGCCGCTCGCCGGGCCGTGTACACAGCAATGTCTGTCAGGGTCTGATCCTGCCTGTGATTGCTCTCTGTTCTCCCCGTAGTTGGTTCCGCAGCACGCCCCCACACCAGGGGCCCAATGATCCGGTGCTGCAGGGCCACCTCAGGATGTGGTCTGGGCAGCACTCTCCACGCGCCGCAGTGGCCCAACAGAGTTGGCCACGAGGCCTTCAGGTAGTGTCGACCTATCTGGTCCCACCATGCCAACACTGCACGGGTGAGGTCTGGCGGTCTCTGAATCGGTGACCTCCAGCAAGGGCTCGTGTCTGGTCTCCGATAGTGCAAGGCGCAAGCGCTCTGGTTTCGATGATCTGGGGCTGCTGCAGATTACTTAGCTGTGCCTTGGCTGGAGTCGCAGGCCCACACTCGCCTCACCTCCAGGCAGGCTGAGTGCCATATCTCATCAGAAGCAGGGGTCCCGCCATCTAAGACGACAATTGTAGGGTCGCATCGGGTACCGCAACTGAGTGCCAACAAATCCCCACCGTAATTTCAGGCAGATGGCGCGGATGCAGGGTGGAATTCAGGATAATAGAGGGATTCACGGCAGAGCTTCAGTCAGTTGCGCCCGCCATGTTGGCTCGCTGGCCATGCCCCCTTCTTAAATGCCATCATTGTTGATAATACAGTTGTCCCTTTTAATTGCTGTTGATATGCAAAGGCCCCAAATCACCTACAAGCTACGCCTGTTCGGCTCTGCCCCTTCTATGTTAGTAGTATGCAACAGTGCTGGCTCCATGTGGGCTGCAGGCGAGGCCCTGTCGCCAACCCCCTACTGTGCACGGCAAAAGGCTATGTGCAGTGTGGGATTGGCTGCCTGGAAGGAGCGGGGGGGGGTTAACCGCAGGGCCAGCTAACTCCCCCCACTGCAAACGGAAGAATACAAAGAGCACAAGTCACCGGGGAGGAGGGTGGGCGCATGTGAATTTACAGCACTACATGCCACAAACAGATGCTTACTGGGTAAGTAACATTCACTGTTTGATGGCATCGACCCGCAGTCTCCCTACCCAATCAGCCGGTACATCGAGGTGCTGAAGGGTATTCGGGGACCTGCGGGCGCGCTGTTCTGTGGCGGCCATCTTGGGGGTAGGTTGGCTCGCGAGGCGGCAGTCTAGTGGTGCAGATTAGCGCTGCCCGCGACGCCTTAAAACTGCATTTCCTAAACTCTGATCAGACCTTCACTTCCCTAATATCACTCGTGGCGGATGCCTGGTGGGGGAGAGTGCTGAACATTGCGCTGATTACGAGCGATTTCCTGAAATATTGTTTTAAAATATCTTGATGCACTGTTTTTAATTGTTGCTGCTGTTAAATCATTTTAGGAGCTGACTCCTAGCTCTTCCCTCTGCTGCTATATCCTCGGCACTTTGCACTTTATTTTCTTTGCAGGCACCTGAGGCGGAAAGCCGGGTGACCTTAGGCCTCTCTGCACTTTAGTCTCTCCTTATTCGTACTCACCTCTGTGTGTGCCGCGCTGCTCGACCCGCAGTCTCCCTACCCAATCAGCCGGTACATCGAGGTGCTGAAGGGTATTCGGGGACCTGCGGGCGCGCTGTTCTGTGGTGGCCATCTTGAGGGTAGGTTGGCTCGCGAGGCGGCAGGCTAGTGGTGCAGATTAGCGCCGCCCGCGACGCCTTAAAACTAGGTGCCCTCTTTCCGCGCAGCGGACGCGCGCTGCGGAGGCGCCGAAGGAGCGCCAAAGGAAAGCCCGTCTGCGCCGGTCAGCGTCCCGGAGGCGGCCGGGCGCGGGCCAGGCTGGGCAGGTGGGCTAGGATGATAGTCTATACAAGGGATGCTCTGCTCTCCCTGAGGAGCTCCCTTAACATTTGCCATAGGGTGTTCCCTAAACCTCCGCGAGGCATTATTAGATGTCCGGCCTGTGGCTGGCTACCAGGGGAGCGACTTGTCTCTTCTCTCAGTCCCCCCCTTACCAGCAGAAGATGCATGCTGCTTAACACCAGATCCCTGGGAAAACATGCGGCTGATGTTCACAACCTCCTGATGGACTCCACGGCTGACTGCCTGTTCCTCACTGAAACATGGCTGGGGGAGGATTCAGGGCCAGATATTGCCACGGCCATTCCCCCGAGCCATGTTATCTTCCGTAAGGACAGAGCCGGCGGGAAAGGGGGTGGTGTCGCTTGGTCGTTGATAGGCGCATCACATGTTCCATTCTTCCCTCGGACAACATTCACGGCTGTGAGGTTCTTGCCTTTTCTCTTTCCTTTTCTTCCCATCAATCTTGCATGGGTCTTTTGGTTTACAGGCCTCCGGGCCCCTTGGGTACGTTCTTTGAAGAGCTCTATTCGGCTATTAACACACTATGCCTCAGGTCTAAACACTGTCTGCTCCTTGGTGACTTTAACATCCATATGGACAGTGCGACTGACCCTGACAGCATCAAGCTCAAAGATATTACCTCTTCCTTGGGGCTTATCCCCTATCTTCGGTCTTCCACCCATTGTAAGGGTCACACGTTGGACCAGGTATTCTCTACGGTCCCTGTAGTCCTGGCCTCTTTGGCTCCTGTTTTGTGGACTGACCACTTCTTAGCGGACTTCAAGATCCCTTGCACGGAGAAGGCCATCCACAGCGGACAGTGGCGTGAAGCACGCCCCTCTAGAGCCTTTCACCGGGTTTCCCCTGCCATGCTTATGCAGGCTCTTGATACCCACCCGTGCCCGCTAACAGGCATCCTGGAGTCAGACATCGAGCTTTTAAAGCTCTGGCTGACTCAACGGTTGGCTGACTCAACAGTTAGCTGTCTTAGCCCCCCCCCCCAGCCCCACAGGACAGCCTCAGTCAAGGGTTCCGCCCCTTGGTTCTCGCCGGCCTTAGCTGAGAAGCGACGGCAATGCAAAAAAGCTGAAAGGGAATGGCGTAGGCACTACGACGTCAACTCGAAGGAAACCTATAGGGCCATGGTCAGAGACTACCATCGTGACATCATAGCCGGCAAAAAATCTTATCTGGCATGCAGGATTGACGAGGCCTCCAGTTCCTGTAAAGAAATCATTTTGTACACTCTGTCCTTTATATCTTTCTGATTAACTCTCTATTCCTCATTTTTCTCCTTAATCTCAGTTTTATCTACCTGACGATTGCTGCTAGAATTGTTACTTGCACCTCATGTCATTTACATGTCCCTTACTTTATCCAAGTTACTATTCATGCAATAGGAGTGCTCCTTTTAAACCTTAACTATCGATTGTGTATGACTTTTGTAATCATACTGCACTCCCCCTGTTGATTATTTTGCACACTATTTCGTTTATCTCAATCTGACTAGCTCATTATTCCTCATATCATCATGTTTATCTCAACTCTATTTGATTAATCCAGATTACTGCTGCTTTTTGCTCCTACTTCCTACACCTATACTTTTAATCATGCCCCAGCGCACCCCCCCCTGCTGTCTCACCCTCACCCATTTCTAAATCTGGCCTGTTCTCTTGGTCGATCCTCTACCCTTCTCATCTCTCCAAACACGGTAAAAAATCCCTCAAGCACAAACTTCTCTGTCTTCACCCTGAAACCCTATTTGCAGACCATCATAATACCCTAAACTCCTCCATCATCACCAACTACATCTTCTACACTAAACGCACTTCTAAATGGAAAAGCCTTTTTCTCCGCCACCTCCCTATCACTAATTCCCGCAATATCCCATATGGTTTAATTCTCTCCACGTCTCCCTCTCCCTCCTTTCCGGGTGATATCGATATCTCTATCTTTAATTCGGGAAAAATTCTTATCCAAGCCTCTGAAAACCACCTACTCATCTTTGAGCTCCACTTCAACTCCCTATCACAATCCCTCTCACAATCTGTTCCGGCCCCCTCGTCTCCCCTCCCCACCCCACCTTCAACACCTTCCTCTCCCATCTTCACTCCCACCCCACTCTCTCCTCCCCTTGTACGCCATCCCCCTCACCCACACCCTAACCCATCGACCCCTCCCAACAACTCTTGACCTCCCACGCCCCTTTCTATACCTCAATTAATGACACCACTCCTCCCCTCATACCTCAATCCCCTCCCTCCTTCACACTCTCCCCTGCCCCCAAACATGTCGACCTCCCTCAACCACCACCTACCTACTACGGAAATCCTGTCCCCATATCCCTTAACATCTCCCAATCCCCAAATACGCACAATACCCAACTTTCTCCTTATCTTCGAATGCCTCCCAGCCCTCCAATGTTCTTGTCATCCCTTCCTCTCCCATAACTCTACCCCCCCTCCATACCCTTGAACTCCCCTAAATCGCCATTACCTCCTGATTTCCCCACACCATCTCAGGCCTATTCCCTAAACTCTAATCGCCATTTCATGACCATACACTCTCCGCCTGTCGATCCCTCCCCGATTATTCCACCTTCTACCTCCGCTCTCTCCACCACCTCTACCACACCCCCAGCGTAGACTACCGACCCCCTCTCACCCCCCTTCGCTAGCAATGCTTTCTCCTCTACCCTACCCCCTCCCTCCGACTCACCCCTTGTTCCCCCATGCTTAACTATATCCCCTAATACCCCCACGCCTGACGATCTCCTCTCAACCATTCTCCCCATATCCTCTAGACCATCCAACCCCGCACCTACCCCTCCAGTCTCACCTAACTACCCTCTTTCATCCCCCCTTTTTCTTATATTTCGCTCTCCCTTAATGCCCTCCCTCCAACATACTCCCACTCTCCCTCACCCTTTGATCCGCCTCATTTCCTATCCCCCCCAAAACCCCCCTCACCTCTCTACCTCCTCCCCCAGCGACGCCCACCATGCTCCCTCCTCTGTCCCCTCCTTCTTCCCACGTGTCTCCTTACTCACCATCCCTTACTGACTCTTGACCTCCCCCACCTATTCGTCCTCCAAAAGCTGGTCATCCTTTGCCTACCTCTGATATACCCATCTCCTCTATCAACAACCATAGTAAATTGAATTCCCCACTCACACCTACTTCTAATATATCCCTTACCTCTATTAATACTCGACCACCTCACTACATTCCCCTCCCCCTCCTGGCTTTCCCCCCCTTCCGCTCCATGCTTCCCCCCCACCTCAATAACCTGTACTCACCAATCCCTTTTCTTTATCCGATACACGTTACGCCTCAATTCCATCCCAATCACTCCTTAAAGTTGAACTTTTACTTTCGTCCCTCGTATCAGAACTCTCCGCTCTCAGAACTGATATCTCTCTCCTCCTTAAAACTCACCCGTCTATTTCCGACCACACCTCTATGACATCAGAGTGCACCGTCCCGCTGCAAGCTGACACTCTCCTCATACCACCCCCTAGCAAATCCCCTTTTATATCGACCATCGCCGACCCCCCCCTCTCCTCCCCTGTAAACTCACTACCCGAATTAAGCTGAACGATTACCCCTTTAGCACTCCACCCAGCAACTGTAACTCTTTCTCTCCACCACATCCTGTTACTAGCTACTTAATCATGGGAACTAACTCTCTTTACTCCCCTGACTCCCCCTCTCCATCCCCGCCTACCATCTCCTGCCCATCCACAATACCTGTTCTTGTTAACTCGAACAGACTCCCCCCTCAAACGACATCTCCCAGACCCCCCCAACTACTTAGATCTATCCCCCCCTGTACTCCCACCCCTCCTCCTATCCCCTCTCCCCTTCGCTGCATGTTGATAAACTGCAGATCCGCCTCCCGCCATGCAACTGAGATTTCTGAAACCATTCAGTGAAAACATTGACATCGCTTTCCTTACTGAACCCTGGCTCACCACCCACTCCACCCCTATCCTCGACCTGCTTATCCCTCCTGGCTTCTCTATTATCAGGAAGGACAGAATCAAACAACTAGGTGGAGGCCTTGCCCTCATCTTTAAGGACAATCTCGACATCTCACCCGTCCTACTCCAAGAGCCTTCGTCTTTTGAATACCTCTGCGCCG
This sequence comes from Lissotriton helveticus, assembly GCF_964261635.1. Lineage (NCBI taxonomy): Eukaryota > Metazoa > Chordata > Amphibia > Caudata > Salamandridae > Lissotriton > Lissotriton helveticus. The sequence goes on along the minus strand of NC_136057.1, from coordinate 751,753,785 downwards.
ACCTCTCTTTCCCTGGCTTCCCCACCACCCGGCTACACACCATCTACCACCCCCCAGGAAATTGCCTCCCCTTCACAGAAGAGATGACTGATCTTATTATCCAAGCCTCAATCTCTCACCCCAAAAATGTCTTCCTGGGTGACTACAACATCCACTGGAATAAGAAAGATGACCCTGCGGTCTCCCTTTTTAATGAAACCCTTGACATCACTGACCTGACCCAACTCTGCCTTGCCCCCACTCACATCAAAGGCGCCACCCTTGATGCTATCCTGACGAACAAGGATTCGGCCTCTCTCTCGAACATAACACCTGTTGATTGGTCGGATCATCACCTCATCCTCTTCACCCTTAACAGCCACTCCACTCATCCCGCCCCTATCAACACTTTCCCCGGTAAACCCACTCGTAACCTTCACCTCATCCCACCTGAAGAACTGGAATCAGCAATTAAAACTTGCTTACTCCTTCCCCCCCCCTCTCTTGGCACCAATGATCTCACCGATCACTATAACAAATCCATCCTTGATGCCCTTGACTTAATTGCCCCCATTAAGTTAAAAAAACAAAAAAACATCCCTCCAAAATCCTGGTTCAACGTTGAACTCAATAACGAAAGACGGACCCTCAGACAATCCGAACGCGCTTGGAGGAATCATCCCTCTTCTGAAAACCTGGCCCTACTGAGATCCAACAGAGCTCATTACAAAAAACATATCTTTAACGAAAAAGCCACCTTCATCCGGTCTCAACTTGACCAGGCCAGAAACCGTCCCCGGGAACTGTTTAACATTATTAAAAAACAAACTTCCTCTGACCTTCCAAAACTTGCTGCCTCTGTCAAAAGATGTGAAGAAATTGCCAGCTTCTTTTCAAACAAAGTCAACTCCATTGAACAATCCTTCTCTTCCCCTCCTCTCTCGCTCCAACCTCCCTCCATCCAACCCACCTTACCAAACAGGACAAACTCACCTCTCTCCTCCCACCTAGCAACCTCCCCCCATCCTCATTCCCCAACTCTCCCAATTCACCTACCTCCTCCTCCCTCATTCACCCAGACTCCACCCTACCCCTCCCTTCGTTCACCCCGCTTGACTCTTCCTCCACATTTTCCATCCCTAAAAATAACGCTTCATGGAATCTATTTATTCCTACCTCGGAAACCACTATCATCAACATCATTGCCAAACTCAAGCCATCCTCACATTCTAACGACCCCCTCCCCTCCCACTTAGTCCAACAACTCAAATACATCATTGCCCCAATTTGGACCACTATCATCAACTCCTCACTTTCTTCTGGCTACGTTCCAGCCTCCCTACAGCTAGGTCAAATCTCCCCTATTCTAAAAAAACCCTACTGCCGATACTAATGATCTTAACAATCTACGCCCTATCTCCAACCTTCCCTTCCTATCTAAAGCCCTTGAAAAATGTGTTCTGTCACAGCTTGACAACCATATCTCCTCCTTCAACCTACTTGACACCTTCCAATCGGGGTTTAGAAAAGGATGCAGCACAGAAACAGCCATGCTCAATATTACTGATGACATTCATCGCTCTCTTGACAAGGGCGAATCCTCCCTACTAATCCTCCTGGATCTCTCAGCGGCATTTGATACCGTACACCATCCCACCCTGTTGAACACCCTAAAAGTTCGCTTCGGTCTTAAAGGCACTGTTCTCCAATGGTTCACTTCCTTCCTCCAGAACAGATACCAACAAATTAAACTCAGTCATTGCCTTTCCAAACCCCAACCTGTCGCTCTCGGAGTCCCTCAAGGCTCTATTCTCTCTCCTACCCTTTTCAACCTCTTTATGGAACCCCTCACTCTCATTCTCAAACAAGCCAAAATCAGTTACCACCTATATGCCGATGACACCCAATTATACTACAAGATCAAAACCCACAATGACTTCCTTCACCTCAATGACACTCTGCTAAAAGTCCAAGCTTGGTTCCACCTTAATCATCTTAAACTGAATCCTAAAAAACCCGAAATTATCCTCTTCACTCCGAAACTTAACTCCATACCCATTCAACTCTGGACTAAAGACATCACTGCCCTTAACTGCTCCCTCTCCACCTCTAATTCGGTAAAATCCCTGGGTATCAGCATTGACCAGAACCTTACCCTCATCCTCCACATCACAAATACAGCAAGAAGTGCTCTCTCCACCCTATACCACCTCAAAAAAGTTAAACCTTTCATTCCAGCTGATGATTTCAAAATTGTCGTACAATCTCTTGTCCTATCCAAGATCGACTATGGAAACGCCACTCTGGCAGGCACCCCCAAGGTCCACCTGGCACCAATTAAATCTGTCCTCAACATAGCCGCCAGACTCATTTCTGACTGTCGAAAATTCGACCACATTTCCCCTGTCCTCAAAAACCTGAACTGGCTCCCAATCGAAGGTCGCTCCACCTACAAGATTGCTTGCATCACCCATAAAGCGCTTCACCAAGACACCCCCTCTTACCTGTCAAGTAAACTACAAAAAGCAGGGAGCTCTAGATCGCTGAGAAGTTCTAACTCCCTAGCCCTTATCCCTCCCAAACTTAAATGCAAAAAGACCCAATCTCGTTCATTCTCTGGTAATGCCCCCACTATCTGGAATGCACTACCCAAAGACCTTCGATGCAGCCCCTCCTATCCTCTCTTCAAAAAGAGACTCAAAGCTCTTCTCCTCAATAAATATTGGGGTTCATAATTCTCACTGACCTTGAACTTCCGCATCTTCCATCTCTCTCTCTCTCCGTCACCCTACATTCTCCCCCTCTCATTTCACCCTCCCCCTTCCTCACCCTCTCCCTGAGCGTTATCCTCAACTCCCCCTGCACCACCTCTAATCTGCTCTAATGACCATTTCTCTCACTGTATCTTGTCCATTCTAACTATATATTTTAATTAATATGTACCTGCTATGTTCATGTGCCATCACTATGTAAAGCGCTCTGATACTCTCGGGTCCAGCAGCGCTATATAAAACTTTTTAAATAAATAAATAAAATAAATAAATAAAAATCTTCAGGATAGTTAAGGACTTCATCTCCCCCCCATGGTGTACTCCGAGTACCATGCATTCAGAGTCCTGGATCACCGAACTTGCGGACTTTTTTGCCAACAAGATTCGGACGATCCAGGCCTCCTTCGGAAAGGCGGACTCGTCTACCATTTCTAATTGGCAATCTCCCCTTTCTTGCCCGAATACTGCTGGCCCCACCCTCTTGAATTTTCCACCGTTGACCCTACAGGCCTCCTTGGACCTGCTTTCCAATTTGAAATCGGGTTCCCCTTTAGACCCCTGTCCGGCCAAATTCTTTGGGTCTATGGCTCCCAGCCTTAACCATCTCATCAACCCGATACTCAATCTCTCCCTCAGTACTGGTGAGGTTCCCCAACCTTGGAAACAGGCCCTTATTTTGCCTCTTCTTAAAAAACCCAATCTGAACCCGGACTCTCACGCCAATTATAGGCCTATTTCCCTCCTGCCAGCGCTCGCAAAGGTGGTGGAGAAACACGTTCATGCCACTCTGTCCCACTTTCTCGAGACAAATGGTATACTCCATAAGTCGCAGTCCGGTTTTCGCTCCAATTTGAGTACGGAAACAGCACTGCTTGAGGTCACCGAGGCCATTAAAGAAACTTTGGACAGAGGAGGCACGGCCATGTTGGTCATGGTTTTTTTTTTTTTTTTTTTTTAAACCTTTATTGGAGAATATCAGCAAACAAATACGGGCCTACAACCCGGAGGCCGGCCTCGAAATCGAGTAAAGCACAATAGCGAGCAATCGGGCAACTCAGCAGCATATCAAAGCAAACCGGATTAAACCAAGTTACACTGGAATTAGGTGCGCTGCCGAGAGGCAGGAGAATTGAAGGTTTAATTTAAAAGTTTTTTAAAACGAAGTCCAAAGTAATAGGAGCCAAGAAGGATCAGAGTCCAAACAATCCGCACCAGGACCGAGACGGGCGACAGTATTCAGAAAAATTCACGATCATTATCTAGGAAACAAAAGGCTGGGGGAAAGTAGAACAGGAGAAAGGACGAGCAAACATTATGATAAACCCCAGCCACAACCCATCACGCACCAATCCACCCCTTGACCCGAAGAAAGAAGAGAAGAAAAGAATGAAAAAAAAAGGAAGAAGAAAAATAAGGCCCATAGTAACTGAAACTAACAAGGAAGAACACCCCCCACCCTACACGCATGCAGAGGCTACGGCCTACCCCCCCCTAGCAGGTGTCTGTCGCCCCAAGAGTACCCGAAATGTAGAAGCAAGAGAAAGAAGGAAAAGAAATCACAAAAGACCGGAGGAGGGCCAGGAAAATGACCAAAACAATCAGCACTTGTACCCTCGGCCACCATTCCCCGTATCCCGAACCAGCACCCGAACAACATGTAGATCCCACCATTGTCCATTACAGTCTCAACAATGCAAACAACCGGATGCAACAAAAGGAAAAAACATCCTCAACCTTGTCCCTTTCGATCCAGCATGTCGACGGAGTACAGTTCCAAAGCAGCCATCTTGGACGGAGAAGACAAAAGAAAGTTACACTGCAGAGCACAATGCCATCCACCAAAGTCAGTCCACCTCAGAGCCAAACGGTGAACGTCCAACCAAGAAGGGGCAATGTACAATCGAAATGTTTGAAGGGCAGCCAGCCAAAACCACAGGAGCAACTCCAAGATGGGCCAGGGGGATCCGCGACGAAGCCCCGAAACCGCCGTGTGGCGAGGCGTCCAGACACAAACCGCTTGCCCCTGCCGAGGACCAAGATCTCCATACGTCTCCGCATCAATACTGGGTAGCACGGAAGCAACCACATCTCCCTTCTCCAGCACCGGTAAGTACATCTGAGCAGACTGGTAGTCGTATAAAAACACAGGGTGTGGCGCGGTGTACCGCACCTGGAGCTCAGCATGATCATCCGAGGGCACTGCAAGCACAAAGATATCCAGTCGGCATTCCAGGTCCAGGGCCATGTCACGCACAGCTACATGTAGATCACCCAGGGCGTACATAACGTCAGCAATCTTAAGGGATGCCGCAGGATAAGAGGGCGCTGCCGTCTCGCGCACCCTGGGCGCGGGATCACACCGTCTCCCTCGAGACGGGACGCCGTCGGCCATCACATCAGCAGCCCACCAGTAGCCGATCCACAAATCACTGCCACTCCAGGGGGTATAGCAGCGGGACGGACCCCTTCGTCTGTCACCCGGCGACAATGCAGCGCAAACCGCTATGTGCACATCAAATGGCCGCCGGGGGTAGAGAGTCTCAGATGCAGAGCGCTAGGTCAAAATGGCAGCCGTCTCAGTGCTGGAGAACGAGAAGACGCCCCGAGCCGTCCACCAGCCGAAAGGAGGGTAGAATATATCTTCCACGGCGGAGATACTAGTAGAGAATGAAGACTTGCAGGACAGGGCGGCTCGCTGTAGCAAGGAAAACAATGCGGCAAGAGCAAGCCGTCAGCCGACCCCGTCCTGCTACAATGTCAGCCACTGTTGCAACTTGGGACGGCAGCCTCCGGAGAACAAAGACCCGGTCCCGGCAGGGCAGCACTGAAACAAAGACCGGGACACCTCGCCGCCTCTGGCAGCTGGATCGCGCCGGGAAGCACACCGCTGAACTCAGGATCGCCTCACGGTTACGGGACGCCGACAAGCGGGCAGGAGAACATGCAGGATCAGCAGCGTTTCGGGAGAAGAACGAGAGGGTCGGCGGAGCCGAGGGATCAGGCGGCCATCATGGTCGCGGGTTAGGCTCCTCCCATGTTGGTCATGCTTGACCTCTCTGCGGCCTTTGACACCGTCCCCCATGACCGTCTCCTTTCTAGACTCTGGGAGATTGGTCTAAGGGGGACGGTGTTCCGGTGGTTTAGGTCTTTCCTCTCGAACCGTCAGCAAACGGTCTGGGCCCCCCCCTACTCTGCCGAGATGCCGCCTTTGGAGGTGGGAGTACCGCAGGGCTCAATTTTGAGCTCGTCGCTTTTTAACATCTATAGGACTCCTCTGGCGGCATTGGCAGAGGGGTGTGGAGCCCAGATTGTGTCATACGCGGACGACACACAACTTCTGTTCATGTGTGATAAGGGCTGCGACTTTGACGGGACATCCGTTCGGGGCTGCCTTGGGGCGGTGTTTGACTGGTTTAGTCATAATTGCCTCAAGTGCAACTCCGACAAATCCGAAGTACTTTTTTTCAGCTGCCCCGTGGTTCCAGGATGGAAGGAGTGGTGGCATCCTGCCATGTTCCCTCCCACCAGTGACTATGGGTCTGCCAAAAATCTGGGCATCCAGATTGACAACAGCCTCTCCTTTAAAACTCAGGTGGCTTGTCTGGCCGGCAGGTGTTTTGCGATCCTGAAGATGCTGAGGAAGTTTCTGCCTCTTCTTTCTTTAGAGCATAGAAGAATCACGGTTCAGGCCCTGATAGGCTCGCGCCTAGATTATTCTAATATACTTTATCTAGGCCTTCCGGACTTCCTGCTAGCGCGTCTCCAGGTAGTGCAAAACTCTGCAGCCCGGGCTATTTTCGGACTTTCCAGGAGAGCCAGGGCCAGTGATCTTCTCAGGACTCTTCACTGGCTGCCCATCAAGAAGCGTATCACCTTTAAGGCCCTTACCATCGCCTTTAAAGCCCTTCACGGTATCGGCCCCGGTTATCTCCAGAAATGCATCAGTTTATATCTACCTTCCAGATCTCTGCGATCTGCTACCCAGGCTAGGGCCATCAACCCGGTGATCCGACGGGCGCGCTGCGGGGGTCGGTCTTTCAAACATCTTGCCCCCCCGGTTATGGAACGCTCTTCCGCTGTCTCTCAGATCCAACACCAATCTTCTTGCTTTCAGGAGGGATCTGAAGACGTTGCTGTTTACGCAGTGAGTCTTTTCATTCTGCTCTCAGTTCCTCTCTCTTTTGCCTTCCACTCTGGGTCGGTGACGGTCTTTAGCGCCGGGACACTCTTCGGAGTAGCCGTGCGCTATAAAAATACCCATATAACATAACATAACATATGTGGCTGTAGTTACACATGCTTAGCATAGACTAAAAAGTAATTCTCCTTGTAAGCGTTGATTAACTTGTTCTTGGTGCGTTTGGTTGACTTAAAGTACATAATACTGCTTGACCAACATTTGCTTGTTGCCTTGCCATCACATCTACACAATAAGTTTTTGTAAATGTATGTGGAGTAGTCCATGTTGCCGATTTAAATGTCAGCAATAGGAATATTCCCTATAAATGCCATAGAAGCGCCTTTTTGAGTGTAGAATGGGCTTTTGGTGGAATAGGAAGTGTTCTTTTGGCTTCAGCATAACTTGTTTGGATACATTCAACTATACAACGTGCAATACCCGATTTAGAAATTGCTTTACCCTGAAAATAATTGTGATCTACGGAAAGATTGTGTTCTATCTAAATAGAACATTAATGCTCTTTTGACATCTAATGTATGTAACGCTTTTTCAGCTACCAATTCTGGTTGAGGGAAGAATATAGGTAACTATGGATTGTGCAATGTGAAAATGCAATATTCCTTTAGTTAAGAATTTAGGGTTAGTTCTTAAAACCACTTAGTCTTTATGTACTTGAAAAAATGGTTCTTCTAAAGTTAATGCTTGAATTTCTCCTACTTCTTCTGAGTGAAGTAATTGCAATCAGAAAAGCGAGTTTCCATGATAGGACATGCAATTAGTATGTATGAAGGTTCAAATGGTGGACCCATTAACCTTGTTAGCACAATATTTAAATTCCACATTGGTGTAGGTGGTGCTTGAGGTGGATTAACTAAGTCCTTGTAAAAAGGCTTTAATTACAGGAATTCTAAATAGAGAAGTGTGTTCTCTATTCTGAAGATGTGCAGCTGGTGCTGTAAGATACATTTTAATAGAGGTAAAAGCCAAACCTGCATTTTGTAAATGAAGCATGTAACCTATAATGTTTTGAGGTGATGCTTGTATAGGATTAATGTATTTTGAATTGCAGTAATAAACAAAATGTTTCCACTTTGCTGCATAGTATGCTCTTGTTGTGGGTCCTCTTGCCTCTTTGAGGATATCCATACATTCTTTTGTTAACTTTAGGTATCCACACTCTAAGACTTCAGCAGCCAAATTGCAAGATTGAGAGATCTGGGATTTAGGTGCAGTATTGCTCCTTTGTTCTGCGTGAAATCTTGTTGGTTGGGTAACATTTGATGTGGTACTACTGACATCTCCAGCAGTGTTGTGTACCATGGTTGTCTGGCCCATGTTGAAGCAATTAGTATTAGTACGAGGGATGTCTGTTTTATTTTATGAATGACAAATGGAAGCAAGGAGAAAGGTGGCAAAGCGTAAGCAAATATCTTTGACCAATTGATCCATAGTGCATTGCCCTTGGATTGTGGATGTTGGAATCTGGAGGCGAAGTTTTGGCATTTTGCGTTGTTGCAAATAGATCAATATCCAGTTGTCCCCATTGTTGTAAGAATAGGACTTTATTTCCCACTCCTAGACTTGGCGTCTTCTGCTGAGAAGATCCGCCAAATGATAGCCTACTCCTGGCATGTATTCTGCAAGCAACTGAATGTTGTGCTGTAGAGCAAACTTCAAGATCTTCTGTGCTAGCAGAGACAATTGTGGAGATTTGCCCCCCCCCTCTTGTTTTTGCAGATAATACATGGTTGTCATGTTTGGTTTGATTAAAACAACCTCGCCTTTTAGGTTAGGTTATGTTATAACATTTTATAAAGCAGGACAGCTGCCCCAGCAAAGAGGTGTCCCGGCGATGACAGCAGTAAGAAACAGGTGAGGAAAGAATGCTTTTATCACCAGATGAACCACTAAGCGTTCTAGTTGATTGATGTGTAGAAGAGACTGACTGTGGGTTCAGTGCTCTTGCACAGTTATGTCCTGTAAACATGCTCCCCAACCTGTAATCGAGGCATCCATTGTAATGGTTGTTTGGGGAATTGGGTCCATAAAAGGCTGTCACTCCACTACTTTATATTGAGATTTCATGGAAAATGACAGTACAAGGTTCCAACAACAATGGTGTACATAAGTGCAGTGGGTTTGTGTCACCCAGAATATAACTGCTTAATTGTACTTTTACAACATTATAGCTTACAGAGCTTTGTGGAATAGTGCACAGATTAATACCACATTTAGTGATCAACTACTTAAACATGCCTTTTATTGTAACTTAACTCCCTCAACACCCCACCCCCCCTTTCAGACGTCTCCTGAAGCTTTGTGGGATATCATGCTTTCATTGATATAATTCCTATTGTTGTGTTTTTATCTGAGGTTTGTGAGTCAATTGTCTTGGTCTAGGAGTTCATATCGGACTTAGACCGTAGGTCAATTATCATCAGTGACCATTCTAGGAGGTCGTCCGCCAGTCTATCATCTTTCCTAACTAGTTTCATTCTTACTCCCTCAGCAGTAGCCCATTCACGCATATCTGTTTACCATCTGTCCAGGGTTGGGGGCATTGGTCTTTGCCATGCAATCGCAATGCGTCTTTTTGCAAGGATTAAACCTAGCAGTGCAAATTTCCTGCTTAATTTCTTCTTTTTTAGGTGAGGGAAGCAGACCCTGTAAAACTGTGCGTATTTCTCTTGGAATCGCCCACGCCAATGTCGTTTTTATTGTGTGCAACACTTCTTCCCAGAAGTCTGTCACCTGTGGGCATGCCTTAACTACATGTATTAAATCAGCCTCCGTTTGCCTACATCTGTGGCATTCGCTGGACCGCTCTGGATAGATTTTCCTGAGGGTCTTCGGTGTGAGGTAAGCCTTGTGAATGTAGTTATATTGAATAAGTTTGAAACTTGCATTGGAGCAGCTCAGTTTTACACCTTCATGTATCTTTTCCAATTCTTCTTCTGTAATTTGTCCGACCAACGCTATCTCCCACTTGTCTTGTAATGGAAATGGAGGTCTCAGCATGTCCTCTCTAAGTGCCCTGTATAAGTGTGTTATGTGGTAACCTTGTGCCATTTGCAGCATTACTTGATGGGTTCTCGTCATTAGGGGCTCTTTTGGGAACGATGGCCAAATCTCTCTGGCCACTTCTGAAATCTTAGCGTATTGTAAGAATTGCCCCGATCCCAGCTCGTATGTGGTTTCCGCATTTTCCCTTGTGAGGAACTGGCCATTATGGTATAAGTTTCCCATCAGTATACAACCACTTGCCTTCCATTTGGGTACCGACATTGACTCCGTGATTTTTGCGAATCCTGAGACCACCCACACAGGTGCGTCGGGCGCATATGGTGCAGGTTTCACCACTTTTCTCACCGTATTTTCCCATGACTCCGCCACGTGTCTAATAATATACGGTGCAGTCTCTGGGATCCCTCTCCCTAGCGTTAATAGCTGTGGCAACAAACCTCCTGTATAGGAACCTTCCAGGAGCCTTTTTTCCCCAATTGTCCTGGTCATATAACCAGTAGACTGCATGTTGTAGCTGTGCCGCCATGTAGTAATATTCAATACAGGGTACTTCCACCCCTCCCATCTGCTATGGTCTCTGTAGAGTTGAAAGGCTAATACGCTTGCTTTTATTGCCCCACTTCAGTTCCGTGGCCATCACTGTACTGGTTTGTTGGTGCTCCACCATTGCAGAGATTGGCAAACTTGACGGCTGATCAACACTATATCGTCTAAATGCCCCTCCGCTTGAGACCATTGTTGCACAAGGCATTGTTGTCGAGGACACATATTTAGTCTGGCACGAGGTACTATGGCTATGCATGAAGCCATAGTTCCTAGGAGACGCACAACTGTTGTCACAGATATTTGTTTTGAGGCTGAAATAGTGACACCAGATTTCCGAAAGTCTAAATTCTGGCTGCATTTGGGTAAGCCACTCCTGTCTGTCAATTTAGAATTGCTCCTAATGAAGGCTGTACTTGTAGTGGTTGCAGGTGTGATTTATCAACATTTCTTGTGAAACCTAGTTTGTGCAGTAAATTAGTTGTCGTTTGAGTGCTTTGCACATGTGTAATCTGTGTTGCTTTTCATAAGCCAATCGTCTAGATCTGGAAATAGGTGGATATTTTGTCTCCTTAGATGTGCTGCTACTACCGCCAGACATTTGGTAAATACTCTGGGGGCTGTGGTGGCCCCGAGCAGTAGAAGTTTGAACTCAAAAGTGCTGGCCATTGAAGGCAAAACCTGAGATATTGCCTGTGTGCTGGATGAATTGGAATGTGGAAATAGGCATCCTTTAGATCCAATGCCATCATGAAATCTCCTTTTTGGAGAAGTGGGATTATATATTGAAGAGTGACCATATGAAAATGTTCCGATAGGATATACCCGTTTAGAAGTCCGAGATCTAATATGGGTTTCAGTCCTTTTTAGGAACTAGAAAGCAAAGGTAGTAAACCCCCTTTCCCGGTTATATTGCAACTGATTCTATTGTTCCATTTTCTATCAGATCTTGAATTTCTTCTTTTAACAGGTTTCGATGTGTAGACATTTTGTGAAAACAAGGTGGTATGTTTGGAGGAGTCGAGATTAGCTCCAGACAATAACAATGTTGCATAACATCCAACACCCATTGATCTGATCTTTACCCATTGTGGAAAGAACTGGCGTAGTCTTCCACCTACAGGTGTTATGTGATTGGGTCGCTGGGAGAATGGTAGTTGAGTCACTGTTTGGCTGTAGGAGAGGAACTGTTTTTGTTAAATCCTGCTCTACCTCAAACCATGTTATTATTTCCCCTGTAGGATACTCTATATCCTCTTTAGGAATTTTTTTTTGTTTTGTTAAAACGGGTAAATGTGTCTGTGGAGGTTGTTTTAGATCCTCAACAATATGTAGTGACAAAAAGTACCCCTTTGAGACTGTGTTTGTTGTGCCCCCATTTACTTTGCTGACTCGTTGTCTTTTTTGATTTTCTCTACGAAAGTGTCCACTTGGGGACCAAAAAGGTGTTCACCAATAAAAGGAAGACCAATAATATTGTGATGTTCTTCTGGTTTAAAACCATAGCCTCTTAGCCATGCATGTCTTCTTACCATACAGCTGGTATTTATTCCCCTAGCTGCTGTATCAGCTGCATCAATGGCGCACCTTATGTTTGTGTTTGATATAAGCTTAACACCTACCCTATGCTGTAATTTGGAATGCCAGTTTTTTAGTATTGTTCTGCGATTTGTTGTAAAATGTCTTCTATTTCATCCCAGTGACCGGTCATACCTTGATAACAGACCTGTAAAGTTAACAATTCTCCAGTGGTTGGAGGATTGTGCAGCCACCCTTTTTTCTGCTGCATTTATACATTCACTCTCCTTGTCTGGTGATAGCGCATCACCAGTTGCTTGAGAGTTTACTCTTTTACGTGCTGTTGCAACTATTAAGGAATTGTGTGTAAGCGGAGTCCTAATGTAGGTAGGGTCTGTTGGGCAATGTTTATACTTCAGTCCACTCTTAAGAGTGATCATTCTAGATTTTAATGGCTCCTCAAAAATATCAGTAACATGTCTAAGCATACCTTTTAACATCAGTAGATATTGGGTTGATTTTCGTGTGGAGGAAAGAGTTTCAAATAAAAATCCATCCTCTATGGCCTCAGTATGCAAAGGTACCTTATGAAAATATGCTGTTCTACTTATTATGTAATAATATGTAGTGGTATCATCTGGTGTAGAGGGTTTAGAGCAGTTGTCTTGAAACTTTAACACCGCCTCCCCTCATCCCTCCCAGGGAAAAAATAACATTAATTCGGCCCCCCAGCAGAATTTCTCACAATGATTCTATTAAATTGTCAATTGTTAAATCTATCTTGATTATTTTAAACACGAAACATATTTACACACTGCTGGTAAATTCTGATACCGTTTTAAAAATGCAACTAAAATACATGATAGCCAAAAACATACTTTTCTGGTCAGGCAGGCCTTAGTAATGTGTAGTATCCACAGTGTGACCATTAGAACTGGGGTGGCGTTTTTGTACAATATTTGGAGCCCTTTAATATTTGAAACATACTCCCAGCTAACATTTCAGTGACAAAAGATATTAGTGATGGCCCGTTACAGAACGATTACTGCTGCACATGTATTTCCTGCTTAAAACAAAGCACTGCCATCAGCATTATGCTTCTTTTGATTGGGGCCCGGCACCCCCCCCCGGATCACTAAAGGCCCCCATAGGGCCCCCCTCCAGTTTGAAGACCCCTGGTTTAGAGAGATAACGGTCTGGATTCATGTCATTAGGAGGATCTGTGTCAAATGTATCCCAGTCATCTTGTGGGGGTAATGTGTGTTGATCATCACCCCTATCCTCTGTAAGGGTGTATTTACCCTTCTGATTGTATATCCTCATGTTTTGGAGACTGTTGAGGTGAAACTGTATGTGGTATTGGAGGAGTAATCCCAAGTGAACTGGTGGTTTTATCCTCCTGTTTTCTTTGCAGGAATTACATGTTCTTGAGGAGGTCTAGTATGTATTCTTCCTGTATCTGGATAAATTACAAGAGGTTTTTGTTTATTGTCCAATTGCTGTTGCAATTTTTCAAAGACAGGTTGAACCTCCTCTGAAGAATGGTCAACTGTACGTTTTTTTGACTTTATTTTGCCTCCTGTATGCCTGGTTGACAAGTGTTTCGGATCCGAGGCTTGAGATTTAGAGCTAGAGTCCGAAAACAAATTCAGATCTGAAGGTTTCGGTACCTAAGATGTGGACGAGTCTGCTTTGGATGTTTTCAGCTCCAAAGATTTTTAGGGTGAGCCTAGCGCAGCGTGCATGCGCTGCTCTAGGAGATGACCTTTTGGAATTGGTCTGCACTTTCCTAAAATTCGTGCTTGTGGCGGCATCCACCTTGCGGGAGCGAGCAGGGGCCTTCTGTTTCTAATTGGCATGGACGCACTTGTTCTCTTGGTAACAGAAGGAAGTCGTTGTTTAACACATCACACGTTTCCCATTGTACTCCCTCTCTCCTGCTGTGTTCTGCTGCCATCTGGTGGCGCAGGTGTCAGAGCAAATATGCACTACAGCTTTGCTGTGTTTTCTACGGTGGTTCATGGCGAATTAGTGTCAGTTGCCATTTCTGTTACACATAGCGACCTACAACAGTTTTAATCAAACATTTAGAAAAATGAAAAGATACGCAGTGCAGAGTCCTTAATACTGCCTATTTTCCACGCATCATCAGCCTGCAGGCGCGGTCTCTACACAGCAGCACACAATGTGCACCGATCCGTGAAAAGATCTGTCTTTGCCACTTATTTACAGCACACTGTCTCTGGCTGCATCTTTGCTGCCTTGGTTCTTTCTATTCTCCATTCTGCAGGTCTTTTTTTGATTTCTTTGATGTTTCATCTTCATCTCTTATACTGGGAAGCTGTTTTTCTAATGCTGCGAAAACCTATTAATCAAATAACCTTTAGTGGTGGACCCCTTGCCCCTGGACCCTGCTGCCCTGGCTTGTTCTGTTGACTAATAAGACAGGGGACCGGTTCCCAGCTTCTCTCCCCCTTCTGTGGCCCCAGCTTCTCTCCCCTTCTGTGGCCCCTTGGACCTCTGGCTTCACTTCAGGCCACCCCCCCCATAGCTAACCCTCTGATAATTAGAAACCTGCCATGTATCAGGTCATCTCCCGCCTCCTGCACCCGCCCCAGCTCCCACGGCGCTCCTCGAACTCTCCCATCCATTTCATACCCCAGTTTGCTCCATTTCCACATTTTTTGGACAGTTTGAAGCCTCACGTACAACAGGGGAGTCTGTCTTGCTTTGTTCCACCCGTGTTTCTCACATGGTGCTGTGATCTACCCACTGCTGAAGGAGAAATAACAGCTTGCACCCGGTGTCCAGTCTCGTGAGATCCATCTGTCTGGGTTTCCTCACCACTGCTGTTACTGCACTATTATCGATAAAAAGTTATAAAAAGCATTTGCAATGCAATAGGTCTCGCATTTACGCTAGTTTGAGCTATTGGCATTGGAAATGACAATGACTTTTATTTATGTTTTAAATTAAAAACAAAAAACAAATTAAAGGCATTGTCATTTACAATGCCAATAGCTCAAACTCGCGTAAGTACGAGACCGATTGCATTGCAAACGCTTGTATTTCTACTGATGGAATTATTTATATTACCCATGATGTCACATTTTTCACCAGATTGCTGCTTGCAACGCCGCATATTTACAGAACACCAACATCATCAGATGTCTGCTGGCTAGAGCGGCGAATTCCATAGGAAAGCAAAGTGATAAAATACTGAAAGAAAGGGGCATGGGCCTGCTTTTTTTGTTCAATATAACAGCTTGAAATCTCTAAACGAAGGACATTTCAGAAATAGGAAAATGCTAAAGAGTTTGGAATTATCTGTACACCATAACCTGTACAATGTACACCTCACCTACGCTACCACCATAAGCCAGGCAATGTTTCACTGCACATGGTAAGTCATGTTCTCTGCACATCAAGGTGCAGCAGAGGCAGAGCAAGGCTCCCCAAGGCATGAACAGTGCTCATTAGTGCTGAGAATTTTCAAAATAACTAACTGTACAGACACATGATGTCATACATTTTTGGATGCAGATTTATTCATTTGCTTAAGAATGAGACCCACAAACTTTGGTAGAATCCTTTCGTCAGCGTGTGTTGCATACTCATAGAGATCCCAATCCCACCCTATACTTTCCTTTTAAGGTCTTGCGTAAGGCAGCTTTAGTTGTTTGTTGTCAAAGACCTACTGTCTCAAAGAGATTCAGATATATACAAATTGTGGGCTTTGGGTCAGTCCACTGTTTGTTAGTGCTTGTCATTCTTGTCAATCTCATTTGCTTTCTAGCTATTCAATGACTTTCCTTTTTGTGTTTGACCCTCAACCAGAGCAGATCTTCATGACCATCCTTTCGACTAGATAACTTGTATCTTTACACTGCTTGCGTTCAGAAAAGAACAAAAATGCTAGAACACATTTTTATGTTAACTCTGACTTTCTAAGAGGGGCGTCCAGTTGTACATATCTTCCTGGTTATATATAAGGTAACAAAAAAAATTTTAACTTTTTTTATTGTACCTTTTAAACATGCTGCACAGCAGCCACACTGCTCTACAACACACCTTAAACACATTGGAAAAAACAATAGCTCTGGCTAAACACGTATACGGTCCCAAAGGCGAGACCTATTGGCTATGCCAATGCTCGTTTTGAATTGGCATCGATAGCCTTTGACTGTCTTTTAGGAGTGGAGCAGAGGCCAGACTTTCCATGTTCAGTCGTACGGTGCAGACCATGGCCCGAAGGAAGTGGAGGCACCACACCAGACTTTTGTACCATGGGTGTAACTTTTTTGAGGCAGTTTACTCATGGTTTGTTGCCCAGTTTTAAGGGCTTTTGCGTCAGAGCTTTGTTCTTGAGAGAAAGTAGCAAACAAAAGGAGATGATGGACGGAGTGCTGAAACTTTTCAGACACTCACCCCCATTCACAGATCTGGTTTGAATCCATCATCATTCTTTAGCTCACTCCGCCACCCCAGTTCAGACATGGCCATATGCAAATCAGTCTTACCTTGTGCCTCATGGGAACAGTCCAGCCCGAACTGCCAAGCCGTGTCTTCCCTGGACCAGAAACAAGCATCATGGGACCGGTTTCTGGCTAATCAGCCAGGCTAGCTTGAATCCAGTGGCAAAGTGAACAAGGGACCCACATCTGGGTATACCCTGCCAACTTAGGGCGAACAAAGCAAAACCAAAGGGGATGATGGACGGAGTGTTGAACATTGCAATGATTCACCCCCAGTCAACTGATCTGAGTTTAATCCATCATCATTCACCCCAGTTCAGACATGGCCATATGCAAATCAGTCTGACCCTGTGCCTCATAGGATCAGTCCAGACTGAACTGCTAAGCCAGGTCTTCCTTAGACCGGAAACAAGCATCCTGTTACTGGTTTCAGGTTAACACCCCTCATCATCCAGGCTAGCAAGAATCCAGTGGCAAAGTGAGCAAGGGAACCACATCCGGGCATACTCTGCAAACTTAGGGTACAAGACTTTTCCAAAGTGTTTTCAGCAATTAACTGAGTGCACAGCGGAAACTTACCATTTTAACGGTCTGCATTTCCAGCTCCGTTCAGGACCCCACGTAAATTTCAACAAAAAAATAAAATCAAAGCTTATACATGAGTGCTAAAGATATCACTTTGGGCAAAACAAAGTTTGCCTTTCATAAACTCTCAGCAAGAAGAAAGAAAGTAATGAATTGAAAACATTTTTAAAACGTTTGAACATGACTTGTACTGCATTGTTCATGTCCAAAATGGAAACTCTGAAGACCCTATATAGTTCTGTGTACAACAGCTGCCTCGCACTCCTGGATATTGGAGCATGCCACAGGGCTACACAATTGCACATAATTGAGTGGAGACACAGCCCATGTAATGAACCCACCCTATGGGATAAGAGGAGAGCCTTGGAAGTTTGGACCCATGTTCATTATATCTATGGGTGAAGAGACGGTGCAGCTGCCTGGGCTGTTCGGGGCGACTCATCTGAGCCTCTCTGCTCTGGAAGGGCACTGCGTGGTCTGGAACAGGAAAACTGACTGACTTCCAGGTTGGGAGCTTATTGGGAATGAAACACTAGGGCACATGGTTGGGTAAGGCAGTGTTATACCCTTTGAGACATTGCAGCAGGAATATGCCCTGGCTAAGACACAGCGGTTTAGATACCAACAATTGACACACATCCTGAAGAGGGGCAGAGTAATGGAGATGGACCTTCCCGACCATACTCCGCTGGAGAGCTGAGTCCGGGCGACTCAGTTACCCAAGAGCTGTCTCTTAGCTGTATCACACTATAATAAACAGCACATTGGATAACCTGGGGAAATTACAGGAGAAATTGGAGACAGATGTGGGTGCCCTGGAGGATGTGGACTGGGAAGCAACACTGATGCTCCCTAGAGAGGTTGCCATCTGGGCCTGGCACCGCCTGATCCAGTTCAGCAGCCTCCAGAGGTCCTACTACAACATGCCTCGCCTCCATAAAATGGGGAGTACAGAGAGCCTGGTGAGCCTTCACTGCAACACAGATGTGGGAACCTTCCTCCATACGACATTGGGCTATTGGGGATAACAATATTGGGCACCAATTGTCAACGAATTGGAAGACACGATGAAAGTTGGCAGTCCCAAGATTCCCCAATTGATTATACTAGGCATACCCAACGATGTGGACATCCAAAGGAAACAATTACTGTGTTGTATGCTGGGCTTTGTCGTTCCCAAGAGACCTGGCCAAATTTGGGGAG
Source organism: Lissotriton helveticus (assembly GCF_964261635.1). Classification (NCBI taxonomy): domain Eukaryota; kingdom Metazoa; phylum Chordata; class Amphibia; order Caudata; family Salamandridae; genus Lissotriton; species Lissotriton helveticus. The sequence goes on along the minus strand of NC_136057.1, from coordinate 751,735,507 downwards.
TGCCGGGGAGGGTGCCCACGAGGGCCATGTAGCGAGAGCGAATGAATCTAATCACGGAGGTGGAGAGAGTCGCTTATGAAAGCAAAGGTTGTCCCAGGAAGTTTGAAAAAAGTTTGGGGGAACTGGAGGTCATGGACTAGCGGAGGACCCTGGCGACACACCCGGTGATGAAACTCCAACTCAATAACATTACCAATGAGGGGGAACCTGCACTGGAGCATGGAGAAAGATATGCAGAGGGGTTAAGCTTGGGTACGGATTGCCTTCTGGGAGGAGGGGAAGAGCAATGGGTAACATGGATTAGGGATTCTGTGTACATACAAGAGCGTATTACACGTGTACTTCTGTTTGTTCTGTAAAAATCAATATGAAAACAAGACAGTCAAAAATAATATAGAATGGTTTTTATAAAAGAACAGCCATTGAAATTGCATGTTTGTTGTACCGATATATTCCAGGTCTTTTTGCGTTTTGTTTTACATTTATACAGTGTACAATGTCTGATCCATAAATAACACTTGCACAATTACAAGTATTTACACTTCCTGGCCATGCATGCAGGGCTTTCTAGCTAAACCAAGAGGCACAAGATAAAGGTTTTGCATCACAAAGTAATACAGATTTCCAAAATGCTAAGCTCTATAAAACCCTGACAAAAATACAAGCGACCACTGTAAAGCTGTTGTCAAGCCCACTCCCCACGCCATTCTAAAAGTGTGGCACGCTTCTTGCAATTCAGGGATATAAAAATATCAGGTTTTAAAATTTTAACTATACAATATGTACATTAATATTTGCATTATTAAATTATGAATACACTTATTCTACTAAATGGTACATTATAAATATAAACATTTGGATGTTTAACTGGAGCGCATGTAATACTCTATGTTGTAAAAGTTAGCTAATGAGTTTCAGGAGACAAGAGCCTGCTTTGTTTCCAAGATGACCTGCCATTTCGGGGAAAACTAAAGCACTATATATTGCATTCTAAATGACTAGTAACAATGTGTATACCCCCAATAAAGCAAACCCATAAACATTCAGAACCGCCCAAGTTCCCTCCTTAATGAGAACGATGTTTCCTTCAATCGGATCAATGGAATTCTTGTTCATTCAGGTTGTTTGGGAACTGTATGCTACATTGATTTAATGGACATATTTCTTTAGCACTATAGGTCTGTCTTCTGATTCAAAACACCAAGACTTAGGAAACAAGCTGTATTAAAAGCAACTGCAGTGCAATGGAGAACCACACGTAAAAAGTAAACCTGGCAATCGCGTAGTAAATGCTTTGAAAGGAAACATCAATAATTTTAAAATTGTAATTGCCATTAGGAATATTTGTTACATTGATAAAGCACTCAAAATTAACTTATCAACTTGCATAAATACATTAACTGTAGTTTTGATTGTAACTGCAAAGTCTTCTAACGAGTCAATATAAAAAGGTGCCCAAAAAGCTAGGAAATAATGCAGTTTTTTCCTTTGTGTCCCTTCTTTTTCTTGGATTTGGTGGTTCTTTGGCCCATCTGAGAACTTGGGTAGACAGTTTTTGGACAAGAAAGGTCGTCTGTGTAGTACTGATATCTTTGCGGCCGCGGCTGTGGAATAGGCTGTCCCAGAAAGTAGCCTTCCTCTTCAGAATCAGAAGAGGATGATGAGCAAGTTGAACACCAAGAGTCATCATCCTCACCGTACAGTGCCATCAATTTACCCGCCATTTGGTTCTGGTTTTGTAGTCCATAACTGGAAGAGGCATGCGCGTATTGTCCAAAACGCTCAGAATTCTGAACGTACGCCTGAATTTCATGGGTTTTATTGTGTAAAAGTCTATTATAGTCATCATGAGTGTAATGACGAAGTCTCTCCTTTGGAGGGGACTTTCGCTCTGAGACCAGGTTAAGGGCATTGTCAGAACGGGACTTCCTGCTCCTCCGGTGGCGACTGTGATGGTGACTGTGCCTATGGCTTCGCTCATCAATATTGTAAACGCGTCTGCGAGTCCGTTCACTCATTGGCGGATGGCGGACGTGTTCAGAACTCCCATTGTCAATAACATCGTCTGAAAACTTGACCTGCTGTGGTCTAGTCTGGGATTTGGATCTCCTCAGAACGGACACGTGCATTGGTTTTTCTTCTGGCAAAGGCTTTTCTTGACATAACTCGGAGCTTAAACTTTTCAAAGATTCAGCACTTCTGTGAAGCATGGACGAGTTCATTGTTCCCATGATGCTCATTTTCTCACAGTCTTCGGCCTCCATATCTTGGAAACTTTGCAGAGAATACAAGGACGGTCTTTGCTTGCCGTCGACATCTCCCGAAGCCCCTGAAACGAGAAACAACAATTACAGAACTGTACCTTCTAACTCTCATCTTAAATTCGATGGTGGAATCGCCACCTTATAGACAAACTAAAATTAGAAAACCCTTTGGAGCGCACCATATTCATAACGAATCTGACATATTAAAAACTAGTACGCGTCCTGATTTCAGTGATAATTATTTTGCAAGAATATACAGCTAAAGTCGTCAGATATGTTCCCTCTGTCAATTTATGCTTTTGTTCTTCCCTTCTCACCAGATCGAAACGTATATTGTAAACACCACACACCACTGCACTCTTGGAGGGCAATGTTTAGCTTGTGGAATTCTCTCACTGAACTCTTCTGCTCTGCACTGTAGAGGCGAGTGCAGAAAGTTGGGGGAAAAGGGCAGTAAGATTACACTGATATTCCCTCCCCGTCATGTCTAGCGCATTTTCAAATAAGTAGTATTATTTCTATTCATCTTGTAACAGTCTCTGTAACTTGTGCCAATAAAGCATATGCTACAAAAACAAGGATCATGGTTACTGCTGCTACAGTTTACCCAATTTGTTGGGTTGGAACATTTTCCGCTACACCGTATTTGGAAAGAACAGGCAAGGGCAGGAAGTAGATTTAAGCACACAGTTAATCAAACCTCAAATATTTAACCTAACTTTTCTACGTCCCAGTCAAGGATGTAACCCTGTCTGTCAACACAAATGCTTTACTAATCTACAAGCTCAGTTCATCATTCTAACAAATAACTAAATATTTTACTGAGCAAACACATTTTAAGTACCTGTGATATTGGACAACGCCAAGGAATCCAGGGAGTCTCGGACACTTTGCTCTTGAAGCTTCAGATCCTCAGACAAACATTCCAGGGAACCCTCGTACCAGGGGGCCTCCTTATGCTTGTAACCAACACTTCCATGCTCAATGTCCAGTTCTTGAATTTTTCTGCTGCTGGCAGGGCCCGGATGGCTACCATAAGCCGAATCACCAAGTCCATCTTGGGACTGAGTCCAGTACATATCGGACTCATATTTTTTGCTGGCCAGGCTTTGGCTCTTATCGGTCTTTTTCATATCTAGCCTGTTTTTGACTAGGTTGTCGGTGATCCAGTGCTCATTGGATCGATGATCTTCAATGGGTTGCTGGAAGATACCCTGGTCTCCAAATTTTAGCAACAGCTGTGTCATGTAGTCTTCGTGCTCGGCCCATTCTTCATGATCTTCTGGTGAATCTTGCTCGCCTCTTCCTTTCCAGAAAGAATCACTGTCGAAGCTTCCTCTTTGCCTTTGAAGGCTCAGGTCATCGAGCTTACGGGAGATTGTGTCGTCAGCATTGCCAGAAATGGAAAGACCTGGGAACTTGTAATTCAGTGCAGGTGACAACAAGAGGGACTGTCTACATTGGTCAGCAGACCGGCTGCTTTTCCCCATGCGCACACTTCTCCTCGACTCTCTTGACCGCGCCGACTGGAACGCGGAATCAGAAGAGTCAGAGGCATGAACGTCTTCTCCTAAACTGCATGTTTTAGAGCAATAAATCCGTCCTTGTTTAGGGAGGAAGGGGCACCCCAAAAGGGATGATTTGCACTGTGCACAAGCAAAGCAAGTCTCTGTGGCATGCCAATGCTGCCCATCATAGGTCATCTGAGCATGATCCACACCTAAAATTGGAGTGAGAAAAAGGTTGTGTTAGGTAATAACGGTAGGGACACAATGTAATGCAACATAAGCACCATGCCAAGATACAAACTTCAGTCCTATCTATCATGCACATAGTGAAAGCAAATTAAGTTAAATCCATCAGAACATAACAATGCGTGTCGGTGTGTACTAGGCAGCATTTCAATAAAAGGCAGGAGTTAAATATGAAACAATGCTATCTTCTAGAAAAACAGGCGTATCTAGACAAAGAAATATAGGTTTAGTGACTTGAACCCATATTTTTGTCACAGCATAAGATGGACCAGATCAAGGTAAAAAGGTTTCACTGGCCATGGACTATATCACACCGTACAGTGTTAATTGTAAAATCAAATCACCACATTTTGACCGGGGTCCAAACCTAACACTTTCAGAAACCCAGTAGTTGATTGTACTAGAAACACTCGCACCACCGATATTAAATCATAACAGGGCTAAAGGACCAGCAAGAGGCAACACGGGGACTGCAGCGATGACTTTTTATACAGTGCAATTTGTATTCATGCCTGACATTATTAAAAGCATGCAAACTTAAACGGATGTGTCCGAAACTCCATTATGTAAAATGTGCTTGCATAGCGAGCCCTGTCAAATCGGAGTGGGCGGCATAATTATTTCATCAGCCCTCCTGAAGTGCCATTGGAAGGGTGCCTCGGAGCTTGGCTGGCTGAAGTACTTTTAATGAACATAGGTCTCTTGAGTGTTGACAGTGGTAGTCTACACAACTCGTTTTCTGAAGCAGTGGGGCCAGTCCCCCGCCCCCCCACCCCCCATTAGGCTCTAGGTTTCCTTACCAATATGTTCACCGCAGGACTCGCAGTACTCGGCATAGAGTGACTCGAAGCATCCACAGCAGAAGGGCCGTCCGTCCTTCATGATATATCTCTGCCCACCGAGGACAGTCTCACACTCGAAGCAACAGAAATGCTTCATGTGCCAGTGGCGGCCTTCAGCCTCTGTGCACTCGTCTGCAAAAATTATCTGCAAAATTAAGAAAAAACTGATTTTCGTTAGTTAAAATGTCCATGGTGTAGCTTCTCAGAATGTGCAACTCTTGGGGGAGGGGTGATTGACAGGTCAGGCAGTGTGCATCAGCAGGGCAAAAGTTGTGCAACTGATGTTATGATTTTTCAAAGGCGAACATGCAGTAAGACACCCAGGCATACACTGGTACCCTCAGTGGGAATGTTCCACTCTTTTCCACAGTAAGTGCACTGATTGACTTTCCACCTTTGGCTAGATAAAACCATACCTAGGCAGAAGTGAACATGTGGTCTGAACACACAGGATAGAATGAGAGAGTTGGCAAATTTACAAATTCCAAGCAAGCGTTGCACTTTCTGGCCAGTCTTTGAAAGAAGCAGAGCCCCAGCATGCACGGGGCTAGCTCTACACACAAAAGGGCTTTAATGGCTTTGTTAACGCGCCTGGGGCGGGGCTATATACCTCGTCACACGCTGAACAGCGTGGCTTCAGCAGCTCTGCGTGGTGCCGGCCACAGTGGATTTTTCCGTCCTGGTAAAAGTAGATGAGGTCGACGAGAAGTTCACTGCAAGTGGAGCAGGCGAAGCAGGAAGGATGCCAGCACACGCCTGGCCCGGCCCGCGACGCAAACACGGCCACTTCACCTCCATTTATCTTTTTTCCACACTACAAAAGAAAAAGAAAAAAAAATAAATTAAAGCAGGACTTGTATTACAAGAATATCATCACATATGTTACCAGTTACACTCGAGATAAAATACCCCTGTATGCAAACGTCACACGTAAAACATTCTGATAATGCTCAACCATAAACCGACCCTCACCAGGACGGACATGACTGATGTGCATTATTTACTTTTTAAAGAACTCGCTTTAACCTGGCTTTCATTACTAGGAAGTGGTTTGATGATTACAGCCATCTGGCCATGATTGGACACATTTCCTATGTAGAAAACGTTTTAGGTTTTCATACATCCGTGGCGCGCTGAATGGAAGGCATTTGCTAAAGACGTCACTGCCTTAACCGCAACCTGCGAGGATAATGTGTACAGCAAGGATTACTGCTCCCTGGGCCAGGATCCCCGTTACTCTGCAGGGCACCTCCAGGCCTGGCCCACTAGACCAGGGTTGGACCTCTCGGGAGGGCGAGTGGTGAGGGAGGGGCGATGCAACATTCAGAGCAGGCTTCCATATTGTGTCTAGGGCACGGGCTAATCTTAACCAGAGTCTGGGCTGCAGGAGCGCTAGGTGGAGCCAGTGAGCGAGGCAGACACCCGAAGGGCCAGCAGGGGGCGGTAGAGCGCGACATTGGGAGCAGTATTGGAAAGAATACGAGGTCTGCCGGCCCCAAGGGCGCTGAAATGTCAGATAAACTGCAGGGGGAAAGACTTTAGAGGCAACAAGGAGTTTGCACGAAGATTAAACCAAGCAAGGGATTCAGGGAGTCTTCACATGGCCTAGTGTGTAGGAAGAAATAAGAACCGAGTGGCATATTGGTCCCACACTCAGAATATGCTCTGGTCTAACATGGACTTTGCCCTTAATGAAGAATAGCCTGCTATTAAGAAACCACCACAAGGCCCGTTTAAAGGAATAACAGTATTGAGTCCCGTGCTCAAAAAACAAACGGAGTGATCCTGCTTCTGTTAAAACCTTCACCTCCTGAAAGATGCACCCCAAAAGCTAGCACTTACAGGAACGGGTTAGACTCGGGATTACAGCCGGCCCCACCCTACAGCGGTTGCAGAAGCGGAAGTTGCGTGGGATTTACCTGCTCACAAACGGCGTGCATGGCTGCCCTGGAGAGCAGTCGGATGGAGCCCCTGCCCAGCGCCTCCTTCTTGCGCTGAGTGCTGAACATCTGCAGCTCCTTCTTCTCCTCCTCGCTCAACGACTGGCAGTACCTCACCTGCAGAGGGAAGAGAGCGGCGATTATTCAACCCACCCTACTCACAGGCTCACCCGTGCCCACCATCTGCCCACCTTTGCCTGTACAATGCAATCCGAGTTTAGCAAGGGTGGCCAAATAGATTTCAGCACAGAATACATTTTTGTACTGCCCAAAGAAAACAAACCTAGTCCAGAAAGGGTGCAAACTTCAAAATATCTGACCTTACACAAAGCCCTCACATGCTGAAGCTTGGGGTGTCTAAGCTTCTTGATAGCTGCTGGGTGGCTGCAAACACTGTAAAAAGTACCCTCCGTTTATTGCACCCCTCCTGCGTCACCAGCAAGACACCTCCCAAACAACTGAGCTAAAACGGACGAGCAAATACTGGTAACCCAACAATGCACCGTCCATGCGGGGCATACAGTTTAACGGCTTACTGCCCCACACGCCTTACAAGGTTTCCCAGAGACGCACGACCACAGTGTTCCCCCTTGAAAACGTACCTCGTTGTCATGTGGCGGGAGCTGGTACAGCAACTGTTTGCTGCGGTTCTTTTCTCCAAGACTATTAACATAGGGCACCTTCTCCTCGGGCAGGCAGGCGAAGTAGAGCTGCACCTAGGGTATGGGAGAAACAGGGTTAACAATCCAGCGGACCCCGAAAACACACAAACAAAAAACCCACAAACAAAATGCAAAGCACAGCGAATCACAAGAAACATAGCTAGGCAAAGATAGCAGGCGCATCTCTTGGCACATCACACGCCCCTCCCCCATGACCAGGATTTACCGAGAAGAGTTCAGGCTGCCAGAGGAGAGCAGCAACAGGATTTACTGTCTTCCCTTATTGCCCAACCACATGAGCTAACTCAGCAGAACTGGGCACCTCTGATAGAAGTAACACGCAGATGCTGAATTGCTCTCCTGGAATGCAATTTGCAGCGTCAATTAGGGGGTGCCATAAATTATGCACATTTAACGCTGCCATTACACCCGCCCCCTTGCCAGGCATAGTCAACAAATCTGTTGAAATGCCATGGCCCCCTCCACAATTACCACACATAACCTGCGGAGCTATTCCGAAGGGCCTCTGTAAAGAGATTTAATTTGCTCTCGCGTTTTACACGTTGGTGAGACTAAAGCGGGGTTTGTGGCCGTCCCCTCGTCTCCTGCTGTTCAGGTTCACACCGAGCATCAGCTTTCATTGCTTCCATCTGAGTCGTGCCCTGGAGCCCAGAGCCTGGTCCTCCTGGGAGGAGGGAGCCGGGGACACATTTCAACCAGATGCAAGTTCACTTTGAAGAAAGAGAACAAGTCCCTACAAGTTTTTATTGGGAATTAAAACAAAAAAAGATAACCCCCTCTCCCCGGGGCAAGCAAAGCTTACTTTTCATGTTCTCATATGGACACAATCATCCCAGTTCTTTGGGGCGGGTCTGCAGGTTGACAGATAGATGCAACATTAGAAGTTTCATTCAATGTTCCTTACAAATATGCACTCTAATCTTGATGTGCATGTAGGTCTCTCTTCTGAGACTGCCTACCAACGATCACTGGTGTTGCAGCGGAGAGCCTGATCCCATATTTGTTCAGTTTTAACAGGATCCTTTCCTCACATCATGAAAGCAGCGGCCACATACCGATTTTTCAAAGGCTCCTTCAGTGACTGGTGGCACATGAAGGCCTCAAAGAGGCCTAATAGGGCTTGTTGACAACTGGAAAGGATTTGCCTGTGGATTTAGGAGCCCTTGTAAGGTAACTTTTGGACACGGTTACGTTTCAACTGCAAGCAAGCAGTCTGGAGAAGAGTGGCAAAAGCCACATTCTAACCAGATGCCAGTTCATTGTCAAGAAAAATAGCTGCAAGCTTTTCTGGGGATTAAAACGACAAAAAGTAACATTTTTGTCTGCTGCTGGTAAAAGGTATGTTTGGATCCTCCGAGAATACAATACAGCAAGGTGCTCTTGGCGTGAATTCGCAGAGCGCTCATTGCCAGTGCAAGACAATATATGGGACACCCCGCTGAGACTGTGTAACACCAGGAAAAAGGTACTTTCAAGCAAATGTGGCACTTGCATCTTGTGACGTCGCAAATCTAAAAGGCAGGTTATGAAAAGAACACCCTCCCTGTGATGACGCCTGGCAACAATCTCTGGTGATGAGGCACAGAAGAGGAGCTGAAATAGACAACCTGTGATCTGCTTTATCTACGTATGTAAGGACGAGGAGACCTTAAGAGGGGATGCATTTTAGGAAGAGTGGGTTCTGGATGGTTGCGTTTATGCCACACACCAGGAAATGCACAGAAGGTACATACGCCAGCTATACATTGTTCTAAAATTCGTTGTGGCTCTGAAAAAAGTCCCAAGGAATAGGTGTGCGTGTAAGGTTTTATTAAGAAGGAGTTCTCAGATGAAATAGCTACTGATATGTATGAGACTACTAGATATTCCTCAGTCCTTTTTAGGAGCTACCCATCATAGTCAATCAAAGAATCTGGAGTCTGAAGAGGTAGGAAGGAGGCCTTGCATGGAATCACAGACTTGTAAAATGGGGCAGACAGGGTAAGACATTTAAGATCTCTCAGAACACATATGCATTTATGAAGCTTAACTTTCAGTCCAGTGGTTTGTGTGCACATGGCAGGACTGAGCCATCTCCACCTACAGAGTCAGGTTTCTATTTTGCGGTTGTTTGAACCATTGACGGTAGGGACTGAAGTGCATCAGGACCAATTTGCTGCCCTATGGGCACAGGTGGCTTCAAGCTGCTTTGAGAAAAAGCTGATTTTGAAGGTTTTACCTTTTATTACTTCCTGTACTAGTCGTGGGATGGACCATCCCGCTGTAGGTGTAACCTCTTGCCCCACCATTGTGGAGTCAAGCAAAATAAGTTACTGGCAGATCACCTTTAACCCCAAATCCGAACACCACCACAGATGTTAGATGCCTTCTCCCAACAAACACTAACCTTCAGCTTAGCTTCCTACATTCGGAACAACAATCACCCCTTGTGTTATTCAGATCTCGGAGGCTCTGGGCTGAACCCAACAGTAACTTATGCTTACAATTTGTTTAGTTCGCAAACTAATCGCTTGCTCTTACCAACTTAAAACTCTAACAATGCCTAGGCAAATAAGACAAGTATCTGGCAAAAAGGCTTGCGTTTCACGAGACACCATTTTCTGGATTGCCTTCTTATCTACTGTTAGGATGACACTCGCCCTTGTTTTATTTAGAAGCAGTTAAAATACCCCGTGGACAATATAGGATTATTATCCGTAGTTTTCTTCCTTCACTGTATTTGTATATTTCAGGATTTGCAAGCTGCAGCGTGCACATTTCAAGAACGGATGTTGTGGTGGGAATGTTGCACAAACATCTTGCAAGTTACTGGCCGCTATGCACTCCATGCCGCATGTCATCCGTACGGTTGTGTTGGTTCTTTGCTCAGTCCTGGTTTAAACAGGAAGTGCCACATGACTAATGATTAACACGGCAGTAATTTGTACCTGGTTTTAAAATACAGCAAACAGATAAAAATCGGAAATCAACCCCAAAAAAAAAAGCCCACTGAAAGAGCAGCTTTCCTTTGGGATGGTTTTACTCTATAAGGCTAAATCGCAAAATTAGTCATATCCTATTATAATAATGAAATAATTGTGAAACAAATTCCTGCTGCTACATTCAGTTATGACTGAAGGGGTAACTTTGACAGGATCCCACTTACTACTGGCAACTACTGTAAAACACATGCTGCTCGCTCAGCAGAGTAGTAGATAGCAGATGTTAATTCCAACGGGCCTGGTGATGGCTCAACCAGTGTGTACGTGTATGGAGCGAAGGGGTTAACCGTGGAACGCCAGGTCTGGCTATGGGCATTCGCAATCACAATGGCCGGTTCCATGGACTTTGTGCAGACCAGCTTCACCAGCAAACATACAATGGTTTGCTGTTCATGAAAACCTATAAAAGAATTTGCAAATATCATGGAGCCAGAGGGAATAACAAAGGCACAGCAGTGCTGTGTGTCATACTACACACATGCATGTACGAGTTATTTGATGACGTCCTTGCTTCGCCTATTGATCAGGTCTACAGCCCCAACGTCCATGTTTTATAACTTTTGCGGTGCAATTTTTTTCACCAATCTCCCTTCACCCCCAGTGTGCTGTTTATTCCGCCTCGGGCACCTTATTCTAGGTAAAATCATACCCAGGCAAAATGTGCTTAAATGTTGGGTGTTAATGACTTAATGTGCAGTAACCAAAACCCTCTTTGTGCAACAAGCTTGCATTGACAGCAGATTCTGGTTTATTCTAGTTGAATGTGCACGGTTTGGCTGATGGAGGAAAGCGATTTTTGCTCCTTGATTTGTTCTTTATTGGGTGGTCATGACCTACCCGCCACCATTTTCCAATGATTATAAATATAAATGGCTTCCAGTGAGATCCAGGGCGCCACTATTCTGTACACAACATGGTGCAGCAGCATCACCTACCTGCTCTGGCCGTAGGCCGGGCGGAACCCACGTGTACTCTTCCAGTGCACATCCAGAATCATCATCAGAGGTCGAGCTTCTTTGACACCCGAAGGCAAGCTTGTTGATCTTCTGCTCCATTTCCAAGGGCATCGTTAAACACAGAAAAGCCAACACCCCGAGGTCATCAAGCAAGGAGTCTGCAAAGACAGCAAGCATACACTGGTTTAGAACAGAGACAGTAAGGATCATCTCAAAACAAATTATTAGGGAATGACAAAAACAACTCTTGGAAATGCATCTCTGGACCTTCCAGTGTTACTGCCCACTCTTTTACAATGTAGTTACATCAGGTACCTTGGCAGCACAGCTCATCTTAGCAGGGAGAGATGGAGTCAACAACAAGACCCGTGACATTGTCTTCCAATTTAAGATTCACCTAGTTCTGTCCATTTGACAAGCAATATCTATCAGTGAATTAGCAAATGCATGAACATAGGGTACACTACAAACGTGATCAAATGTAGTTCCAACACAAATTTCATCGATCAAAATTGCATCCTTGTTTTTTTTGTTTGAGTAAAGTTCCACAAGAGTTTTTTAGGGAACAAGTGAACAAATGTATACAGTAAAGGACTGGGCACAACCATTTGGGGTACAGTACAGAGACAGCAGCTAAACCTAACTAACAGATGACCAGGTAGATGGGCCTGCCTTTCCTCATGAGCACCTAATGGCTGCCTTAAGGAAGAGTTTCCATGGGTGCAGAAGGCAACATGGTTGTGCAGTGGACCCCTCCATACTCGAACGAGTAGGCGGATGCAATTTCTCTGATGATCGCAGGGCAAGCGACAACTCGGATACTAAGAGGCGCAAGCACACACAACTGTTGATTGTCCAGATGTTTGAAGTAAATGGTTTTACAATGCAGTATTTGTAAAAATGTGCTGATTATGCGTAACATACCAGGACTATCTCTGCTCAGGGAAAGGAGGAGGTTAGATGGGTGGGCAAGTTCAGGGGTGGGGTTAGGAGAAAAGAATGAAACACAAACTCATTAGGCATCAGGAGAGATCATGTTAATGGAGTGCTTTTAAAGACTGGCTTTGGCTGTCTTTCGTACAATTTGGGTCGCTCTGTGTACTTTCAGAGTCAATAGACAACAATGTAGGTTGAGCATGTGCAACCAAACTTGTTAGAAAAGTGCCCCCTCATTTCAAATTCAGGGGCATTGACCCAGGTATTTTAGAGGGCATATGGCAGCAGGTATCCCACCTCACTGGGCAGCCCATTCCTCCACGGAAGCAAAACAAAACTCGCTTGTATCCAAGGGAAGACGGGGGAACAAGTACAAATCTACCCAAAACACATACACACACCGGAGTATGGGGATATAAAGCAGACAGAACAGTGTCTGCTGTGGCAAGCAGAGGCAATCCTACTGCCACTAGACCTTAGCCTCAAAGTCACAATAAATGTCTACAGCCAGGAAGGGATTACCTAGGTTTACCCATGCCAACATTGGATGGCTTAAGACCATGTCCTAGCTAGGGATGTACCAAATGCCTTTACAGCTCTTGTGGTGCACAGGGAGTGTGGGGGGACTGGGGGTTCGCAGGTACGATAACCTTGTATCGGCCAAGTCAACTAAACCCTTTTCAAGGGCAACAGTGACACAGGAAGGCAAAAAGAACATGAACCTTGACGGTAACTACTTTAGGCGCGAAGCCTAGTGAGTCGTGAAAGTGTGATGGGGACACATAAAAGGGAGTCTCTTGCCCAGTGTTGCGGTTGAGGACCTCAAGATGTCCCCCACACTAACTTTTGACGTGCCGAAGTGGGCAACAGCAAACCGGACTCAGTTTCGCTGTTCTACAGAACACAAAGGATGGACAGACAGAACCCATAATTTATTTAGTCGTCACATTCATGTACACAAGCGAACTACAGTACTGTGGTCTGCTCAACAGAAAGCAGCCCCCCTCCCCCCATGCCACCCAGCAGAGGCATTTGACTTCACTTCACCCCGAACAAAAAGTCACGCTGACCTCATTTCCGTGCGCACTGTTTGAAGGTTGCGACCTCTTGAACAGCCCTCATTGCGAACAGGTGCAACTCCTTGATGTCTTTGGAGCTGGAATCAAGGGCTGGGCCGGCCATACTGCCTTCATTGACTGCCACATGAAAGGGCCGTCAATGGCGGCGGGGAGCCCGGCCTGCAGGGAGTTCGTTACTGTGCTGGTTGCAAAACAAACAGGGAGGCGCAGCAATCCTGCGCGCGTAGGGAGCTGGCGAGGCCTTCTTGAAAGGCAACAAAATCACCCTGAAAAGATACAAGTCGCAGCGTTATCCAGTTTTCAGCCCTGCAACCAACCCAGCTCCTACTGACCTTACCGGGATTAAAGGATGAACTGACACCAGTGATTTAAACCTGCAACTCGCTGCTGTACAAAGGCCTCAGCAGCAGGTGCTCGACCCGCGGAGCTAACCAGGTCTTTTAAAAACTAAGAACACGGACACCTCCATTTACTTCTTGCACTATCATGAATGCAGGCGAGCTGGAGGATCATGGCGAGGCGCTGCAATATGCCATGACAGTTATAAGCACCATTTTGGGCGGTGCATAGAAGGGCAGGTGGATGTATTTTGTCTGCATGAAGCCATGTAGCGCTAGAAGGCACAGAGTGACGCTAACCACGGAAAGGACCCACAGTCCATGCACACGAGTTTACAGGGCACTGCAATATGGCGGCGCCCTTGACTGGCACGGGACAGCCAACACTTACTGCCCCTCGTTCAAAGACACCCGGTTCTAACTCTAGCCCCGCATTCCCTACGCCAGTGCCTGGGCAGTAGGCTCGCAGAACCACCGGATTAACAGTAGAGGATGTGAAAACAATGAAGAGATGCCTTGGCATATTTAAAGAATGGTACCAGCATGCTGCCGCGTGCCATCCTCGGTTCAACAACCAAAGAAAATAACTCACGTGACCTGCAGCCAAGGAATTCTAACAGGGGGCAGTGACTGGGGCCGTGAAGGGGGCCATTCACTCGGCAGGGTAACGGCCAGGTTGTGGCTGTGGGAAAATGCAGCCATGAAGTGTGCCTTTATGGGCCATATGTGAACGGCTACTGCCTACAAAGAAATGGCTGCGGCACTGTTTATATGGCCCCAACTGCGGTGTTAAATTCATGTCCAGATTAGCAGGCCTGCTAAGGAACACAACACAGACGGCATACCTCGACGGGAGCACAAACACGGCCCATGTGCCGCCAATCTCTCCTCGCTTCCATGTCGCATTTTAAAAGGTGGCAGGGCGCTGTGCGTGCAAGAGGGTAGAGATTCTACAAAGATGGGGTCATATTTAGATTCCTTACTGATCATTCCATTACTGTGAGTTCACACTCTCTTGTTCTGTTCATTACACCCCATCCCCCCCTCTTTATTACAGGCTACTGAAATGTGTCCTCATGTAATGCAAATGGTGCTATGTAAATATATATATATATATATATATATATATATATATATACACACACACTAGAAGTGACTTTCGTAGAGGAATGCGGAAAAAGAGCCTCTGAGAGTTTGGTATTCCAGGAGGAAGCAAGTCCATGTTGGTGCGTTAGATGCCCGTCTAGGGCTGGGCAAGCTTTAGACTGGTGGACTTGCAACCTGTGTCATAACTCCTTGTGTGTAGTGAGAGGGACAAGTTAAGAGTCTAAGAAGCAATGCAGTGCATTCCATTCTGCAAGAGTCACGCGCGCACCTGGAGGTGTACATGTTTCTCAACCAAATTGCACCTATCAATTCTATCATCCTAGTAAGGATGAGAGTTTGAACCAGCTCACTGGGATTCGCCTCAGGACAACAAACTCAAACTATACCAACACTTCCGGATGATTAAAGCCACATATTCTCCAGATAAAGGCTAAACAACAAATATCAAGTTTATGCAATCTCTACTCTGCTTTTTTTTTTTAAGACAGAACATGGTGTGAACCCCCCAGCTAGGGTGCTAGTCATTTGCATTGGAAGCAGCAGAAAGTCTTGGGGTTAAATGTAGCCCAGGGCTACATGTCACTTAATAGGGCCCTAAAGCGGTCCTCCCACCCCACAGTATACAAATGATTACATACATAAATACAATGGAGTGGATTGCTCGCATACTGGCCTTTACAAGGATTCCTTTCAGAGCGGCTGGGACAGCTACTTGGTTTCTGAGGACATGGCCCCCGGAGAACAATCGCCCTCGGGAGCAACAATGATTCTGTGCCATGTTTATTGGGCGTCTCGGTATTAACCATTACCCAGCTTTATGACAGGCGACAGCTAACACGCAAAGGTTATTTTAAAGTTTGAAACTAAAGGCCCTCTTGTTAAAGAGGGAATCTGTCCAGCCAACATTTATTAAATCCGACAAACTCATCTGCGTGACCTCTAGAGCAGCCTAAAAGTGAACGCGAGGAAGAGTAGGGCCATTCGATGTCCCACAATGATGACGCAATGCGGCCCAACATGTCGGCAACTCGGACTGTATAGAAAGGAAGGACTTTCTGCATTTGCACAAACCTGTCGAACACTAAGAATAAAAGCAAAGGTTCTGGACATTTTAATATCACACTACATCAATGGGTGGCTGGAGCCTTACCTCAGAGGGATACTGGGTGCACCACGAGATAAACAGCAGAAAGAATAAAATGGGGGCTTTGGAGGCAGGTTGCAGTTTCTCCAAGCACACTCGGGGGAAGCAATAACATATAACATATATCCCACATTAGATTTTAGGGCCGGTGCTTGATTAGCAGAAATTTCGGGTGAGCAGTGCAGGCTCCATTAAGTGTTTACTGTCACATCAGCAGACAACAAAATACCAGTTTAGTGCGCCTAGTAGTCTGGATGCACTACAGCAATTAAAAAGTGATGGATGGAATGCTTGATTTAATCCCAGCCACCAGTAATTACTCTGGGCCAAATCACAGTCCATATTTATTTTGCAAACCATAACACCGGAGTTTGGACCCAGACACATGCAAATCAGTCTTGACCCTGCCCTACTGGAACTGTCCATCCTAAACTGCCAGGCCCAGTTCTCCCTGTATTGGAATACAAGCAATTTAGGATGGGTTTCGTCCTAATTTGGACTCATTAGCCAGGTATATCATGAAACAAGTGTGCACAGGACCCACGTCTAGGCATACCCAGCCCACTCTGAAGTATACAGAAAGTGGTGGATTGAATGCTTTAATTAATCTCAGCTACTGGTAATTCCTCAGGCCGCATCCCAGCCCAATGTTATTTTGCATAATTATTTCATCTTTTGCTTTTTGGTATTCTGTAGTAGTCTGGATGGCCATTCTCTACATAGTCCCCGCTTTGACCTTGTATTATTGCCACTGGCCTTTTCGGTTTGCGAGAAGCCATTGAGTTACGCTGAGGGCTGCTTGCCAGCTGGTTAACCTAGAGGACTGAGTAATTACAGACAAACTTAAATTCTAAAAACTTTTAGCAGACAAGCTAGAAAGCCAAACATCACCAGGCCAATTCCAAACAAAAACAAAAGTTCAGGGTGTTGCGAGTATTCGCTTTCTCAGTTATGCAAGGGCGGGGCAATAATCCATGCTGGGTGGTAAAGCCGCTTCAAGATGGCTGCCAGAAAGAGGAAAGGGGCCAGACCTGGTGGGTTCTTGCCACACTATAAAACACACATTTTCCCTTTTAGGGCGCCTGGGCATCGGACACATGCTGGTAAAGCCTTAGGCAACACAGCTGTCAAAAAGTAAAGTAAAGTGCTGGACACATGGAACGGTTTATCGCATCCCTCAGATGTACGAAACCTTAGAACACATTTCTAAGCTGCAGCGTCAAACTGACAGGTCTGCCTCAAGGTGCTGGACGCTTTCAAGGTGCTGGACGCTTTCAAGATGTATTCATATCTTGTAGAGGCGATACCGATGCAAAAGGGCCGCCACGCTCTCCTCCTCCAAGTGCTTTCTCTGTTCCCGGCTGCTAAAGAAAGACAGCAGCCAGTAACACTCCCAGGGGCCCGGAAAGAGAACACCTGTCCGTCTCGCTGACGTTCTTCCTTTCCTAGAATGCGTGGTTGCAAAGTAATCTTTTTCATAGACGTCTTTCCGTTTCGAGGAAGCAGAAAGCCAGAGTGGAAAATGCAGGCACCTCAGCGAGGTTGTCGCTTATCTTCGAGTGACCAGTGAGCCGGAGATCCCATGGTCACACGCGACCAACTGGACCAGGTCAATATGCCTATTAATTTCCTCACCTCATGCCTGTCTTTTAAACTTCACGCTGCAGGGCAGTGGTTAACTTCTCATTTACACACGTCCGGTTAGCAAGGCACGTAGGAGGCACGAACTGACGTCACATGGGCACACCCAGCCTGATTTGCAACACTGGGCTGGGGGAGGTGAAGAGGATGTGTTTCAGGTGAGGTTGAACTAGAGGCAATTTTCGGAGATTTTCATTGGTCACCCAGCAGGTGAAACAGGAGTCCAATCTCAACCAGGCTAGTTGAACCCCAAATGTTATTTTCGGTGTATTTGTACAGCACATCTCTTCCATTTGTATGGCCATGTTGCTTGTTTTCGAATTTTGGAAGTTCTGTGATTCTAGTGGACTGTAGCCGTCTGTGGACTTGGACTCTGGTGGCGCCGCGGCCTGAGCGTCCCCACTTGTCCAGTGCTCAGTTCAATGAAACCCTTGGAATGACAGACACTTCTGACCTAGGAAGCTGCTATTACAGGCATAGAGACAGCCTCAAACATGGACCCCCTGCAAATTCTAAACATGAGGTTACACTGCTTCTGTAGTTTGCAGATTTCTTAAATAGCTACTACGCATAGACATCATTTATTTCACCAGCCTTCCATGGACGAGAGGCTGAGCTGTGGCTTTTACGACTCAACCTGCAGATTTTAAACAGATCCCTGCAGTAAGAGGGTGTATTACCACAGCAGGTGCATTAACCCTGGCAGGTCTCCCCTACCAGCCAGTTGGCCTTTCCACACAATTGTTTATGTTTAACACAGGCAGGTGGGACAATGGACAGGGAGACTAACGAGAAGGAAACCATAAACGGATGCTTAGGGAATGAGGATTTCACAGGTAGTAGGCCGTGGAGGGCTGTTACGACTGGGGGAGAGCCAGTCTCCTATCTGGGCAAGAGTCTTATCTGGGCCTGGCCTGCCACTTTGCAGACACTCTGACCTGTTGAAAATTCGTCATCTTCTCAAACGGACCAAAAGGTCTTCGATTTGAAGAATCCTGCAATGTACTAATTTAATTAAGCCCTGCTCTCGGGAGATGTTGCTATTTCTTAATGAATTAGAGCGCACAGATTAAATAAATCGGTACATTTCTTACAACCCCCTGCTGACTTCTTTCCATCTCTGGGTCTGTAGGCAACAGTGGCCAGCCTTTATTCCAATGCTCGCTCGCGCACACACACACTCAGATTTCACCCTGTCACCTGTTGGCTCCTGAACAGCACACCTCTTTGTTAAAGGCCCACAGTGCTCATTTGAAACACGCTTTCCAGAAAAAACACTTCTCGCCAACGTGTTTTGAGACGTCGCAAGACCTGGGCTGTAAAAACAAAATTCCACACATAACCCGGTTGCGATGGCCTCCGATCAATGCAAAAGCCGCAGAGGCATAGACGCAAAGGCCAACTCGCTGCTTGTAAGAAAACACTGCGCTGATTGAATTCAGGAAGGTACGCGCCTGATAGGGGGAAGACTTCGGATTTTTTTTTTTAAATCCAGTCGTAAATATTCTGTTCAATATTTCCTGGAACATTAGTTTCAGTAGTTCCTTGGCATTAGAAAAGATTGTCTAGGTTTATGAAAAGCACAGACAAGGAAATGGCCTGTGGAAACAATGGCACCAAACAATGCTGAGGCACCGTCTGCCTCGGAGTGGTTTTTCCTTGGCAGAATGGCTTTGGCTGTTGCTGGGCCTGCCGTGTATGTAGGTGGCTGGATCAGCCAGGCCCACCAACAGCCGCCCTCTTAAGACCATTGTCCCAAGGCCAAGCCACAGTGGGAGCGGACTGAAGCCGGGTCTAATCTTACAGGGACCACCTGCGCGCCGGCCGGCCCGGTGTCCGACAACGCAGGGCGCATGTCGGGCCCACCAATGCCACAGCGTGGCTGGGCCCGGGGGACGGCGCGCGGTGCCCTCTCGCATGTCAGGCCGAACAGAGGCCCGCTATTGCCCACTCCCAGCCCAGGAACAGACCGGCTTTCATAGCTGGCAGCAGCGCCGGGCCGCCAGCATCCAATTAACCCCGGATTTAGGATTAAGCGACAGGGAGCAGTGGAAAGTTAGTAACAATGGTGTGCAATGCCAGCTTGCTATTAGTTTTAGGCCTACGGGCTATTCTGCTTGGAGCTGCACATGGATCAACAGAGAATAACTCCGGATACAAAAAAAATGCATGCTGGCCAAAGCTGACACTCGCAGAGAAATGTTATCTTCACGTCCTTGACAACTTTAATTTTTATAAAAATAGGGACATTTGGTACCTACATAAAACCATAATCTTTTCTGAAGCAGAGTCGTGTTATTAATGACAACCGTCTTATCTTCTGCCTGCGACAACAGCAACAAAAGACACTCAAAACAATGTAGCCCGCATATTTAACCCCCCCTCGTTTCGTGTGCATTTGTAAATGAAACATCAGCACTTAGAAGTCTAGACATTTCCAGATGTCGCGCTTTAGAAGCATCACATAGCAAACCTCGCTACTGGACCCACAGCAGGCAATACATGATGTACAAGTTATACAGCACAAATGAAAACGTCCAATCAGCAGGCTTTTGAATCAGGGACCTGCACGTTAAACAAAGATGACAACAGCATGCACTCAACCCACTGGGCACTCTTACTGTGTGTGTGTATAGGGAAAGCTCTACAAATGCTCAGATCATTCATATTTTATGCAAGTGCTTTCCTCCATCCATCCACAGCGCAACATAGATGTACCTGTGCCGCTCTTTGCATGACACACGGAACAGACGTCACCGAGCAATATAGCCTCCGCAGCCCATCTCCGGGGGTGCACCTGAGCAGCGCGCGCTTGGGACACTACTAATGCGGCGCGCAGAAATACACCCTGAGCAACCAGCACTGAAAACTGGGTTACTCTACACTACCGCACCGTAGAGCTGCCTGGCGGCTTTTTATGTAAGGGGGTCTACGTGGACGCCCCCTCGCGCCTGTCAGTGTCCCCTCAGGACCGAAGAGCACCCTACGGCGGCTGACATGCTGCGCGGGACCCTCCTTGCAAGATGTACCCCCCCGCCCACCCCCCACCCATTACCCATTACCGAGCGGCAAACTCCAGCTCCTCTGCCTGAACGCAGACGGGGGACACCCCCACAAGACGGGCCAGAGGGATGAGCGATACGGTTATTATTAAACAGTCAAACTGGCACTTCTCCCATTACTGGGGCACCATCAAGTACTACAGCTTGCCCAAATTCAGATTGGCAAATAACATCAAAACCTGAAAAGACCGCTAAAACAATATTAACAGGTGGGCTATCCATAAAACCTTAAGGCGGAGTTTCCAGACATTGAAAAGTTAAAAATATATAATGAAACCAATTAGTAGCATCAGAAAAGATGGGATGAAATGACTCCGAAATTAAGCGAGCTGTCCCTTTTGCTCACCACTTTCTCAAATCCCCGTGGCGTGCAGGGAGCCCCCGCCCGCTGGAGGTGCAGGGCTCCGCTCAGATCCCGGGTAAAGTGCTACACAATCCTCCCAGGAGTGAGTGCTCCGGCGCCCAGCCCTGTCCAGCAGGGGCAGCCCCGGCCGAGAGCGCGCTTACCTTCGGTGCTCAGCACGCACCCGCTGCCCGGGATTCATCCACACTCAGCGCCGGCAGCAGCAGCATGTGCGACGCGCCCTCCCAGCCTCCACCGCTCTCTGTGGGAGCATGCACGGGCGGCCCCTTAAAGTCACCTCTCACGCGCCCACAACAATGATGTCAGCCAGTGGGTACCGCGCGGTCTGCATAACTTAACACGGCCAAAGCCGGGCGCTCCGGGGAAGCCATTAGCATACGGGCCCTCCCCCAATTCATCACCTAACTCTGGGCGAGCCCGCCAGGGCCCGCCCCTTCCTCCTACCTCCCAGTCTTTCAGAGCAGGCAGGAAATCCACAGAGCAGGTGAGCCTCCCGGTGCGCCTGGGACATCCACACAATAGTGTCCCGCATCCGCAATCAACTCAAAGACACGCCGCTCGCCAGTGACACACATGAGGCCCAGAAGTGGGACCTGCCAGGTGAATTCTGCATACCAAGCTAAAACCCTTTTCGCTCACCTCCCATAACCCATTAAGCCGCGTTTTCCTTGTTGCACCGGGGTTACAGATCTCAAGCTGGGCGCCTAAAAGACGCCCATGCCTTTGTTTTCGGCCACATACAAGCCGCCCCTGCTGTCACTCAACGGATCAGGCAGGAAGCGCGCGAGAGCAGGTACACAGGCCTCACTGGGGTCCCCGAGCACGTCTTCTAGGCACACAAGGGAATATGCATTCTGAAGAAACCCAGAAGAACCAGCTAGACAGGTAGCTCGGGGGTCACCAGGATAATAAAAATGCTAGGCATTGAAGAGGACACTAAAACAAGAAGAAACCATTCACCGCTATTCTAGTTTAGAAACGCGCAGATCACATTTGCTGTGAAGGCACTGGGTCACAATTTCACCAGCGAAGTAATATTGTAGTCTCCAGTCAGAACAAAAACTGCCAGTCCACCCCTTACAAAGTGGGCTCCTGTCAAAATACTATTCCACAAGGTACATTTTTAACTAGTCCTGGGCTAGTGAATAGTTACAGAAAACTAAAGGTGCCAGGTCTTAAAATGTTGCTTTCTTTAGCCTCAAGAAACATTTGGGAGTAGGAGTACTCCAAGCTTCTTAAACATAACAACACTTCAAATGATGTAAAAAGGTCTACTGCATTGGTTTTGTAAGCATATTACAATACATCTGCATCCTATCGATCCAGCAAAGAATGAGAGGTCTGTGTGTATGGAGCTATGATTTTATTAGGTATCATTCATTCTTAAGTATTCATTCTTTAGAATTATGATCCAGCTATTTACATTAAAAAAAGGTTGCCTGCTCTGGTGAACTAATGCATCTACTCTACGCATGTGTTTGACCTCATGGAAACAGGTTTGAATCCCTGCTGGTATGGACTGGCTCGCTTAGAATTAGTTGATGAATTGGGGGAGGGCCTTTTATCCTTTTGAGGTTGTTAAAATGAGTACCATTGAGTTGAGTAACAAGAAACATTTCTTATTTTGGCACCAAGAGACCCAAGGGTAAATGTGATGTTACTGTAAAGTGGCCTTATCACGGATGTACTGCAGTAAAACCAAATTGTAATCTGCCAAAATCAGTGTTAAATATGTGGTAATCACTTTTTCATGACTGTTTAAACCTGTAAAACTCTCTAAATGAGCACCACACTGTTATAATGGAAATCTTTTTGTTCACCAAAGTAACCAGAGCAGGTTAGTTATTTGACACCATGTTGTACTTTTATATCAATGAATAGACCAGAAAAAAATGTATTTACAGGCAGAGTGGCTTTGTGATTCCACGCAGCGTGGACCTCCCAGACAGTCTGAAATGGGATGTAGCGTGGATGCCTGGCTTACGTATCTCCTACAGTGTCACTTGGGGAGATGCCGGCCCTGGGCTCAAGGCCACCAGGAGCCTGTTGGAGATGGGACAAAGTGGGGCACTAAATCCCCATGGGCCTGACCCAGAATTTATTCTGTGAGTAGTTGTGTCTTACTCTTGACTTGCGTAGGAGTTACTCATGAGGCGCTAGTATTAAAATGTATGAATGAGTAACAGCCAGCACTGGGTTACGGACATCAGAAACATGAGCACCTGGATTTAATCCTGTGTCCCAGTGCTCTCTTCCAGGTATGGAGGTTTAAACCCTTGCTCCTTTACAGAGATTTCTCTTGCAGACCGTGCACCATCGTTATAATTATTTTCGGACTGTTTTCATATTTATTTATTTGGAGCTGCATGCATTCCTTGCTTTATTAAAAGCAATTTGAACAGCATAGTCTTTTTTTATAAATATGCTGCGCCCTAATTTAGAGAGACACGTCCCTGTTTTACTTTACTGTATTCTCATACTGGGAAATCCAGCAGTTGATAAAGGTTTACAATCTTGAAACGTCTGAAATGGCCCATTCAAATTTTAATTCCTAAGGAAAGAAGGATGTATGAAGAGGACGGTGTATAGTGGAGGTGTTTGCTACCCATTGCTGGACAATTTTAAATATTTTTCATTTTCTTAACTCAACCATCATGCCCTGTAATGCAAAGTTTTTTAAAAAAATAGGTAAAAGGCTGAATAGTTGTTGAACAGCTCTGCAAAAACTATAGGAGAGAATTAAACAATGCTTTGTAAGTAAGGACCCATCCTGTAGTTTATTGGATTGGTTTTGGTGAAAATCCATTAAGCAGTTTGAGAAACTTAAGAAAAAGCAATCGCAAGCATAACACCTGCCTTACACTGTGTGAAGGACTCAGAGACTGACCAGGGTACAGCAGCCTTCAGAAGGTGGGGATGGGTTAGTTTAGCAAATGGAGCTGCATGCCTCCAGGGTGAAGACCCCGCCAGCTCCGGAGAAGTTGCTTCTAACAGATCTGTGCTGCGTGCTTGTGCAGTAAGGAAATACCTTTTTCTCGTCACAAAGCCATAATGTACATTCATTGGGACAATGCAACTATCCGGGGAAATGCTTTGGCTATGTATTGCTCACAATGGAGCATGCCACATACAGGTCTACGTCAGGCTGACTAAAAGAATGACTAAAGTTAGTGATACCAGTACCACCAATTTCTTAAAAGTGAGTAGTGAAAGGACACTAGTCAGTCAAATCAAAAGGACGGGAGCAGGTAAGCTTCAGGTGAGGGGTAAACAAAAGGTGGACACGGAATGCTATCAAATAAACAAATGAGATTACCAATAAAGCCAACTAATCATAGGCAATGGCCAAACTATAAACCCACTAAAAGTTGTTGGTAAACTCACAATAGGTTTTCCTAAACAGCTAGCGTGTGAGCTGAAAAAATAAATGTGGCCCAGTAGCTCTTTAGAGCAAATTGTAATAGAAATCCCACATTCACCCATTTACTTGTACAACGCAAAGGGCCAGTTCCCGTTTATTAGAGCGCAGAGTGAAATAACAGAAGAGAAACTCCGTGGTCATGTTTCAATAAGTTTTTATACACAAAACAACGCTGCCAATAGCCACAAGGCTTCATCACTCCGATTTTACCTTAATGCAGAAATGTAACCTCTAAGCGACTGGTTTCTTGTTAAATACCTCTAAAAAGCACACATTAGACTCGTAAAATAGCACACTGCCCTCTGCACCTTAGTATGTATAAATAGCACATTAGCCTCTGCACCTTAGTATGTATACATGTGTGTAGTATATATGTCGTTTTTTCCCTTATTAAATATGCTTCTGGGAGTCTCAGGCTGGCGCTAGAGGGCAATGCTCCCGTGCAGGTCACGTGGTCCCACGCACCACCAAACAATGGCTCCCATTCTAATCATGAATTTACAAACACACGGCTGCAAATAGTTGCCCAAGGTAAACAGTTTGCTGAAGAAACTACAGGCTGCTTGCTTATCCCAGTCACACGTAGCTGGCGACGAAGCTACGCCGTTTTCGTCGGTATTTATTGGGGCTTTAGGAGGCGCTGCAGAGCCACCGTGTGCATACTTACAGCCATTCTCTTTCAGGCCTGATCGGCTCGCCGCCAGAGTGGATTCCATCCGTGACAATAAACGTTCAAAATGGGAGGCAGCAGTGACATTTTTGTCGCTCTGGCTTCCTAGGCCGCTTTTAAAGGTGTAGCCTTTCCTCTCGACTAAGAGTGGGGCTTTTGTTGGCTCTGAAAGGGCGGTCTGCAGCTTCCTCCCCTGTACTGGGAGTTTAGCTGTGAACACCTAGGTCAGGTTTCCCTTTCCCCTATCCCAGATGCACTAGGACTTCCCAGGGGAAGCCACGGACGAAGATAGCTCGGCACTCGGTATCGCTGTGCCAAAGCCGCTCGCATTCCGCTCGGATTGGGCTGGTCTCCCCTTCCGGGGGATAAGGCCTCGTTTCCGAAGCGGGTCACATAACAGATGAGAAACATCACGTCTGCAGGGCTGAGATACCGAAGCACACCCGCCCTCTTGCGGGGACCCTCGGTGTTCATTTACCACCCTGTCTGAAGACGTCCTCAGTAGGCTCATGGATAGTCGTGCACATAAGTGGGATTTTCTATGAATTTGTTATTTATTCAGAACTCTTCTGTGGGTGGAGAATCGTGGGAAGAGTCTGGCATGCGGTCAGCCGGTGTCTGACACGTCACACGTGACCATCTCTGCCAAGGCCTTCAAGGCTCTCCTATAAGCCATTCTGCCCCCCTCGAGGACTCACAAGTGGAAATCGGGGGAGAACAAATCGTTCGTGCTTTAATGCCATTAAGTGGTGGCGAGCTCAACAGAGCAGCAGACGAACCTCATTGTCTGGGGGAGAGCGCCCGCGCCTATCGCGGCCACTTCACACTCACTAGTGGAAGAATACAGGATTTGCCCCAGGGTGCCCGGACAGGTCGCCGCCGAGGGTATCACACGCCCAGACACGTCCCCCGGGGGCTGGCTCCTTCTCCCGCGCGCACCTCGGAGCCAGTCAGGTGACAGACAGCCTGGAGACTGCTGATCAGCAGGTGCTCGGGACAAACCATGCGCATCACTTCGGGGGTGCAACGGCCCTCCTCCACCGCTTAAAACGGGAACTTCCAATGTAGGATACTTATTTTGCATTTTGTAGTGTGTTCATCTGAGAATTGAGTTTTTTTAAACACACTTTGTACTCTGTTCTTTTTCTCCTCCTAGCATTTTAATGTTGGGTCCTATGCGCCTGGCCTTATGCCACGTCAGTGGCGTTCAGCGCCCATTACGGCTATGGGTCCACGGAAGCTAAGGCACAGGAAGCTCGTAATTTGCTCAGAATTCACACACTTGTGACAAGTGGGGAAACCGGGATTAGAATGCAGACCTTCTACATCCACAGACAACAATTTAGTAACAAGATACCCTAACCCTCCTCCCTTGCACCTGTAAACCACCACTACAAATAAATGTTGTACAATAAACCCTGCAGTGAAAGGGGCCAACCAAGCACGTGCATTTAAAGGTACAGCGCTGGGTCAATCCGGTAGTTCAGCCGGTAGCAACTAATCTCAAAGCATAAGTGATCATTTTGTGCGGAGGCCAAGCCTACTTTTATTTGCAGTTGTCCGAGATGCACGGAATTGCTGATGACCACAAATACGATTAGAACACCGTGCACGGAAATAACCTAATAAAGGCAAGTTTCCAGACGTAGGCACTTGCATTTTTTTTTATTTCTTGAATCAATATTGTTGCCTTGGCCGCTACACACTTGCAAGTCAGCCCAGCCCCGGGGGTCTTTGGTGCCCTAGGGATAAACATTCCTTATCTCACCCAAGCACGGGTTTTACTCCACTTGCCCACGTGCAGAACAGGTCGTTTTTTTCTGTTAAGTTGGTGTAATAACCCGTTAGGTCTGGCTTGACGACTCAGATGTACTCTACCTATTGTTACCAAGTAAAAATATATATACACAGACTGGACTGCTGCTCCGACCCGAGCAGTATGTCGGTCAACTGATGCTAGTGCCAGTTTGGTATATCATTCCACCTCTTATAGAGTGCATGCTTGGAAATGCAGTAGAGACCACTTCACATCTCAGAAGCACACTAAAACATCATATTTTACATTCTTAATTCCACATATACAGAACATCATTGTTTTCTACTTCTTTTCGCTGCAGCGGGCCTTTTAAATCTTGTAGTCAGGAAACGCATTCCCCACCTATTGGCTTTGCAAATGCTTGTTTAGATATGGGTTAAAAGCACAGCCGTCAATATACAATCACTCATTGGCTGAGCCCAGTGGACTATTCCTATCTCTCCTTTACAACTCCAGACGTCTATGCTCGTGCTGGTTTGCTTCTGTAGGTCGCGTTCTTATGCTAATGCGTGCATTACCATATTAAACTCAGGCGGATTAGCTTTTTTTTATATATCACTTCTCAACTAGTCCAGTGACTTGTAGGACAGTATGCAAGGTGCGTTCGATTTTTTTCAAAACAGACTTGATTTGGAGAATTGTTCCCAAGTTTAGTTACTAAAGGCTGCCTTCCCGCAGAGCTTAGAACACATCATGCAGCCTATGGTTTCACAATTCACAGAAAAACCTTTCAGGTTTCGTTTTATTGCATATAGGCCCCAGTTGCTTACAGGACTGTAGCGCCAGCAGACCGCAGGGCAAACGTGTCCATTTAAGACTCCACTAACAACAGACCAAACATTTCATGTGGCCTCTGAAGGATGAAAGGCCGAACAGAAACCACCAGTGCTTGAACCTGTGAACAATCTACCTCCTCGTGTTCAGATCCATTGGGATGCTCGTGGTCTTTACCATGGAAAACTACCCTGCGGGCTGACGTGTTTTACCCTCCCCGTGGGCTGTGCAAATGCCCACTCCATCTGCAGATTCCAGTTCGAGAAATATCCAAAGTGTTTTCGTTGCACAATTTAGGTTTTTTAAAAAAAAAAAAGAGAGAAACGTGTAAATATGTTAAAGATTCCGCAGACTGTAAGTGCAGATGTGGCGGTGGGGACAGATTTGCATTCCAAGAGCAGGGAGCCTGGAGAGTTGTGTATTAAGCGCCCTCCTCCCAGACAGCTTCCTGGCCGCAGTGTGGATTACAGACGGATCTCCCCTCTGATCTTGGGCAGCTCCATTGTGCCCGACTGCCCTTTGTTAAAAGTGTGATGTCCCGCTGTCAGGGCAAGGGCAGAGGGTGGGCTACCAGGAAATTCGAGGACATCAGAGACAGGCAGACCCCTCGGGAATAAGCGGTCTTCTCAGGGCACACATTCTCTGAAAGGGCTGGGAAATGCCCCCATACAGGACAGCAACGCGCTTGTGTCATACGCTGACCTTGCCCAGCCCTGCTAGCATCTGCCTATCAGCAAATCTAACACAGGGGCCAGCGGGGAGCTGCGGAGACACCTCCAGAGACCTTAGTGGAAGCAATTTGAGTTTGTGTTGAGTTAGCTCAGAAGGCTGCGTGTCTGCTGCCGAGACAACAGTGTACCCTTGGGTCACAGGTTCACCTCCTCACAGGATGGACTCCACCTCAAGCAGCCGATACAATAACACCCTATTATGTCATAAAGAATGACTTGTGATGCCAGACGCCAGTTCAGTTTCTTGCGCCTGTTAAATAACCAAATGATGGTGTGTGACAACACAGGCGCGCGTGCCTCCCCCCCCAGAAGGATGGGGAGGACACGACACAGGTACTTTTCAGATCAGCGAGGGTGTCCGTGGCACAGGGGATGCCGTGCTCTTTAGTGGGAGGAATGTTTCTGCTCTGATGTGGCGGGATGCGAGGCCTGTAACCTATTCATTATATACTGTGGTGGCAACGCTACAGTCGCAGCTTCGAGCAGGAATCAAATCCTTAACAAGAAACAGCATCAAAACCAGGCCTAGCCGAGACGAGGATCCAGACCAGTGTCTTGTGGTTGGCCCGCACACATGTTCAGCAGGTGCATTAACCCTACCCTCTAACCTCTCCCGCTAGAAGCATAGGAATTGTAGAGCCATGCACAGAGGCATCAGTTTGTGTTCCACGGATGCATGAGGCGGCTCTGGTGACGTCATTTCTTATTTCCTGCACACAGCGCTAGATTGTAGGCAGGCTCTGCCTTTGTGGAGTCAGTACTTGCACAGAAGCCTGCACTGTCGCACACCCCTAGGAGCGAGGTTATTACAAAATTAAGGGCGGCCGCATGTTCAGAGGCCAGGAATTCATAGAAGCCTCACTTGCAGCTGGCTAATGATTTTCAGAGCAGTGTGCCAAGTCCTATGCCAACCTGCACGTGGCAAGGGTTGGAGTGAATAGGCTTCCAGCATCGAGCATAACCCACCTCAAGCATGCCCCTTGCTAGAGGCATGAAATGCAGTCTAGACTGCAACATGCAGACACCCATGAGCTGTGCCGAGCATCAACCCGCACTTCAGCTATCCGAGGTCACATGGTAAAGCATATGGCAAGAGTAAGAGTCCACGTCAGCGGCAGGTCAAGTGTGTGCTGCGGGAATGCAAGTATCAAACTCCTTTCATGTGCCCTCGCGGGATAGACTTGGTCACTGCCAAAGAATGAATCAGGAAGGCAACAGCATCCCAAAAGTCTACCTCAGACGCCTCAGCTCATCTGAATAGTGTCCTACTGCAGATGATGTGGGATTAAGGAAAATCCCCTGGAAGGGAGTCTTCTACACCTTTTTGGAGAGGGATCCAAAGTTTCATTGGTCCTCAGAATTTCTCGATAGTCCCTCTTCATCAGTTACGGGCCTCCTTCCCGCCTGTAAGGTCTGACGGCTGTAGGCAGCGCCAGGCTTCCTGTAGAGTCAGCTCACTGTCAGGGCAGCTAAAGTCCTCCATTTCTTGCAATAAGGAACGAGACTGAACCCAATCTTGCCTGGATTTTTTTAATACAGCTCTTATACCTGGGAGTTTCCTGTTGATTTAGGTGCATCAGGGCCCTGAGGCGCAGGTGACGGAGGGAATTTGCCAAAGATTGGTGCTCAGGCTCTACAGTAAGCAGCAGTGTATCCTCTAGTTCACTCCTCTTGCATCAAGGCCCTTTTCTGGACCATACTTCGGGGAAAAGAACATCTATTTCTGTACCAGAGTGAATCAAACACCGCTGCAAAAGGAGAACTCTTTCAGATGGTCACTTTATTTTGGGTATTTCAAGTCCTCCTTGCCCAGGACAGTTCACCAACTTCCCAGCTGGTTTCACACTGATCTAGAGCCAGTCCTGGGTGGGCGAGACCGCGCCGCACTCTTTGGACCCTGCACTGTACTGTGCACAGTGTTGTTAGGGATCACACTACATTTTTAAAGGGTTTCTGGATTCAGCTACTGAATGGTAGTTCATTCAAGAGTGTGGGTCAGTGGCAAATGCGGATTCTTCAGAGAACCATCTTTCCCGGGGGTGGCACGCGCAGAGATGGTTTCCTTTTGTCTCCACAGCTCATCGCATTAGAACTCGGCGATATGGTGAGATCCCATGAAGGGGAGCTCTAAGTGCTGGCCAGTCAATCATTTTTCATAAGGAACAAAGTGATCCTCCACTCTGGAACTAATTTCATAATCTCTTTTATGCAGGAGAGCGGTCCCAGGCGTGAAGGGGCGGGGGAAGAGGGGTAGAGGATACACATAATGGCAGGGGGAGCAGGCTTTCTGTGCTTGACAAGTGAACGAGTCACTGAGCACGTTAGGCGCACGTTAGCAGTCCTGTCACAGAGACAGGTCTCACCTTTGCAACAATAAATTAACAGACAGCCAGATAATCGCTTTTTAATAATAGTAATTCAAATTGGCTTTCTCGCCCTGGGCAGGACCATCACGAACATGTTTGAAGAGGTTGATCGCAAGGCACTTGGTATCTAGTGGATAGACATATGGGGGGGGGGGGTAGGAGGGTGAATGCACCACGTAGCACGTTGGATAACAAATGTCTCCTTGAAATGTACACAAATATATTTTGACAGTGCATCTATGCACAAAACTTGTTAGCTTGCGTATTGTGATGTAATAGCCTGTTGCAGGCATGCATAGTACAGATCAGGGCTGTGTGGTCGAGCAAGGATTGCAATCATTGCTATTGAGAAAGCAAGCTGTAAGCAGTGTTAGCCAACATGTAACTTTACATACATAAATTCATACACACAATGAAACGCATAGTAGATGCACAGAGAGCAATATACCATTTACTACCGTTGTTGACTGGGGAGAGGCAATGCCTCACCCTGCCCATAACTATGATAATAAATAGCATATTACTCAAAACAGATCTGCTTCTATGGTTTACACCATGCAGTTTTTTCACGTGTACAGATGTGTTTAACCAGAACACATAGATTAAATCCATGCATGAAGATACATTCACAATGATGGTCTTGTAGTTAGGAGCTTCGTTTTCTCATGCCAGTTAGGCTGTACACTGGTAATAACATGGAATTTGACCTTTGTGCTGTAGTAATACATATGTGACTGTGTATTGTTAGGTTTGTTATGCACAGCGCATTATTGGGACACAACTGTCCGATGGGTCCTATACACATCTCTGCATTCATTACTTCAGGTTTTTGGCCAATGCAGCAAACAGTAAGGTAGTCCCCAGCAGGGCATGACATGTAGTGGAACACATGCTTTCGACTTAAATGCCATTATCGCTCAAATAAACAAGGACTGAAGCACATCCCTGCTCCTCACATACATTACTTTCCACAGAGTCCACCTCTCAACGTCGAGCACATGCATCACCAGTCTCCTTCCTGCTAGGTCATTGCTAATGGATGTTCTACAATCCCTCAGCAATGCAAGCGGACACCTCCACAGTACGCTGCATGCATGCACCACGCACAATTACAAACAGCCTTCTCAGCCACAGATGCATGCTCCTGTTTTCCACTGAGGGCGAGGTGCTATCGCCTCAGGACCACATTAGTGGTGGTGTGCTACACAAATGCAATGACGAGGACTATAAACCTGGTGCCCCGTGATGCAAGGGGCACACACAGCGTTATGTAGCGCACATAGACGCTAATGCCTACATTTCAAGTCTATTGGATTTTGGGCTTTTCAGAGCATACAGGGTTACCCCAGAAAAGTCACACTGTGGTATTTGCTATCTGGCAGTAGCTTCCTACAAAGGGAATGCAAACTGTACCAGGCTTGTTGTGTTTACTTCATTTCGAGTCTCCTTCTAGCCTCCCTCAATAGAAAAGTCAATCATTGCAAGGGCCATTTCCAACTCTAATCTTTGCCAAATATTTACCTGTTTCCTAAAAGGATGGTTAGATAGTTGGCACGATAAAAAGTACCATCTGTAGCACCTGGGTAGGCCTGTGGCTCAAACACATAAGCTGAGTCAGCTGTAAAATGAAGAAGAAATGGAATGTACTGACCGTTGCAAAATCACAGAAGCAGCAGTTTGTAATTGTTCGGTGCACCAGGGTATTTCAACAAAAAATGCTGTACATAGGTTGCAGGAACAGTAGAAGTTTTTGCAAGAGAATAAATACATGGGGGGAAACCAACGTTTCAGTATGACATGGTGGGGGATGTTGACCCGAAATGCCTTGCACTAGTGTCTCCAAAGCACAAAACACTGCTATGCCAAATCAATTTGGTGAACACAACACAGTATCTTGACTCTTAATTGAGTGTGTATATATCACACATATATGTGATGTGATATATATATATATATATTAAAAAAAAAAGCTTAACAATTGCTATTCAGGGATTTTGGCATCACTGGCCCAGAAGATCACTAAACTGAATTTGGCAGTGGTTCCCTCTCCTGGCCGCTGGTGTCTATTATTACTGTACTGGAATTGTGTAATTGTTATTGAACCATGAAAGGGTAGCTAGCAAGGACACTCTTCACAAAGAGTCATTTGATGGACTTGGCAGAAGTCTGCTTGTTGTGGCGCCGTGTCAGATTTGAGCAACATAATAATATCTCCTGAAGTTAGAGCGTGCACCGTCCTCATCCAGGCAGCAGTGCACGTTTGCTGTCCCTCCCCAGTTCATGCTGTGAGGTCGAACAGAAGCCATTTACTTGGGTTTATTCCCCAACTGACAGCGCAGGCTGGGTTTAAAGATATCTGATGGTGTTTCTCATAGAACATATGAAGGTAACCTTTGCTGTATATGAATACATGTGTACTAAGAACACCACCTGGTCTGTGATGGCACCATGCAGGTGCTGCATGGTCTGCAGCTCAGTCTTTGCTCACACACTGGGGTCACGTCCCTCCTTTATTAATTCACTATTAAGGATCACATGGGTACCTTTCCCCACATTCAATATATTCAATATTCTAAAACCAATTGTGCGAGGGTCGGCCTATTGCTAACATGCATTACACATGGAGATCTTTTGGCTCAAAATCATGTACATGTTAAGTTTAGAGTCCACTTGAGCAAAGGTTATGGGCTTGTCAGGTATCCATAGAATCAGTCCCACATTACCACATAGTGATCAAACTGTAAAATGTGATCACACAAGATTAAAATACCCAAAACTCAAGATTATATTTGGGATGTTAACAGGATGCCCGGTATAGCCCACTAAATATGGACCCATTTAATCAAATTACATTGTGTATCAACTTGTTGACAATTCACAACATGGCGGTATGCGGTTGAGATAATCATGGCAAGGCAGCCCACTGCATCTTACCCACCCTGGGGCTTTGTTTGAGCCTCATCCTACACATATAAGGATCCTCAGGCCACAAATAAATTCCTTGTATCCGAGGAAACCTTTCCTCCACGACTATTTTAGTGAGCAGTTAAATAACTCCCATCTACCCACCTTAAAAATACAACTCTTTGATTAACCCTACCAATAAAACTCTAGCCACAGGACCATGCCCTACTTTCAAAGCCCAGAACATCTCAAACATCCCTGAATAAGTGAAGTCCTGGTTGCTTTCGGTTTCCCCACAATTAGAATTTGCATATAGGGGGTGCCCATGGGGAAGACACAGGTGGCTGCTGTGGAGAAGCAGCGTGTTGTAGTGTGATGAATGCAGGGGACTGACAGTGGACAAGTAGGTATTATCCGATGGAGAACTGCCGACAGTCACACAGACCCTTGTATCCTCTCCAGTGTCCCTCAAAGTTTGAAATACCAGATTTTGCAACAGTACACATGTTGTTCTTGTACCCTGGATGACATGGCCAACATTAAACACAATAAATGATGCATCAAATGCTCAAGGTGCATTTAAGCTATTTAGCCATTGTTAAATAACAATAAATAGAACATTGGAACGTTGAGAGCTCCATTAAAGATTATGGAGTAGCTCCAGTCTTACAAGCCCAGAGCTCCAACATGCTAATGTTTGTCTTCATGTTTCTCCGTTTTTAAATTTAGAACATTCTACCCTTAGTGGGTGGAATGTTCTAATAGCCTTCTAGCCCGCCTGCATTGGGCTATACCGGTTGTTAAAGGCCCTCTCCCTTGTTATAGTCCCAAGTCGCTGGGTTCAGTGCCTTTAACCACCCGTATAGTCCAAGGCAGAAGAGCTATATTATGTTGGTCGTACATTCGTTCTGCAGAATAAAAAAAAATGTAGAACCGTTACTCTATTAAATTCATAATGGGTTTCTCCCTTTCATAGTGTGTATTCCCCACCTTTCAATGCTGTGAAATCTCTTATGTAAACCGCCCTTTTGCTACTTTTAACATTTTAAAGCGTATTAATACAGGACTTCAAAGTTCATGGTGATCACTTCTTGTGAACAAAAAAAAGAACTTTCCTGATCAACGTCTCCTTGAAGTTTTCCAGGATAACCACTCTTCAAAGATAAAAAGTTTGTGAGTAGAGTTTTTTGTCCAACTGAGAGAGCTTCATCAACACAAAATGTTTCAATTCACTTCCATGTTATCTTCCAAACTTCAAAAGCTGTTCCAGAGACCTTAAAGCAACTCCCAATCGCTCCGACCTTCCCTACTCATTCTCAAGGCTGCTGCAGTCATGAGGACATACCCCTATTGTGCGTCTCAAGGACTAGAACGTTTATATCAAAGAAACATTTGAAGGAGGCAACACGTTTTGTGGGAAAAGATAGGTCTTATTATTTCTTAACATGGGTTAGCTTTTAAGAAAGTGACCTCTCTGCTCTCTGTGCACAACACATAATTTCCAACCCCCAATATTATTTCCCAGAACTTAGTCAATCAATCAATCAATCAAGCATTTATATAGCGCACTACTCACCCGGAGGGTCTCAAGGCGCTGGGGGGTGGGGGGTCCGCTACCGCTCGAACAGCCAGGTCTTGAGCTGCTTCCTGAAGGCGAGGTGGTCTTGGGTCAGGCGGAGGTGGGCCGGGAGGGAATTCCAAGTCTTGGCGGCCAGGTAGGAGAAGGACCTTCCTCCTGTTGTGGCTCTTCGGATGCGGGGGACGGCGGCGAGGGCGTGGCTGGTCGATCGAAGCTGGCGTTTGGGAGCGTAGAAGTTGAGGCGGCTGTTTAGGTATCCTGGGCCTTGGTTGTGTAGGGCTTTGTGTGCGTGGGTGAGGAGCCGGAAGGTGATTCTTTTGTTGACCGGGAGCCAGTGCAGATCTCTCAGGTGTCCGGATATGTGGCTGCGGCGGGGGATGTCCAGGATGAGTCGTGCTGAGGTGTTCTGGATCCGCTGGAGTCTCTTCTGGAGTTTGGCGGTGGTTCCGCCGTAGTCCAGTCGGCTGGTGACGAGGGCCTGGGTGACCGTCTTCCTGGTCTCGGTGGGGATCCACCGGAAGATCTTACGTAGCATGCGCAGGATGTTGAAGCACGACGAGGAGACGGCGTTGACTTGTCTGGTCATGGAGAGGGAGGAGTCCAGGATGAAGCCCAGGTTGCGTGCGTGGTCTGTTGGTTTGGGTGCGCTGCCCAGGGCGGGGGGCCACCAGGAGTCGTCCCAGGCGGAGGGTGAGGATCCCAGGATGAGGACTTCCGTCTTGTCCGAGTTCAGTTTCAGGCGGCTGTTCGACATCCATTTGGCTACGTCTGTCATCCCTTCGTGCAGGTTGGCTCTGGCGGGGTCATTGGTGAGGGAGAGGATCAGCTGGGTGTCGTCGGCGTAGGAGATGATGTTGAGGTTGTGCTGGCGTGCGATGGCTGCGAGGGGGCTCATGTAGACGTTGAAGAGTGTTGGGCTGAGCGAGGAGCCTTGGGGAACGCCGCAGATGACTTCGGTGGCCTCCGATCTGAACGGGGGGAGGCGGACTCTCTGTGTCCTTCCGGCGAGGAAGGAGATGATCCAGTCCCGTGCCTTCTCCTGGATGCCGACGTTGCTGAGGCGCTGTACTAGGGTACGGTGGCAGACAGTGTCGAAGGCCGCGGAGAGGTCCAGGAGGATGAGGGCCGCTGTTTCTCCGTTGTCGAGCAGGGCTCGGATGTCATCGGTAGCTGCGATCAGGGCGGTCTCGGTGCTGTGGTTGGCCCGGAAGCCGGACTGCGAGAGGTCGAGGGAACCATTCGTCTCGAGGAAGGCGGCCAGCTGCTTGTTGACTGTCTTCTCGATGACTTTTGCCGGAAACGGGAGCAGCGAGATGGGGCGGTAGTTCTTGAGGTCGGTGGGGTCGGCTGATGGTTTCTTAAGTAGAGCGCTGAGTTCGGCATGCTTCCAGCTCTCTGGGAAGGTAGCGGTGTCGAAGGAGGTGTTGACGATGTCCCGCAGGTGGGGTGCGATGACAGCGACGGCCTTGTTGAAGACGTGGTGAGGGCAGGGGTCGGTCGGAGATCCGGAGTGGATGGAGTTCATCGTGCGGATGGTGTCTTCGGTGCTGATCGGGGTCCATGTGCGGAGGGTGGTGGTGGGGGGCGGTGGTTCGGTCGTGGCGTGCGTCGGTTGAGTGCTGAAGCTGTTGTGTATGTCCGCGATCTTGTTGTGGAAGTAGGAGGCGAGGAAGTTGCAGAGGTCTTGTGAAGGGGTGATGTCGTTGTTTCCGGCGTTGGGGTGGGAGAGCTCTTTCACGATGTTGAAGAGTTCCTTGCTGTTGTGTGCGTTGTTGTCCAGTCGTTCCTTGAATGCGGTTTTCTTGGTGGTGTGGATCAGTTGGTGGTGTTTTCGGGTGGCGAGCTTGAGGGTAGTCATGTTGTCCGGTGTTGGGTCTCTGCGCCAGGTTTTCTCGAGTGCTCTTGCAGTTCTTCTTGGAGCTCTTGAGTTCGTCGTTAAACCATGGGGCTTTCTTGCTGCCGGGTCTGCTCGGCGGGGTCTTCAGAGGGGCGAGGTCGTCTGCGCAGTCGCTGATCCACTTCGTGAGGTTGGTGGCCGCTTGGCTGGGGTTCGTTGAGCTGGCGGGAGGGTTCTTGCTCAGGGAAGTAGCGAGCTGGTCTGCAGTGATCTTGTTCCAGCTTCTGCGGGGAACCTGTTGCTGGTGATGGTGGAGCGTGGTCCTCCTGAAGCTGAAGTGGACGCAGCTGTGGTCCGTCCAGTGGAGTCCCGTGGCGTGACTGAAGGTGATGTCCTTGCTGGAAGAGAAGACCGGGTCGAGTGTGTGTCCGGCGTAGTGGGTGGGGGTGGTCACCAGTTGCTTGAGCCAGAGGTTGGCGAGGTTGTCCAGCAGGGTGGTGGTGTTGCGGTCGTTGTTGTTCTCCAGTCATTTTTCTATCCTGTTTGTCTACCAAATCTATTTTCATATGAATCTTTTCCAACTACAACCCATTTGTCTAAGTTTCCTCATCCCAGAATGAAGCACTTTAACTGGACCTGCGGTTGAAGTGTATTAAAAAAAAAAAAAGTACGGGAACTATTATGCTGTGCACAATGGGGGCGGGTAAGTAAGCACGAGGGTGGGGTCAAAAGCGTGGCTAAAAAAACTAAATATCTTGTAACTTTTTCAGCCATTGATCTTAAGGCATGTACATACACAATAACAGAACTTAAATGTAAAATAAATGCAAGTTAAGGTAATTATTGGAAAATTCACAATCGTACTTTATGAAACCTCTATCAGTTAATGCACTACAGAGGTCTGTGTCTTAACCAGACAGTCACTGAATTGAATCCTGGTTGAAGCAGTGGAGAATAGTTAGGGGCCAACACAGACCCTTTAAAAAGCACACACTTCACCTCTCAGCTGGTAACTCATTTCCAATACCACTCAAACAGAATACATCTGTGTAATCAGCAAGTGAAAAATGATTCCATTAATCAAAGCCAGTATTAGCTTCAGAGCTTCCTTTACATTTACAGATTGACCTGTTGAGCACATTTACATTTCTTTCAGGGAAGCAGACACCCTGGCAAGAAGGCTGGTTTAGCTGTCAGTCCCTCCCTCGGTTTCACAGCACACTTACACTGCAGCTGAAGCAGATCTGCTTCCAGAATTAACCATCCTGTGTCGGTTATCTTTTCACAGAGAGTAGGGGGAAATGTTTTCTTAAATTAAAAAAAAGTATGGTCACCTTGTGCCCCTTCGATCCTGCCTACTTGGGCCACTGGACTGGACATATACATTTTCATACCATTTACCGTATATAGCTATGATAAAGTCACTGTGGTTCTATTTTGTCCAAAAAGTTGATTAGACACCGATCTCCAGTTGTAGAGCGTAGACCGAGTTGAGAGACAGGCAGCTATAGGACCCGGATCCCCCAGCATAGCCCCGCCTCCCCCTGCAAGCATAAAGTACCCCACAGTTAAATCAACCAAGGAGATTTGTGTGGGTTAAAAACGGCCATGTTTAATATCAACATATCATAAACATGACAAGTCAAATCAACTGCATATTTCAAAATTACAACACACTTTTAATATTGACATTCATGATTTGCAAGATTATTATCTCCCCAGCACCAAGGGGCCTCCCGGGTCGCATCCCTCAAAATGAGTTTTCCACGCACCCCACCTCTGATCCTTGTCCGCCATTACCGGGGCCCGCCCCCGACCACCAGGCTGCCCAGGGACCCAGGAGGCTCGTAATCTGTCGTCCTAGCCTCCCCAGCCGGTGGTCACTTTTCCCCGGGAGAGCTTACCGTCTCTCCCCTCAGTGCTGACCTCGGGAGTACGCAAGGCGGACTCCCCTCCATTCTGTAAGTCAATGTCACTGTTCGTAGGTCTCTTTACCGCAACACGCCCCCTCAAAACTCTGGGCTACGGGACGGGTGGGTGGGAGTTAATAAAGTACTAAGGGGAGGACAGGGGGAGCGTAGAAAACGAGGTCAGCCGGTCCCGGGGCAGCAGAGGGAAAAGAGGCCGAGGCCACGGGCACTTGACCCTAAATAGGCCAAAGGTCTCCGCCCCCTGCTGCACCGCATGTGCGTCACTCCCCCTGACCCAGAAGCACTTGACGGCCGGATGCCAGTTGGGCGAGCCGTCCGTCCCCTACCTACACCTACGTGTCGGGGGGGGGGGGGGGCTTGGGTCCTAAGTGCGCGCTCCTTTAAACTCGCGCTTGGCAAAGTGCAGTGACGTGAGGGTGAATAATGTAAGGCTGTTTACAGCACACGGGTGTAGGTTGTGGCAGGGGTGCGGGTTGTACAGAAATGTCAACTCATTTTCACCTTGTCAACGGAGCAAGAGAATTTCCAATGGATCCAGAATAACCTGCAGTTTCAAGCCCTGAAGTTTACACATCACACCAGCGAGGAAATGACCAGGAATAAAAATGTAAATCCGATTTGCAAGTGGAGCCAAAAGCTTTATACAAACACATTTAACTTTGAAATTCTGCTAATTTCCCTGCAGGGTTGCTTGCAAGCCAGTTGGACACCCTGGTCATGATCAAGTGAAGCCCTCCAAAACTCGTTCCATTCATAGAGGTGCATCCACAGTAAACTACTGATAGATTTATGAGCCGCCATAACTAACTACTGGTACATCCAAAGTGCATAACCAGAAGACCAGCTGAAGCCCAAGGCATGTAGGAAGATCAATGGCAAAGTGGCCATTAGCTTCTCAGATTTTATGGTTACATGATGCCGCGAAGACAGTCCACTTCCTGGTGGAGATGCAAAAGATACCTTATTACAAGCAGCCTTCTTTTCGCCGCTGTGGATGCCAGAAAGAGTTCTTGCATTTTGCTAGGTCTGTTTACATGGCAGGCAAGGTTGTGAGTTTTGGCTAAGGTCCTTCTATACTTTTTCCAAGTCTTAAATTTCCGTTTGTGCACTTAAGCACATTGATCACTGGAACGTACACTAACGCCACTGTTTACAGCAAATATGAAAAAAATCGCTGACCAGCAATAATTAAATAAATATTAAATACAGATACAGCCACTTGGTTTGGCCTGTTTGGGCAAATGAAACATTTGTGCCACGCATAACTGTGCAGTGTGTGAGGGGGCTAGAGAAAATAATGTTGGGTGAGAGTGGACATATTTTATGTTTTCCCATAGTGCTGCCCATAAACCATCTTAAGTGGTGATGTCGCTCCACTCCATGCTGGTGTTTGTGGCAGAAAAAGCGACATGTGTGAGGTAAATGCATGGGTCCCATATAAGGCTGGTGCCAGGGACGAAGATTCAATGTTAAAATGCCCTTTAAGGATTTTTTGAGTTTCTGTATAGATAAGAACGGCTATGGGGAAAAACCTGGTCAAAAAGTAGTTCAATAAAGCTATACCTTTCTTACAACTATAATATACGTAAATGAACACTTGTGCTATGAGTACATATCACCGACGTTAATACCACTTGTGTATAAAAACATACCTAAAGATTGATTAAGTCCTCCAAGGCTTTACAATTAGTTTCAGATTAAAGTAAAGAACATTAGGATATATATGGTCGTTGTAATAAATACTTTAAAAGATTTTGTTCCCCCCTTTCGACAAATACTTCCCGTACATTTTAAAACACTAAACAGGGTCACATCTCTCGTCGACAGCCGTTTCCACGCTTATAAATCGTAGGTAGTTTTGCTATAGACTATAGTAAGAGAGAGGATCTCCATTTTACAGAGCACACTTGTCTTATGAATGGGAATTTCCTGAGTGGGTATTCCCAGTCAATCACCACACGCAAAGCTTTTTTGTTTTTTAACCGAGATGCTCACCAATAGTTCAAAGAGAGTTTCTGCTGCAGTTTAGAAAAATAATAAAATACAAGTCTGCATCAAATAAACAAACCTTTGTCAACTGTGGGGTTTTTACAGCAACTTGTGGTGGCAGTTACGGCAGAACTTGAACGGCGTGTTGTCCATCATCGAGCGTCCAGGGCCTCTCTGGTCGCGTGTTCGTCGACGGTCGTCGATGATCTTGATGAAAAACGCCTTCTCCTTGCTGACTTTTCGTCGATGAAGTCCCCTGGAGTCTTCAGATGACTTCTCCTTGTCTTTTCTGTATTTTCTTTATTCTTTCTCCAAAAATGTCTGGAGCCCAAACGGGAATGATCCAGACCCGACCGCGGAAAAAAATAATCTGAAGATGGCGCCCAATAGTGGGAGCTTCCGCAGGAAGCATGCCGACGTCACCGGAAATATACCCAAGGGGGTGTGACGCCGACGCCCACCTGGGCTAAGAAAAACAAAAAAAACAAACCAAAGAAAAGACTACGAATCCGGACCCAACCACAAGACCGCGGAATAATGCGACCGCGGAATAATGCACAGCATAGTGAATCCAGAAAGATTCACGCTGCAAAACTTGTTACCAAAAAGCGAATGGTTGCTCCAGAATATGCAAGTGTCAAGGAGCCCCATGTTAGTCACTCTTTGGAAGGAGGAAAGACTAGTGCAACCCCCTCATGTTTCACACCTGGACCTGCAGGTTGTACACAGACCCCTTTGATGTGTGCAGAATTTGGTCCGGCCACAGGCCTC
The DNA here is from genome assembly GCF_964261635.1 of Lissotriton helveticus. Classification (NCBI taxonomy): domain Eukaryota; kingdom Metazoa; phylum Chordata; class Amphibia; order Caudata; family Salamandridae; genus Lissotriton; species Lissotriton helveticus. The sequence continues at coordinate 751,693,627 of NC_136057.1, read as the reverse complement.
CATTTTTTTTTTGTGTATACACATTTTATTCAGTAGCATCGAAGCATTCAAGAGCAATACAATGGGGATCCAGAGCTTACATCGTACTTTCGACAATAATTATCAACATCCATGTACAATGATCCACAGGCCTCCATGTAGCATCTTAGCAAAGGAATGCAAATCACTAATATTTGATCAGGAAATACACTAGTCTGCCCTGGACTGCAGATGTCTGGCTTCTCCAGTTATGTAAAGGAGTCAACAATTAACTTTGTTGAGTTCTGAGTATTGTACACATGCACACAGACTACAGTGAAAGAGGGGGATTTGGTGCCATATGCCTTAAAACGTAAACAGATATTCGAACTGGCATGCACAATTTTAAAACGGTGCAAAATCAAATTCGAAGAAAAAATCATTTAAAGTAGTGTTAACATTTGTACAAGTCAAGGGTGCACATGTCTAGTAGGTGTTTACTGTATGCCAGTGCTAAAACGACCACCTGTGTTCCATCAGCAGACCAGAGCTGACAACAGGTAAGTTTCAGTCCACTTTCAAGGTAATGGGGCGGGGCATGCAATGATAAAAGCAGAAAGAGCCCTGCTGGTTCACTCATAGGCTGCTTATACAGGTGAGCTGACTGATGCACCTAGAACAATAAGCAAAGAGTCACAAAGGAACGATCTCTTTAAACATAAACCTCACAATCTCCGTCTCATCATCAATCTAGCAGAACTGCTCAAAGGCTTTAGGAGTGTTCAGCTGGCCCTTTACACACTCCACACCTGCTGGCATTGCCTTTTCACTCAGGCTTCTCCCACCTGCACGGAACATGTCTCAACGCAGCGCAAAATCAGCCATTTAGGATGGATGAGTTAATGCTATGAACCGCGCGCGAATCTTCCGATAAACTTTCTACTGTATATAAAGCCCTGGATTTACCATCTGAGAACAAATGTCAAAATACCCATCTAGTGAAAGGAATGCAAAGTGGCAGTGGTTAGGTTGAACACAAGGGGCTGTGTTTGAGGAGAGGGGTGGGGTGGGGTGGAGGAAGTTGGGTTTTTGAACATAGTTAGCACTGCTGCTCAGTGCAACCTGCTGACACCTAGCAGAACCAATGCCAATATCTGTATGTATTACACGAGAGCACAGATCAATCCAACTACGTAGTTCATAGTTAAGAGGATATGTGAGAATGGCCGTCCTTAAATGCCATCTATATCTATTTAGCTGCAGCATGCAAACCAAGAAAGAGCCGGCAAGTTAGTCGACTTTTAGCTGTTACTGTCAACATGAATATTGGCCAACTAGATGGACCTGGCAGTCCTTGTATTCTACCAAGATGGCAACACTGTTTCCCCTTTGCCCTTTGCCTGATCTTTTGCAAGACTCCATAGGGATCATAAGACTATGCTTGCTGGAGCATTCTCCTGTCTGGAAGCACCTCTTCTGCTATCCAAGAACTGGCTGGGTTTCATTACTGCTGAAACCAACTTCCAATACAAACCAACACTCCTTCCGCGGTAAGAGCCAAAAGGGGGGATTAAATGTCAACTCCCACCAGGCTTCTGGCACAGACACACACACACACACACACTTGTCATTTTTATTTGCGCTGTTGCATATCAGTATTAAACAGGGCCCATAGTTTCATCAGGCCATGCAACAAACCCACTCCTCCTGCAGATTCGTCACTTCGATATGGTCCCTGAGATATATGCCTGTATTGTGTTATTTCTTTTCAAACAAATGATTTGTGCCCGGACATAAAAAGATCCCATGTAAATTTGGGCTAAAATCAACTTGTAAGATTCTGAGTGGTTGTATCTTTGTCAGACATACTGAGTTTTAATTAAGTAGAAGTATTTACTTCTTGAAGCAGCCAACATAGAATATACTCCAGCATGGAGGCCCATCGAGCAAATATGCACTGCATACTAATCAAATATACACTGCATGCTAATCACCCCTCATTTGCATGCTAGGTTCGAAGGTCAGGACCCCTTCCATTAATGTTAACTAAGTGCTCTCCTGCTGTGAGGGTGAAAAATCAGACACGCTGACTGCTGAGCACCCGCGCTGTCCGACTGCGCTCCATTCATTAGTGGTGCCACACATAACCAACAGCGGTGGATGTCAAGTGTCATGCTGTTGGCGTGGCATTCACCAGGCACGTAGCGGCACCTGACATGAATATTAAGCAGGAGATAGGCTCTATTGCAGATGTAAACAGCATTTCTGAACTCTTGCCCCGACACAATGTGTCGAGGCGGGCATGGCAGCTGAGCAAGACGAGGCAAGTACAAAAGCTCCTGAAAGGGACCTGTCAGTGTCACCAAGGACAGATACTTAAGTGAAAAATTTAATAGCCAACCTGCAGAACCATGGGGCATTAACACCGTTTTTTTTTACTTTTTCTGGTTAATGCATATTTTTAATTATGCACTTAATACACTGATATATATATTTCTCAACAACGGAATTGCTGAAATGGGCGATGCATTGAAACTGAAAAGTTGCATCTCTAGGACATGAGAGACGTTTCTGGTGTTAGTAGCAATGGTTGTAACTTGTCATATGACATTACACAGATTATCGAGGCACAAGTGACCATTCTCAAATTATTCCATCTGGTTTCTATGGCACCACAGTTGACAAATAGTCCACCTCAGTGCTTTAAACGGGCCAGTACTGAGTACCGGCACTTTTTTATTTTGAGAGGGCGAGTACCTGCACTTCTCAAGAGAGACATAATACTTTTAATTGGAGAGTACCGGCAAATCTCAGAAAACTTCTATTTTTCCACTTCAAGCACTGGTCCAGCTCACTAATCCAGAGGTCTTCAAAACGGGGCAGGCCCCCCCTGGGGATAGGGGGTCTTAAGTGATCTCTGGGGCGCCAGTCTCTGGCCAAGAGAAGCATCATGCTTTGCTTCAAGTGTTAGAAACAGGAGCAGCAGTAAGCCACATTGTAATGGACCATCACTAACTACTTTTGTCATTTATGCACCCGACAGGTAGTGTGTGTAAAAAGGGATAACGGAGCTTAACTGCTATGTTTAAATATGTTTAGACATATTTAAACATTGCCAATTTAGCAGGATAAGTTTAATAAAATTGAGGTGGGGGCCAAGGATTTTTTTGTTTCAGGGTAGCGCAGCATTAAGATGTTTGAAGACCATTGCACTAATCTAACTTCATTGAATTATGGGTTTACTTTATATGATCAGTACAATTACTTCCTTCCAGAAAAATTAACTTTCAGTGTATCAAATGTAGAAAAAAAATGGTATCCTCCAATCCCAACATTTTATCCATTAACCATCTCTCTCTGTCCATCTGATCAACTCCTCCTCACCAAAAATATTAGATCACTCACAACTTTTCATAATCTAGCCATGCCTCTTCCAGACTGGTTTTTGATCCAAGAAGTTTCAGCGACTTTTTGTTGCTTACATCTTTGAACAAGATGTCCCTTTTCCATTCCACAGGATCTCCCCTCTAAAGTGCGGACACCATTGGAAAGCTCGAATGATCAGTAATTCCGAGAAAGTTAACAAGATTTATTTATAAGGTTTTATATAGCGCTAGCTAGTCCCGTGGGTTTCAGAGCTCTTTACATACACAAAGGAAAAGAAAAGATTGCATAACAAAGCAGGACATGAGGATGCATAAGGTAAAAGCAAAGACATAAAACTTATGTATCCAGTGAGGGGAGAAGGACGCAGGTGGAAGACAGTCAGAAAATTAACATCCTTGAAGGTCAGAGTGAGTGGGGAGACCATTAGGTCCTTGATGCCTAGGATGGTTGCCTTGGTCGGTAAAGTATTGGTTGAGGAGAAAGAGTTTCAGGTTCTTTTTGAAACAAGAGAAGGAGGGGTTGCATCTGAGGTAGGAGGGAGTGCATTCCACATCCGGGGTACATTGCCAGAGAAGGACCGGCACTGGGTCGTATTCTTTTTCAGTTTTGGCGGGATAAGAAGAGAGTTGGTGCTTCTCGGAGTTCTGGATTTTCCTGCTTTTACTAGTTTGCTGTTTAGGTAGTTTGGGGATTGGGTGTGAAGGCCCTTGTGTGTGATGCAGGCCAGTTTGAAAAAATATCTACCTTCCATGGAAAGCCAGTTGAGTGCGTTGAGGGTTGGGGAGATGTGTTCAAATCTTTTTACACCAGTTATGAGTCGGGCTGCTATGTTAATGACTGACCTTAGTGGACACTCATGTGATGTGATATATTGAATCTTATGCGGAGTAACACAGATGAGGATGTTTTTATTACTTTGCACTGTTGCTTATTGCTCTCCCGTTTTCATTGTTAATAGATTTGTATGTTTTAATTGTGTGCACATTATGAATTTGTACGCAAGAGGTGTTTTTAATTATTGTACCGTTTACATGTAATTTTATTAAAATTATTTTGCATATTTTTGTAAATCAGTTGCCTTAGAGTATTGTTTCACATAATTGACTGTTGGGGTCCCATTTGGTTTTTGTTTGGTTACAACTGGTAACATTATGGGTGCTGTGGATGAATGCAGATAAGAGAGGAAAAAATGGTAAGGTTGAGATCTATGAACACCACTGATTTCAGTTTAGTTAAAGTTTCCCAGGAGAATGTTGTCCTTTATTTACCTGTGGTACCCCTTCTCTTGGGTGTGGGGTCGCTCCCATTCCTTGATTTTGAACTAATAGATTTAGAAAGACCTGTGAGTTTAGTTGTCCTTCATCCCATGCCCATTTTTAGATCTTGATTTTGACAGTGCAGCTTTCCAACCAATCTTTTGCTAACAATTTGCATAGTCTTTGAGTTCACCTCTTTCAACTGTTGGCTGTCTTCATCCACTCTCTTTCAGCTTGAGAGTTTGTCAATCACATCTTGCCTCAGCTCAATGGAGTATTCCTCTTTCACCCAATGCCAATGGCTGTTTGGGTGTATACTTTTGCCTCCACACCAGTACTAGCACTGAATTACATGAGGGTCTTTACAGCTATAGCCTTTTCTGTGCACTCTTGCATGTGTGTGATTTTTTTCCCTATGTCTCTTAATTTTTTTCGTGGTCTTATATGTCAACACTGCATGTGTTAGGACATTAAACCCAGCACTACCGGCTCCAGCAATGCTTTTTATGGAGTGTTCTTATTCAGGTAATCATTTAGGTTGAGTCTACCTGACAGCCCAAGCTTTACAGTTGCAAAACAAAATCACTAACACTTGTGCCCTTACTGCCCACCCACTCCTAACCATTGATTTGTTTTTTATTAATCACTCTCTTTCCTTGCTTCTCATTCAGTGGCTTTCCTTGTCCCAGCGAGGGGGGAGGGGGTGTCTGTCCATTGATTTAATTCTGAGAAGAGCCCAACAACTGTGTTTATTAAGTCAGATCACATTGAAAAATAATACCAGACTCTCACTCCATTATCATAGCTTTGTGTGGCCTGAAGTAGTCTGAATTGTCACACTTGTAGGAGTGCGATGGCTGGGGGTTATGTTGGTACTGTCATTGGCAGTGCTGGCAGGGTATGGGTGGTGCAGGCTGCAGTGATCTTCTGGACGGGCCTTTGCACTATTTTTGTTTTATAAAGTAAGCACAGCCCATGTCATTTTGTAGGCGCACATGCATGATGATTCAAGAGGGTGACTACAAAATGATACAGCCACTGCAGATGCATCATCACGCTCTTTTTTGTTTGTTTTTCTTCTTTTGATCATGCTGAACAACATCCTGCCAAAGCTGTACAGCATTGCCAAAAGGCATTGGCAAAACCAACTGAGAACTACTGGTTTTGCCAATGCATCCCCAGAGATTAAAAGCACCGCTATTTCTGCTTTACAACTGTACAGCATTTGCCGGTCTGTTGCAGGCTATTTGGGCTCAAGGCTCAACATCTGGATCCTTAGCACTTGGGTCAGACACTTGGCTGATCTCAGTCACACAACTATTTTAATTACTGTTTATATCATTATACCACTTGAACAAAGTGAGAGGGCTGTGTTATTACTGGCTGCTGAAGTCCAAAGGCTCGGACGGCATGCATGAATGGAGGCTTGGTGTTGCACCATACCATCACAGCACGAGGCATTCAGCTGGGCCAATAAAGACGAATATAGTGAGGTCATCATCCAATAACATTGTCCTGGGATTGATAGGCTGACATCATATTTGGCCTGCTTGACTAGAATACAAATATACATGCACAGTACATTACTGTACAGTGTAAGATCCACACATTGCATGCTGCCTTCTCTAATACAGCTGCACACAATCTCACTCAATGTATGGTTATGCTTCTCTGAGAATTCCCACCGTCACGACTTTACAGCCTATTCAGATTGAGCTAAATCAGCTTTTTGATTCTTCCAGCATCGTTTTCTGACCCCGTGTATGGGACTCTTGATTTAAAAATCAAAAATCGCGTTGCCTCCCTCTGTGAGTGCATTGCTATTTATGGTCAACGGCGTGGCTCTTTCTGCTCTTGTCGAGTTACTAACTGTTGCAGAGGACAGCATGACCTTTGAATGCACAGCAGGCCCACTGACTTCTTAAAAGAGGCAGACAGCACATCTGTGCATTTCCAGGGGCGGCTGGTGACATTTGAAAGTGGTGAGGCGTAAACTAATTTGCATATTGCACCGCAGCGATCGAGCGCAGCGAGCGAGCCCGAACCACCTTGCATCCATCCATACATCATTCATGCATCCACCCATCTATCCACCCACCCACCCACCCTGCATCCATACATCATTCATTCATGCATCCACCTATCCATCCATCATGCATCCACCCATCATGCATGCATCCATCCATACATCATTCATACATCCACCCATCCATCCACCCACCCACCCATCCCGCATCCATACATCATTCATTCATGCACCCACCAATCCATCATGCATCCACCCATCATGCATGCATGCATCCATCCATACATCATTCATGCATCCACCCATCCATCCATCCACCCATCCATCATGCATCCACCCATCATGCATGCATCCATGCATACATCCATCCATACATCATTCATGCATCCACCCATCCATCCACCCATCCTGCATCCATACATCATTCATTCATGCATCCACCCACCCATCCATCCATCCATCCATCCATCCATCCTGCATCCATCATGCATGCATCCATCCATGCACCCATCCACCGAACAATCATTAATGCACCCACCATGCATCCATCCATCATTCATGTATTTTTATGACCATATAAAAATAAATTATGGACTCTAACAAGCCTTTAGGATCGATGTTGAAGGATGTGCCAGTTTACATATTACATCACCCCTACCTTTTTATGCTGGAAACCTCCTACCGTGCATGTATTTTGCCATCCTGTAAGCCCTAGGTATGTACTACACAAATTCACATACAAACATACACCAACATGCATGCAATAATAAATGCATATATCATGCTATTTCGCCTCTACCGTTTGTTAACATTTTGAAATTTTATAACCTTAGTTCAAAGAGTACATTATATTTGTGGTGACAAAGTTGTTAACTCATTTTCTGGAAAATGTTTATAAAATGAAATCTGTTGAAGGCTGTTGTTGCAACTATCAAAATAGAAATTCTGAGAATTTTTACATTTCCAAAACCCCATGCCGTGAAATAAACGGGTGACCTGGAATAGACACACACAATTCTGCAGCAGATGCTTTAACACACTGAACTATCTCAAGTCATTTGTGCAAGCTAGTTTACTGGAACACCGAAAAAAACACACTCTTACCTTGCTGCCGGTCCCGGTCCGCGCCACCTCTGGGCTCTGCTCCCCACACGTCACAGGCTCACAGCGCCCCTGGCCAATCCTGGCGCCAGGGGCACAGGTACCCTCTCGCCCGCAGCACACCCATTAGGGCTCCTGATGGGCATGCGCAACGCCGCCAAAACACAAGTGCGCATGCGTGGGCACGGGTAAAAATTCACCCTCCGTCCCCACGCATGCGTACTTGTGTTGCCGCCTGTACAATCATGTCAATGAATCAACATGACGCCCGCCCGGCGGTCTGACATGTTGATTCATTGACATGATTGTCATGAGGGAGCTGCGGGCGGCGTCGGGCAGGGGGGGCTACGCCCCCACGCCCCAATGGACGAACCGCGCCTGTGCATTTCCTTAGATGCCTGAAGCGAGTTTAGCCTGACTCTCAGATACACTGACTCTGCCTGTAATTCAGAAGGGAAGTCCCGCCTTAAAACATGGCAGTTTCATTGAGCAATAAATAGAGGTTGCATAAAGTTTCTGTGGTTGGGACCTCTCAGTTAAGACTCATTTAAGAACGGTTGAGTCATACACGGGAAATGGATGGTCTACAATCTCTCAGGATGCCAGTGGAGGACCAGGCAGCAGCGGCTCCTCTCCTAAGGCAGAGGAGCGTTGCCCCACTGCTTTTCAGCAGATGCAAAAAAGGGAAAATGATTGATTATAATGCAATGTTTTTATCACTCTCTTTTTTCATAGTTGCTCACTTCTAGGAGCAGGGGGAAGACTGTGAGCACTCTCTAAGTGCATATGATGGTTTGGCAGGCCGTCTAGGGCTGGACAAACAGTCAAGCGAACTTAGCATGTTCTCCACCTGACTGGATTGCTCAACCTGGGTGGAAAAAATGCACAGTCTTCACTCCCTGTCTGAGCGCCGACCATGGCACTCAGACCAGTCACGACACTTGCCATGCTGGTGACAGCAGCGTTGTGATTGGCTTAAGGGAGCCGGTGTGCTTCTTCCAGGACTTGTCAGGAAGAGAAGTGGAGTAGCGATAGCGGCCGTGAAGAGGTAAGTGTTATATATATTTTTTCACCCCTGCCATCCCGATGCTTTCCAGCCGCCACTGTTACTAGGATCTTTGCTCAACATGAAACTCTATTTTTGAAGGAATTACCTACGCCCCTCTTCAAGACAGTGGCTAACAGAAGCTTATGGACATTAGAGGCCTTCTGAAACCAATTAGCTACAGATTATGACATTTGTGTTCTACAAAAGGCAACATTGAGTACAACACGGTAGAGAGCCAATAGGACTACTTCAGTGTCCATATGTCTGCAAATTCCGAAGCCACATTTCTAAGAGTGCCGAGGGCATCAGACGACCGAGTGCTGCATGTGCAAAGGGAAAAAGCGCAAAGGAAGCCAAACCAATGTACTACAGAGCAGCTGCATGCGCAGATTCTAAACTGCTGATGCAGGAAGGAGCATTAAAACCATGCAACCTTGCTTTAATATGTTTCACAATATAAACATGCTTTGAAGTGTATACTTTCATAGAAAAAAATGTGGTAAGCAAAACCATGAGCGGCCAAAGCCAAGATGAAAGGCATAAGAAAGATGAACTCATCAGTTTATCACGGGCCCTCTCCACTCCCTCCAAGTGAAGCGTAGGAAACGTGCACCACTCCAGGGCTGGCGGCCCATATTCTGGGAGAATCAGACAGATTGGACATCTGCTTCCCGACAGCCCTCTTCAACCTCCTCCAAAGTAGAGCTACGCCCTTGAGGGCTCAGCGAATACACGTCACCACAAATGACGACCATGTGAGAGGCGCACCGAAGGAAAGCGGCAACTGTGCACCCGGCGCTTCAGAAAGAAGGAAAATGAAGTCTGTCATGCAGATGCGAATCAAGAGAAATCACGCGGTTTCCAGGCAGGCTGGTACTTATCAAAGTGTAGTATGACATTTTTTAGGGGTGCGGAAGAGGTGGAGGGGCAGGGAGTCACAGTGGGGAAAAAATTCTGTACAAAACAAAACCGGAGCTCTCTTTATATCAAAAAGGTATGGCGTGGAAAGCATAAAATGGCAGATCAGAGGCGCACAATGGGATTTCACTTTGGAATTCCAAGGTCCTTGTTGCCCGTGTGAAGCCAGGCCAAAATGCACCCCTTCCCTTCAGCAATCCTCTGAGGCGTTCCAAGGTCTCTATTCAGCACACCGAGCAAGGACAAAACACATCCCTTCCGGAATATTCTGTGGCGTTCCTGGAAGGGTAAGGCTGGAAACTGCATCTCTGAGCACATGAGGCTTTACCTTCTGCGGGGGGCATATGTTACTTGGCAGCTATAAAATAACGGTCTCATCCACAGTTTTACTGACGCAGCCTCGACCTTGCCATGCTTGCACATGAAAGGGTACTATTGCCACCATTGGCCCTCACACAGCTGTAAAGTGCACCTGCGGTGCCCAGATGGGGCGCTGCATGCGTGACGATGTTCAGGACACAAGTCTATGGGGGCGGAGGCGAGGTCAAAGGACTCCATCTCCTGCCCATGAAACAAATCCTGCTACAGGCAGCCAGGGTTCCATGGAGCAGGATTCCAACCTGGTGTTTGCTGAAGTGACTCGAGACAAGTCAATGTGTGTCTTCGTTGTAGAAATGGTGGCCGTTATAATATCCAAGCAATAGTAATCAGATTCCTTAGTTCCCTCTCGAGGCTCCTTTCGAGCAGGCAGGAGCGCTGCCACTGGGTCTTTCTTCAGCTTCTTCACCTGTAGGGTCTGTGCCAAGCGAGCATGGCTGCTGCAGGCCCAAAGGCAGTTAACATGTGGTCCAAGAATCCATAACAACCCCAGGTGCAGGTGATCGCGGGGTTGGTGACTGTTTGGGATTTCCTGAAGTTGACAATATTTTTTTATACAGCAATTTCAAAATGTGAATGGTTCACTGTGCAGTGACTTTAGTGCTTGTGAATGGCACAGGAATGCACGAGAGACAGCACAAGAGAAAATGAAGCAGCACAATGCTCTGCTGCATCTGCACATGGATCCCAGAAGGCCGGCCGGGTCCCCGTGCATACAGGCCCACTGCGGAGACTGCGCATGCGCATCACTTGCACTGGTGGTCTTGTGTACTCTTCTCAGCATAGGGCTGTGGAACAAGTCCCGGCAAGGACTTTTGGGCAGTCCCAGCCATACATCATAACACGAATGTTGATTCACTGTTGCATCCTTTACAGATGCAACCTCAGACTGCAGAGGAGATGAAAGCGGCTGTCCCCGATTATATCCTGCAGTATCACCCATCTTTGGGAAAAGTCGCATACTAAAGCACATTGTAAATAGGTGTTTTTGTGAAACTGACAGACAAGTTGAATTCATATTTTCTTTCTGCTGTGCATCATCACAAACATCATACAACGAATAACCACTCACTTCGCAGTATATTATCCATATAGTCCGCCTTTCGAACTATGCACTGCTGCCGACCTTATGCTCTAAAAGCATCTTGTAAATAAAAAAAAATCCGGGTATTTGGAAATAAGAGTACACTGAATACAAGCTGCAGCACTCAAGCGTTGCCTCATCTTCCAGACACCAAGGCTGTGTATCCACAGGCGTTAAATGGATGTCCCGGGGGAGGGGGGCTCGGGGGTTACTTGTATTGCATCTTAGTCATAAGGCTCAGAAAGTGTGACTATTTCCCGAGTTACTGGTGACCCGAGGTAAGAGCAGGCGTCCAGGGCCCGGGGTGCCACAGGACGCGGACCCCAGGCCCTGCTCTGCATCAGAAAGGCCTGAGGTCACACCTGTGCTTATCAGGCCGGTGTTGACCAGGAGCTGCGAGGTGTTTCTCTGGAATAACAATAGGGCCCGGGCATCCGCCTTGCAAGAGATAGGGGCACTATCACAAACCCAAATACACCATTCTTCTCGCGCCTGCCATGCCCCGACTTGTTTCCCTTCGCGGCTACAATGACCCTAGCAGAAGCAGCCCAACGCGCTCAGGGCATGCTCACAGGAAGTGGTATCTGGGTCAGAGGTGGAGGGGAGCAGCGCCCCCCCCCCCATTATCCGCCAGGAGATATAACAGCCGAGTGGGCGGACGCATCACGTGCGCAGAAATCAGCGCGGCATTAAGTCGGTCAATAGCAGAAGCAGGTACACTGAGCCCCGCCAAGCCATGGCCATTGTTTTTCAATAAATTCTCCTTCGGGTCAAAGAGAGGTCACTTTTTTTTTCCGCCGCTTTTGTTAAGTAGTTCTCAGGACGTGTCCTCTATTGCCCATACTAAAAAATGGCACCATGCCATTATGCAAAGTCCGATTTGGAAAATGAATTTGCCCAATAACAATCAGGCCACCAACATACAGTGTGTAAATGCAAGCTGGAGTGAAAGAAAGTCACTTCATTTAGATGGACTGATAAAACATCACCCAGGGTCAAGGACTGCAACACTGATCGTATCTATAGGTGGCTATGATAACTGTACAAAAATTAATTTGTAGGTAGACCTCGGTAGCCATGTTAATGGTTTTGGTAGCTACTGATCAGTTAACTGCTCACTGACTGTGTGGCTCCATCCACGGTCCACCCATGAGCTGCAGGGGCGTGGTCATCTCAATGGAAGTAGGCAGCACCTACCACTGAGGCTACACGCACTGCAATGGTGAACACAAAGTTAAATGTAACTCAAATCTTAGTCTGACCTGTAAGCCCATAAAATGACTTTCACTAGGGTGACCAGATGTTGAGGAGCAAACACCGTTATAGGTCAGACATAAAAGTAGGACTAAAGCATTTAGTATTACTTCTATATCTGGCCTGTCAGTTTTTTGCGCAGGCTAGTAAATATGTGCACATATTTGCATACCCACGCAGTAGGATTGTAAATGAATGAGCATTTGCTTATGTGTTTATAAATATATGTATATACATATACACACGTACTTTTAACTGTGTGTATATATTACCAACTGGCGCTTTGGACCATGTTTCTATAGAAAAAACGGGTTTTGTCTTGCCTACATATTTGGCGCCGCTTGACGAATCTTCACAAAATGTTCCCAAACAAGCATTTACAATGCAACGGTTTCGCCTTTGGAAAAGTTAGAGCTATTGGCATTGTAAATGACAAAATTTGTATTTATGTGTTGGTTTTGAAAACAGATAAATAAATGGCATTGTCATTTACATTGCCAATAGCTTAATATCTCGCAAATGTGAGACCTATTGTACCCTACGGACGAGCTCAGCAGACAACAATTACTACCACACACACACTCAAAGCTACCCAAAATCAATCAATCAATCATCGCATTTATATAGCGCGCTACTCACCCAGAGGGTCTCAAGGCGCTGGGGGGGGTCCGCTACTGCTCGAACAGCCAGGTCTTGAGTAGCTTCCTGAAGGTGAGGTGGTCCTGGGTCAGGCGGAGGTGGGTGGGGAGGGAGTTCCATGTCTTGGCGGCGAGGTAGGAGAAGGACCGTCCCCCTGTGGTGGCTCTTCGGATGCGGGGGACGGCGGCGAGGGCGTGGCTGGTCGATCGAAGCTGGCGTTTGGGAGCGTAGAAGTTGAGGCGGCTGTTGAGGTATCCTGGGCCTTGGTTGTGTAGGGCTTTGTGTGTGTGGGTGAGGAGACGGAAGGTGATTCTCTTGCTGACCGGGAGCCAGTGCAGGTCTCTCAGGTGTCCGGAGATGTGGCTGCGACGGGGGATGTCCAGGATGAGTCGCACTGAGGCGTTCTGGATCCGCTGGAGTCTCTTTTGGAGTTTGGCGGTGGTTCCGGCGTAGAGGGAGTTGCCGTAGTCCAGACGGCTGGTGACGAGGGCCTGGGTGACCGTCTTCCTGGTCTCGGTGGGGATCCACCGGAAGATCTTACGTAGCATGCGCAGTATGTTGAAGCATGACGAGGAGACGCCGTTGACTTGTCTGGTCATGGAGAGGGAGGAGTCCAGGATGAAGCCCAGGTTGCGTGCGTGGTCTGTTGGTTTGGGTGCGCTGCCTAGGGCGGGGGGCCACCAGGAGTCGTCCCACGCGGCGGGTGAGGATCCCAGGATGAGGACTTCCGTCTTGTCTGAGTTCAGTTTCAGGCGGCTGTTCTTCATCCATTCGGCTACCTCTTTCATCCCTTCGTGAAGGTTGGCTCTGGCGGTGGCGGGGTCGTTGGTGAGGGAGAGGATCAGCTGGGTGTCGTCAGCGTAGGAGATTATGTTGAGGTTGTGCTGGCGTGCGATGTCTGCGAGGGGGCTCATGTAGACGTTGAAGAGGGTTGGACTGAGCGAGGAGCCTTGAGGGACGCCGCAGATGACTTCGGTGGCTTCAGATCTGAACGGAGGGAGACGGACTCTCTGTGTCCTTCCGGCGAGGAAGGAGATGATCCACTCCAGTGCCTTCTCCTGGACTCCGACGTTGCTGAGGCGCTGCACTAGGGTGCGGTGGCAGACAGTGTCGAAGGCCGCGGAGAGGTCAAGGAGGATGAGGGCCGCTGTTTCTCCGTTGTCGAGTAGCGCTCGGATGTCATCGGTGGCTGCGATCAGGGCGGTCTCGGTGCTGTGGTTGGCTCGGAAGCCAGACTGCGAGGGGTCGAGGGATCCGTTAGTTTCGAGGAAGGCGGCCAGTTGCTTGTTGACGGTCTTCTCGATGACTTTTGCTGGAAACGGGAGCAGCGAGATGGGGCGGTAGTTCTTGAGGTCGGTCGGGTCGGCCGATGGCTTCTTGAGTAGGGCGCTGAGTTCGGCGTGCTTCCAGCTCTCCGGGAAGGTGGCGGTGTCGAAGGAGGTGTTGATGATGTCCCACAGGTGGGGTGCGATGACAGCGTCGGCCTTGTTGAAGACGTGGTGAGGGCAGGGGTCGGTCGGAGATCCGGAGTGGATGGAGTTCATCGTGCGGACGGTGTCTTCGGTGCTGATCGGAGTCCAGGCGCGGAGGGTGGAGGTGGGGGGCGGTGGTTCGGTCGTGGCGTTCGTCGGTAGAGAGCTGAAGCTGTTGTGTATGTCCGCGATCTTGTTGTGGAAGTAGGAGGCGAGGGAGTTGCAGAGGTCTTGCGAAGGGGTGATGTCGTTGTTTCCGGCGTTGGGGTTGGAGAGCTCTTTGACGATGTTGAAGAGTTCCTTGCTGTTGTGTGCGTTGTTGTCCAGTTGTTCCTTGAATGCAGTTTTCTTGGTGGCGTGGATGAGTTGGTGGTGTTTTCGGGTGGCGAGCTTGAGGGCAGTCATGTTGTCCGGTGTTGGGTCTCTTCGCCAGGTTCTCTCGAGGGCTCGGCAGTTCTTCTTGGAGCTCTTGAGTTCGTCGGTGAACCATGGGGCTTTCTTGCTACCGGGTCTGCTGGGCGGGGTCCTCAGAGGGGCGAGCTCGTCTGCGCAGTCGCTGATCCACTTTGTGAGGTTGGTGGCCGCCTGGCTAGGGTTCGTTGTGCTGGTGGGAGGGTTCATATTCAGGGAGGTCGTGAGCTGGTCGGCTGTGATCTTGTTCCAGCTCCTGCATGCAACCTGTAGCTGGTGGTGGTGGACCGTGGTCCTACCGAAGCTGAAGTGGACGCAGCTGTGGTCCATCCAGTGGAGTCCGGTGGCGTGGCTGAAGGCGATGTCCTTGCTGGATGAGAAGACGGGGTCGAGTGTGTGTCCGGTGTAGTGGGTGGGGGTGGTCACCAGTTGCTTGAGTCCCAGGTTGGCGAGGTTGTCCAGCAGGGTGGTGGTGTTGCGGTCGTTGTTGTTCTGCAGGTGGAAGTTGAGGTCCCCTAGGAGGATGTAGTCAGCGGAGCAGAGGGCGTGCGGGCTGATGAAGTCGGCGATGTCTTCGCTGAATTGTGTGCGTTGTCCCGGGGGTCTGTAGATGAGGGTGCCTCTGAGGGTGGTCTTGGGGTTGATGTGGACCTGGAAGTGAAGGTGTTCGGCGGTTGTCAGGGTGTCGTCGGTGTTGGTCGTGATGCGGATGGTGTTCCTGTGGACGATGGCGATGCCTCCTCCGGGGCCTGCGCCCTCGTCTAGCACACTCCGCATCAAAGCACCTGCGGAAATCGGACAGTACAAGGGACAGCTGTAGGGTACTTGGAAGAACATGGGTTTTAAAACAAGTAGTGCAATACGACACGTATTAAACTGTGCAGCTACATATTTAATGATGTGGCGGCATAGTAAAAACATGAGTAGAGAGTGGGATACAAAACTGCCTCAGAAACCTGAGTGGTGACAGTTTAGCAACACTACGACACAGCACACTGAGTGAGCAACTGAAGAAACAACAAGGGTAAAGTAATCAAGGCCACTGGTGGAGCCCACAGACCCTGTGCCACCCTTCAATAAAGAACACAGGGCATGGAGTGCAAGACTATTGTTACTCCGGCTGCTACCACGTGTAGGTGCAGGAGTATAACCGTATAAACTACTCCCAGAGAGAAGTGGTACAATCAGTTTGGCAAATGCATGCACTCACTATACCCCAAGATGGAAAGCAGAACTTGGGAAATATGCTGGAGTTCATAGTAAAGAATTGCACTGCAAGTAAAGGAAGCGAATTCCCACGGGGTGTTCCGTCATCTGCATGTCCACAAGCAACCATCGAAGCAATAACATGAAGGGGTAGGGCAATCCAAGTGTTTACAGCAACGGGGCACACTACTGGCCCCCAGCTCCGGGACAGCTCGCCTGAGGTCGCTCCGCGCTTTACAATGCTGATTATTATTACTATTAAGTGACCAAAATACCAACAGTGCATGCAATAGAGAAAAATGTCAAAGTAGGAGATATTCGATCAATGTTTCTGAATAAGCCTACAAGTAAGGTTAAAATGACACCTACGGATTTACTATAACAATTACTGTTTTCAAAAGTTTCGAGCGTACAGTGTAGCATTGAATAAAAATAACAAGACTAAAATTGTGGGGGTGGGGGGTGAGTGAGTACAAAGTATGAGAAACCAATATTTGACTCATTCATAAAAACACTTGGTGGCTTTATAAAACAAGTCAAAGAAAAGTTTCAAATTTGAGTTTCTGGACCCATTATCACACACCCTGGCATGCGAACTATTAAAAAAAAACATTCAGGAAACGGAGAAATTTTACATTATTCCAAGGAAGCACATCGACCAAAACTACACAAATACTGCCAAACCCGAGCCCGACATCTGCTGTTAAGGAGTCTAACCAGCTAAATGTGGAAGTGAAGGCTCTGGTGTTTTATAGACGCAGGGGGCGGGGTGCACGAATATTTTGGTGTGCCTCTATCTGCAGAACAATGCAGCCAGGCTAGCTGGAGGGAAAGATCTAAAAGCGAGTCTGCGCGTCGGAAAGAGACACGGGCAGTGATTTGGGGGGGTGAACAAACATGGTAGGCGAGCGCGTGCCGTCAAGTTGCTGCACTGTACTTTTAAAAACCTAAGGCGTACAGGGGGAAACAACTGCATGCCGCCTGGGCTCCCAAAGAGAAATAGGCGAACCTCGGCTTATCGTTGTTGACATTCTCTGTGTGTGCAGCCCATATGCAGCCTAAAAGAGAGGGAGGGGCAGCAGTTCTCAAACTTCAAGGATCATTCAACCATATCGTACCCCTCCCAAAAAAAAAAAAAAAAAGTGACCAATTTGAACTTAGACTCACTTATGAAGAGCACCCCATACCAACTAAAGGCGCTGCAGACCAGCCCCATCGACACATATCCAATGCGTGAGGGCAGACTGAACTTGAACTGACGCCGGAGCAGTAAATGCAGATAGATTCCTTAGTTCACCCCCAGTTATCACTTTCAGGCAAAGGACTACTCGTGAATTGCAGCCCCCATGCCACCTAAGGCATTTACCTCCAACAAACACAGGAATCCCACGCTATTTATTAAAGTAATTAACTCAGTCACGGCACCGAACCTTCTTCGATAAATACTAAACTCTCACCCCACCCCCGTCTAAACTACGGCTTGAAGATATATAAAAAATAAACCACAAACGCCAGCATCAATAATCAGTACAAATAAAAATATATTGCATAGAAACACCCCTCAATCATAAGCCGTAGCCCCTTCACGTAAAACTCACCCATGAAACGCCGCCCTCACAGACTGTGTGCTACCAATTTTGAAATACACTTATGGACAGAATGCGCGCATCCACCCATTAAAGGACTATCACGTGCGACCACCTCAGTTAATTAATTTAAACTCCCCACTGCATCTGACGCGGTCCACTGCAGGTCACAAGAACTTCTCAGCATCACACTGGCTCCCGCCGGGCGCCCTCGCTCCCCTTCCTGACATCCGAGCTGCCGAGTCACAACAAAGGAAATGCAGGCAGAAATCACAGGCACCCACCTTCTCGGAGCTACAGAGCAGCAGCTGGGGTACGAGCCCCCTTGGTCTCCTTCCAGAACTTTCCTGCACGCCCCGGGTCAGGGGGGCTCCAAAGGCATGGGCGCTCCTTTCACTGGGGGCAGAGTTCATTCCCGCCCATGCTCCATTGATCCCGGCGCTCCCGCGTCCCTGCTGCTGGATGGCGTCACCGGAGCTCTGTCTTCGGTGCAGGGAGCCCAGGGCCTCCGCTCCTTAAACTGTACAAGCTCGGAAAGGCCTCTGATGTGATCCGCCAGACTCCGGTGGGTCTCCAGGCACACAGGACCCGTCTCTCTCTCTGGATCACCGGCAGGACACTGCTTCCTGGCTGCAGCCCAGCCCTCTGCTGATGCCGCACTTGGCTCAGCTGCACACACAACTAAACTGCAGTACAAACAAGTCAGGTCCCGGGCCGGCAGCCAATCACAGCGCGGCCCGGGGAATGACGTCACGGGGGTGTCCCGGCCGGCAGATTCGGGGGCGTGTTTCGTGCTCTCCCCTTCCCATTGGCTGGAAGGTAAAATTCCAGCCAATGGGAAGAGAGGGCGGGACTTAAAAAACACACGGAAACGCCCCCGAATCGCGTTTTCACAGAGAAAGCGTGATTGACAGCCAATCTCTTCCAATGGCTAACCTCCATTTATGGAGCTAGCCAATGGAAGACAGAGGCGGGACCAAAGCCCCATATGTAGGACATAAGATTTTGCCCTGGGCGGAGCAACTGCTACGCAGTTGCTACGGCCAGGGCGAAACCTAAAAAGTATCATAGCGGGTCTTGTTGTGCATGTTAAGTTTTGGGGTGATCCGTCAAGCAGGGCAAACAAAAAGAGGGGGGCGGGGAATTCGGAAAAAGTATGATTTCCCATGTTAATTCCTATAGGAGCTTTGAATACTACTACAGCTCTAACCACTGGACGGAATGACACACTATTTGGTAGGAAGGTAGATTTTGTTTTGCACATTATGCCTTCAGTTATCCGGTGTAAATAGTTTCAGTAGTTTTGGACACATTAAAGGAAATCCAAATTTATATACTGGCCACAACCACTTTGCAAATAACAAGCTTGTGCAGGGAAATACAGAGCTCTGATTGGCTGCCAACACTTCAACCAGGAAGTGTTGGCAGCCATCTTGGGACTCTGTTTCAGCCAAGTCCCACAAAAAAACCTTAAAAAAAAAAGAAAAAGAAAAAAGGGGTCAGGGTAGGAATACCCTGACACTCAAACTTTGGTCTTGGGGTCCCCCTGGGACCCTGCCACAGCATTTACATACAAAAAATAATTGCTACAAATACATGCCCCCCCCCCCCCCCCCACCAAAAAAGGTGCAGGCTCCTGCGCTGGTTTTAATTATAGCCCACGGTGGGCCAGGTGGGGAAAGAGTATAAAAACGGCGAGGGGGCTCACTAGGCCCCCTCCAAGGGCTTAGAAATGCCCTTTGGACCACCACCTTCCCGGGGCTAATAATTATAATAAGGGTGCCATGTGGACACCCTCCCCCTCACCACCGCCCCCCAGCCCAGGAGACCACCACCTTCCCTGGGCTACAGTTTTAAAATAATATAGGCGGGGCTGCATGACTTCCCCTGAGCCCCGGGGACCACCACCTCCGTGGGGCTTTAAACAAACTGACTAATAGGGGCCATGCGGACCCTCAAGCCCCAGGGGACCAACAGCTGCCTGGGGCTTTAAAAACATTTTTTTTTTTTTTTTTTTTTTTTTAAAGGCGGGGACCACGTAGTCCCCCTCGTGGGCTGTTCTCGGCCCCGGGACCACCATCTTCCTGGGGCAGCCCATGCAAATAGGAGGAGGGGAGGGCAAGCAGCCCCTACTCCTGGAGCCATACAAGGCCCTGGGGACCGCCGCCCGCAGGACCAGCTACTGCTATGTCCTGGGGTGCCCACCTTCGAGACATAGCCCTTAGCTATGACTCCCAGCGAAGTGGATAGTAAATGCTTCATGGGGCTTAAAGATGAACAACTATGAACAGCCATGACATGGCACTGCATACTTAAGCCATGCAATTCTGGGTCCACATTACTTCCAAGAGGTGCATGACCGTAGGGCCAAGGCCACTGACACTATGTGGCAAGGGAGGACCAAATTTAGTTGAAAGGGTTTACTGAACTTGCGACAAACAAAATGCTAATTTTGTGGCATGATGCGGTACATTTTGATAGCATCATTTCTTTATTTTGTCATTTTGACACGTTAACACTGTCTGGATAAAGGGTTCACCATATTAGTACTAGTTGAACACCCATAAACAGCAATATGTGGCTGAAAGGTGAACAGTCATCCTTTGCAAAGTGCCTTCCCTTGCGCAGCAGCAAGAGTTGCTGCATTTTTTAAAACTTTAGATCCGTTTGAACTAGAAGCAATATTTTTTGCTACTATCTGCAGAATAAGCAGGAGATGATGGATTATGTAGCTAGCAAGTGTGACAAATCTACAACTACCCGAAAAACAGAGCATCTGCACAATCAAATAATTCCCTTGGCCTCTGCCGTAGGGTGTTGGTGGGTCTAAAGGCCCATAAAAAGTCCTGCAATTCAGGACGTGAAGAGCACACTGCAATAACTCCTGGGGCCAAACAGACAATTATCTGCTACAAGAGTCTTTTACTGCCATGCTTCCACGTGTTATCCCAAGTACTGGGCTAGTTAGGCTCGGATTTAAGGTGTAATTTGAAATAACCCATGACAAGCATTGCTTGTCGCGATGTTCTATAAATAAACATGCACTGAGGAGGTGTATAATGCAGCCTTTCCTGAAGGAACATTGCCTCGTCACCTACTAAGACTCTAAATACCAAAAAGTGTGTTTTTAAACTGACAAATAATGGATTTTTTACTGTAGCACTTTCAGAACATTTTAAACAATTATGCCACCCAACAGCCAGTGTTTTCGTGTGCAATGTTCAGGATTCTTAGACTCAGACTGTAAGTCATCAGACACGCCCCCCCCCACCCCCATCTGACCCTATCTATGCATTTTAATCCAGGAATCAATCGTCATACATATTGTCCGGTTTTTGATAAACATGTTCATGTTCTATTCACATGAGCACCTGTGCACATCGCTAAGCGCATTTTCACTCCACTATTTTTTACTGAATGTGTGAATAAATTATGCTCAATATAACTATTTTACGATTTGTGAAAGAAAAAAAAAATACATTTTTCTCTTCTCTTATTCAACAAAGAAACACTGTGGAGATCTTCTGAATCCACAAGATTTGTTTAAAGTATTTAACTTCAACGAATCATGGTCCCAGGTTATGGTCATAGCATAATTGGGCATACCCTTGTTGTTACTTACAATGTCACATTCACTTCCATAAAGGAAACAGAAAGAAAACCGAGGCAGATTTTGTTGCAAACATCAGTTTTTTACTGGTTTGTTGTCTCCAAGGTGATTTGGTAGCCCACCATTTCAAAATAAGACCAGCATTGTAATGAACAATCCTTCATTTTGGAAGACAGTGAAATGTATGTTACATAAAGCCACACTTATAGATTATGCTGATGGATGAGGGACGTTTATGAGTGCATGATGTGGTTTCGAAACCGGTCTTCAAACAGGATAAGCTAGTTTAACGCTAAAGTAAACCGAGACAAGTACATCAGCCAATGTAACCTGTGTGTGGATAAGTTGTCCATTATGCTTTTGCAGAGCAGAGGTCTGTAGAGTGGATGCGATCTTTCAATACTCTTCCTCAATACTTGAAGAGAAGATGGGGAAAGGATATAGGGTCCTTCTAAAAGACGAAGAAATGCAAAAGAGTAAAAAAAAAAACCCCAAAAAACCACAAGGCAACAGGTCTTCTTTACTTATCCGCCTAGGACTTGCAGTGCAAGCCAGGGTTTGCCGTAGGGGGCCACAGGGACACTCCTTATTGGGGACAGGTACTTATTTTTCCACATCAGCTGTTTACCCCCAACAAGAGGGAAAACACAAAAAGCGAAAACATTAAGGAAAATAAATACTTAGAAGCCATCCCTAAGGGAGAAAGCAGGAACCTGTAAGAATAACCTAAACGGGCAGTGAGTGGTTGAGAGTGGATTAAGGAGGCCTGGGTGAATTTAGGCTCATGCAGTATGTTATTCAGTGCACCAACTTTAAATTGCACAGGCAGCATGCTTCTGAATAGACCTTTGGGCACCAGCATGGTTTCTTTTGCTTATTAAGCACTGACTTGGAACATTATTCTCGAAACCATCAGGACTGTCGCAACCCTGCTCCAAATTATGAATTCCTTAAGTCTCCCCTACTTAAAGAATACTACATCATGACGCAGGAACACTTTACAAACCAGCAAGCTCTCATATCACACTTTACTTTGCCGTTGACTCTGTACAGCACTCTGCTGCCTTTTCGGCTAGGTTAGTGCTATGAAAAAAACACATACAAACATTTGCTTGAACACAAAGTACCTGAACCAATGTATATGCATTAAATGAGGCAAGCCACACCACTGCCTGCCAGGGCCCAATTCAAGTCATCATTGAAACCCACTGCATGACAAATTATGTTGGAGCAGGAACACAATACTATTTCAATAATGCATTTTATTTAGAGTACATATAACAGAAATCCTACACCAAAAAACCAAGCAGAGGTCAATAATCATAATCGAAAACAAGATTTGGAAAGTACAAATATGGGAGCAAAAGTGTGTATACTTTCTCTGGTCTTTAGTGAGGGCACGAAATTTACAACATTAGCTCTGAACCAGAGTGTCTTAAAAGACGGCAGTGGAGTTGGTGTTGGGAGAATGGTCTGATGCAGAGGTAATTAATGTGTCATTTGTTGGACTTTGGGCTAAATTGCAGCTGAATAGGGGAGGTTTGGTATTAGCTGCAAAGACCTGAGGCACAGTGGTGCTGGTACCATTTTCTGACTAGAGATGCTGGCTAAAGACATCAGACACTCATCTTAGAAGGGTCCTAAAAATCCGTCTGTTTCTTAACGAGTGAGTCGAGTCCAGCAAAACCAACAAAACATTTTCAGGTGGGGAGTGTGTTTGTGAGAGAGGGAGGGAGGTAGACGAGATGGTAGTCAGACATATTTCATGAAAATGGGGTTCAATGGAGCATTATGACAATATTCTTACATATATGTATAAATTGCCAACTTTTATTTCTAAAAAAGTTATTAGAAGAACCATTAATAAATCAGAGGGGTTTTAGCCAAGCGTGCCACTAGTGTGAAATGTAGATGTAAAGGTTTGTTTTCTCATCCCACTTCAAAACCTGCGCCTCACCACATTCCAAAATTAAAAGTCCCAAATGAGTCTCATTTTTAATATTTGTAACGTTAACATTTAGCTCTTTTTCTTTTTGTTAAATCGGAAGGCATTTCACAAGTCACCATAGGGCCCGATAAGAAGAGTGACAAATGTGTATTAGCAAATGCCATATTTTTGAAGACACATAACTTAAATATAGATTTACGTGACAATGGAAGGTGCAGTGCTTTCCAAAAAGCTGCTCTCTAGGTTCTCCTCAATCGCACTATTCTCTCACTACCGTTGAACATACAACTTATACTGTGTGATAAAAAGGATTGAAAGGCCTCATTGTTTTCCACTGTTTCAGAACTGTGTCCAGTTCAGGGGGTGCTGTAGCACCCGCAACATCTTTAATTCCAGTGACCCTTTTGAAGCATGAGGCACAGTTGCTCTGGTTGGGTTGATATTCTTGAAAAACAGCAAACGTTGTCATCTGTGCCTTCCACACACATACGAAATGGGGTCATACCTAGCGGTTATAGTGTCTTGTAAAGTTGTAAAGGTACAGCAGTGGGACTAGAGGACTGGCAGTTAGTTAATTTAATGCCCCAGAAATGCTGTTTATTTTTACAATATGAAAAGGTTAAGTAGAGAACAGGCTCTCTGCAGATATGTCAAACAGCCCAAAATAAAAAATTTAAAACTCGGTCAGATTGGGTCTCAAAGATGCAGAAAATTAAGTCACACAACGTTAATATTATCAGATCAAATCTTCCTTCTTTACCTTAGATGTTATTCACCTCTTCCCCTGGAATTTGTAAAGATAATCTGTTGTAACCCAAGTGTAAGTAAAAACATAGGCCATTCTATAAGGGAAGCGTGTTAAGGATTTATAACATTGGAAACCTAGAAGATCGCTTCAGTAACTTCATTTTTGAAGATGCATGAACAACAATGCCCACGGGAAGCAACAAGTCTGTAGAAACACACGAGTCCCGATCAATCAATGAGAAAGGAGATAGTCTCCTTTCTGGTTGTGGAATATTTCCCTATATGTATGGTAAGCACAATGTACCATAAATAATAAATAACAAAAACATGGCTCCTAGTTTGTAGGGGACAAATATTGGTGTATACCCCATGTACTTGACCAGAAGCACTCATCAAATTAAGTGAAATTTCAAAATAAGCACAAAAGGTAAAGTTTAAAGTTGGCAGTGTGTTTTTTTTGCCGCTTTTTCCCCATAACAGTAACAAGGCCTATTATATTGTTCCAAATTTAAAGACGACATTTCACATAAGACTGCGTGGGTCAAATGGTGCCATCAATAATAAAAATTTCACCCCTGCTTCCATACACCACGAATATGACCTTACATTTAAAATGTGTTTTTAAGGTTTCAAATTATTATTCATATTCATTCTGTGAAACTCAACAGTGGGTCCAGCTAACCTTAAGGAGTTGTTGATGCAAGTTGAACTTTGTGTGTTCTATTCAGCATAATAGTTGTATCAGCTGTACATTATTTCAAAATAAAAGTTTTACTGAAACAACAACGTATCGCAAACGAAAAGATTCGCCTAATAAATACTTATTTATAAAGAATTAATACAAAAGCCATAATAATTCTTGGTTAAAAAGTTTTAATGTTTTAAATATATTAATTATAATAGTTTTAGGCTGGCAGTGTAACTGTAAAGAAAATCACAAGATACTGTGCCAGTTACTGCTAAAGCCAACTACCAATGATCATTCAAGACACTCAAAAGAAATGAAATATTCGGGAACAGACAGCGAATTCCTAATGCTTAACACACTCGCTCAGCGGCATGGCAACACAAGGCCATCTTTGTATTGAGAAGGAAATGGATAAAGAATTAAAAACTCAGTGTACGAATATGCTATATTCCATATTAAGAGAAGGGAGGCAACTGAACAATTTCACAAATCTAGGGGTGAAGGGATGTGGGGGGGGAGGGGTATGCAATAATGGAAAGGAGCAAAACCATTAGACTAACCATGTTTTCAAACTCACTAGTTGTATCATCAGAAGTGTAAGGTGTATGGGAAGGAAGAAACACCTATGACACAAAGGCTGGAATAAACCCGCAGCCACCAATCGAAACAGATCTGAAACCGACCATCTACTTTAATATATACTATACGAATGTTAGAATACTCTGAACTAAAAACAGTGACAAGGGTCCAATGGGAGTAAACAATAAGAAACTTTGTGGAGTACAGCTACTCAAGAAGAGGCCACAGGTGATCTGAAAATACCTAAATCCATAAATGTCGGTAGAGATTTATTCTGAACACTGTGCTTTCCAGTAAAAGAAATATATGTAATAAACGTTTGGAATCATTACATATTGGTACGTAGGCCTGCAAGTATACATATATGTATAAAAGATTTCTATAGCGGAGCACTGTACAGTGTCGCAGACTAGCATAAAGGCCATGAGTAATAGGAGTGGAAGCTGTGTCCTCACTTGCATGCATTATTTTATTCTCAATAGAACTACAACCCGGGACCCACACTTGGAGTGAACCGGGCACCTGCTCTGATGCTGGGGTACACTGTAGAAACGGGGCGGGGTCATCTGGAACTTTCTGGCTTGCAGGTGTAACTTCCGGTTACAGCGCACTGGTCATTTTCTGTTAAATAATCTGAGTTAAGTTAACTTCAGGACTTGTCAAGCACGAACCATCCTTGCCTTCCCCTGTGCTGCCACCCAATCACCTGCCATGGCACAGTTTCAAATGAGTATGGTACATTCTGTGCCAGTGTTGGTTTCGGTTCTCGAAGTCGAAGAAAAAAAAAGTCAGGGTTCGTTCCAAAAATAATAAGTAATGTTATACCACTTTGATACTTTGCATAAACTCTCTGGACTGACCCAATTCATTTGGATGGGTATGCAGCATAAAGGCATGCTTGGATTACAAATAAACCACGGCCAGAGCCACAATTTGGTTACATTCTACACGTCATACATTTCTTTTTTTGAAGAGGTTACAGAACGGCAGACAAAACCGTAACATCAATACATCTGATGATCTGTGGGACACATGTCCCTAACAGACACAACAGCAGCAATTATGGTTAGACAACACTGCCCTGGAACAAACTGTGTCCGAAACAGAATGTACCACTTCAGTTTTCAACCAAGCAGCAAAGCCTACACTTTGCTGTAGCTGGGGAGAGCTATCCCAGTGTTGTGGTTTTTGTGGGACTGCCACCGCCCAGCCTTCTATGGTTAAATCTACATGGAATTCACGAATTCCTATAAGTGTCTTTAACCCCTTCCACGCTCATGACGAGCTGGGCTCGTCATGAGGTAGCCTCCTCGCACGGTCATGACGAGCCCAGCTCGTCATGTAAAGTGCGGTTTTAAACATCTCAGCGTGCGAGCGGAATTCCGCCCGCACGCATGCGGTTGATGGATTGGAGTCAAACTCTGTATTTGCACTGTTCGCGTAACCCAAGTTTAGCCATTTGCTGCTGGACTAAAGGGGACTACTCCGATGTACAACTTTTATTTATTTATAAAAGGGATTGATGTTGTGTTAACAAGTTGTCCTTTGTCCCTTTAAGTACAACGTGTTATTGTACCGTGCTCCCCCTCACGACACTTGTGTTTGT
Organism: Lissotriton helveticus; assembly: GCF_964261635.1. NCBI lineage: Eukaryota > Metazoa > Chordata > Amphibia > Caudata > Salamandridae > Lissotriton > Lissotriton helveticus. The sequence goes on along the minus strand of NC_136057.1, from coordinate 751,666,725 downwards.
TTGATTCTGACCTGTGTTCTTCTGTCCCTAGGTGTTCTGCTCCAATTTCTGTGGTTAGAGCAGTTGCACCTAGGACACCAGAGGAGCGGTGGTGGGCTCTCTGCTCTACCACAAGTTTCTAGGAATAAACGTATTCTTCGGCACTTACTTTGTTTGCAACTTCATTGCTTTATCAGTGCGACACCACTTCAAGGAATGGATTTCCACTAAGAGCGTGCGATAATCCCTTCACGTATTCTAAGTCATACTTTGGAGTTCTGCCCTAGCTAAAAAAATGTAGGTATCTTCATTGATGGTACTCGCGGATTTTGCTGCACCAGGCAGGGTTACAACATATTTGCAAAAGGAACACTCGATCTCTGTTGTCAGAAGGCACAGATATGGTGTAGGCCTTCAATTTACACCCCCCACCCCCAGCAGCACGATTAGGCCCCATGAACATAAGGAGAGATGTTATCTACTAGATATTAGAATCAGCAGACCCTGACTGTGTTCCCCTACATCACCATGGGCTTAGGCCAACACACTGGAAGAGCTCTTTCGGCCTTGACAGAAACCACAAACAAGAGCATCCATTGATGGCAGGATCTCGGGGGGGTATTTGCAAGCTTCTCTGTGTACAGAGTCAAACTGTAGCAACAGAATAAAGGCCTAATGAAAGGGAGAGAGAAAACTGGTCTTCACAAAACATTGCTAGAGCGGACAGGACCTCCTCGCAATAGGTTCCTCAGCCAGTGGCAAGTTCGAAGCAGAGCAAAGTTTACCACACTTTACTTAAAACAAGATCCGAGGATACATTTTAAAATAAAAAAAACACAAAATGGTCCTGCTTAAGAGTTTCTAGCTATGTACATGATTAACTTCCAGAACAAAATGCATAAATAAATTAAAATGATAGGTACTCTGTTGAAGGGTTTCTGGAGAACTACAATGACTGCAACAAACTTTAATATAAATGCTCTTTTAAAATCCTTGAAACTACATCCTGTTACTTCACTATAAAAATAGGGGTAAATGTGTCACTAATTGATTCATGCTGTAACTGCAGGAAGTGACATCATATGCCCTTTAAACCCAAAGAGGCACCATTAAACTTCTTTAAACAATTTGTATTGAAATCTTGAAGCTGTAGCATGTTAATGAGCCTTGACTGCCAATGGTAATTTTAAAAAGCCAATAGGTCTGTCGCTCTTGTCAAGGGCATCCCTCGACCTATTGGCTTTGCCAATGCTTTTTGCAGAAGCTATTCCATATTGGCAAAAATTAAAAAGTATACTGGTGCAAAACAGCATGGGCATAACAAAAAATGCGATGACCAATACACTTGCATGGACCATCAAGAACGCGTGCATTTATGATGCTTTGGTGGCCCCAGCTTGCTTCATCACGCATGCCTCTCAATCAGTGGCATAACCAAACTTGAGGGGGCTCCCCTGCAAAGGTCATGGGGGGAGGGGCCCATGTTGCGGGCCCTGTCTGGATTCCAGGCCAGGGACCTGATGCTTGTGCACAGTGCCAGAGGGGGCCCTCTGGAGTTCGGCCCCCCCCCCCACCTCGTACTGCAGGGGCTATTGTTATGCCACTGCTCACAATGCATGCACACGTTTCATTAAAGAGCCATTTTGATTATATTTAAATTTAGCATTTCATGAGGACGGATGCCAAAGTGCATTTTTTAAAGATGGGGTGGCTTAGCAGCAAATTGCAACTGACGAGTCCTCAAAAAAGAAAGAATGATGCAGTTTGAAAAAAATACATTGAGGAAGCAGGTAGTGGGGCAACAGTGGAGAGGATGGTAGGGAACAAGCAGCGCGAATCAAAAGAGAAGCTTGGTTGAGATGGGATTGCTAAATTAAACAATTATGAGTGGTACTGGAAGGAGAGGTGGAAGCAAAGAATGAGCTTTATCGAAAGTCACGGCAATGCAGCAGGGAATGGAGCATGCGAGAGGAAAGCTGCATGCAGGCTAAGATCTAGAAAACACATGCACTCCTATGGAATGCTGAAAACATAAGAAAAACGTTGTATCTTGCTATGGCGCCGTGAAAAGATACAAGTCATTTCATCAAAAGGATGGTAAAGAAGGTATGCTCCGGGGGAGGGACAAAGACAAGACGACGAAGGAAAACCAGCAAATATGATCCAAGCAAATGAGATAGATTATAAAGTCAACCAATGGTATGCAACAGGCTGACCTTCAACAGTTGTGGTGTTTTCCCCCTCGGCACCCCCTTCCTCAACGTGCCCCATTGTGGTACAGTTGTAGACCAAGATTCCAGATCCTGGTTAAGTCTGTGCAAATACTACCAATGCGGTCATTAATGATAATTAAATATAGCTACATAGTGCACCCCACACAAGGCTCTATCGGTTGGGACTGCAACAATTGGTGCTATTAACGCGGAATTGACTAGGTAGGCAAACGCAACACTTTCATGAGAGCTAACTCACCCAAGGGGCTGTCCTGTGCTTTGGATTCAGTTACCTTTCGAGATATGTGGCACATACACTGAAACTGGCAAGCGAAGATGGACCTACCTGGAACTTACTGAAAATCTATCTTAGGTTTCCTGCTACTTTCTTCCCACGATCTAAATAGGATTACTAATGAGACACATGCGTTATTATGAAACCTCACGTCCAGATCTCTTCTTGATACAAGTCAGCCTCGGTTTGTCCCTCCAGATTAAAAAGGAGCACGCTCAATCATCTATAACAGGATGACACACAGATGCATGGGATCGCTGAGGTTACTCTGCCAAATCCAAACAAATATTGCCAGTCGCCAAACCCAGAGACAAAGCACACCACTATAAAGCGGAATACGAAAATAATTGTGTTTGGCCAGGCAGGCTTCCAGCTTTTTTGATCCAGCCGTGTGCCCATCTGCGGCGGGCTTGTGGTTGTTTACTTTACTGTGTGAAGCACACAGTACCTGCACTATCCCAGCATCCTTGATGACCTGAATGATTTCAAAATGCGCTATGAGTGGCTCATTCGTCGGCCACTCTCTGGTTGTAGTTTATCTGGTGAAATGCGCCCCCCCCCCCCCCCCCCCCCGATAAAGGGGCATGCCCCGGCACATCCCGAATCAAGCCACCCAGACGCCTTCAGTGTGCGAAGCAGCAGAGAATTTTGCACGGGGCGTCTGAAAACAAATGCATAAAGCTGATACTATACCGTAGATGATTATTATTTTTAATTCAAAAGCCCAAAAAGTTTGCAGCGCTCAATGAAAGCTTGGGAGTACCAGGACCAATAGAGAGAATGTAAGGGCATCCACATGGATTCTGAGAGATGTTTAAATTATTGTAAAAGCAAATGCTTTTAGGATGTGCAGATAATCACACCGTGGTTTAGGCTCCAAGAGAGGGGCCCCTTGCAGGACCCTCCCTGTTAATGTAGGATGAGGGAGTTATTGGCGATGAATGGTCTCGGCGTACATGGACTGCTCCTGTCAGGATGGTTGAGGAGAGGGTTTTGATAGGATTTGCTTGTTATTGAGAGAAGGATATTGTGAATCAAAGTTCATGGACACTTGAAGGAAACAGAAGAAAGGAAAGATAACTTGTTGTGGTATTTAATTTCGGCAGGCTTATTTCAGGACCCAGTTGGCAAAATAGTGGCTGTTAGTAATTCACCAGTGTGCGACCTCATTTGGAAATACTATTTATTCAGGCTCCCTTGAGCCGGTGGAGGTGACGACCTCGAGATTCCGCACCTGCGCGCCATAAGAGGTATCTGGACATATAAATATTTTCGGCAGCCCACGCAGCAACCCAGTGCACACGCCTAATCCCTGCTGATGAGCGGTAATAACCGCGAAACACGTGTCCAGGGATGGCAAGCACACCAGTGAACACCCTCAAGATTCAAGACTCGGGTAGAAGCGCACTCGCTGATACCTACTACATCGACCATCATGCTCCGGGGTCACACCCTGATGGGACGAGCAGTGTGCGACCTCATTTGGAAATACTATATATTCAGGCTCCCTTGAGCCGGTGGAGGTGACGACCTAGAGATTCCGCACCTGCACGCCATAAGAGGTATCTGGACCTATAAATATTTTCGACAGCCCACGCAGCAACCCCGTGCACACGCCTAATCCCTGCTGATGAGCGGTAATAACCGGGAAACACGTGTCCAGAGATGGCAAGCACACCAGTGAACACCCTCAAGACTCACGGTTCAGGACGCAATCCAACGCACCCTCCACCATGTTAGGTACTCTAAGCAAGCATGGGTTCCTTACATCCACCGTGCCCCAAAAACAAACAGCTGCTTTTAGAAGGAAACAGAAGATTCTGAAGATCATACTAGGGCATAAATAGAAAAAAAACTGGATATTCTCACCCAAATTTACTTAGGTACTGCAAACTGTACAATGCCTTTTGGGCAGGTGAAAATGCTGCAAAACACACATAGCAGACATCACAGTAAAGTAGCATTAATGATTTTTAGGTGTTTATCTGATCTTTAGTAGACTACCTTCTCTTTCTGGTATCCCTTTGCTAGAAAGAAAAAACAGCATTTGCAATGCAATAAGTCTTGCATTTTTTTAAGAGTTAGATCTATTGGCGTTGTAAATTGCATTGTCTTTTACCTCTGTGTTTTGGTTTGGAATGTAGTGGATGTATAAACAGAGACATAGCTGCAGCACTGTCTAAAGGACTTAGAATGGAGGAGTTACTAACGGGACCAGAGAAGCAGATGCAGCACTGCTTAGAAGACTAAGAATGAGGAATTACCGACAGGACCCAAAACCCCCCGCTAGCAGCGCTTTCTAGAGGACTAATAATGGGGAATTAACACTGTGACTAGAGACACAGCTGCAGCACTGCCTAGAGGACTTACAATGAGGAATTACTGACGGGACCAAAGAAGCAGCTAGCAGCAATGCACAAAAAGGTACCATAAGGAAGGGAGCAACCGTAAGAGCCAGGACTGGGAACAGCCAGCTATGGCAGGCGATGAGATCCCCTTCTAGCGAGAAGACGTAGAGAACTATAAAAGCTAGGACCCGGGATGGCCAACAACAGAGGCTGACGTTCTACAGGCCCAGGACCCAAACCAAGGAGAAGCTTGTAGGAGGCAGAAGAGGATGTCATCCGGAGTCCTGTGGGTAGAGACGATAGAGGTTTCCCCTATCCCAGCAGCTGCAACGGACTGCGCACCCTGGACAAGATAAAGGAGGTTTGCAAATGGAAAGGAACATCCGCTGCAAGCTGTGATATAAAACTCCCCTCCACCTTCAACGCATTAGTGCAGCCTTTTGGTAATATACAGCTAGTCAGAGGCATGAACACGCTTTACAGCAAGGCTGCAGGGAGTGCACGACGCCGTGCAGAAAAAAAAAAACAAGTAATGTGTGACACTAACCTATATACTATTGTGAAATAATGCATGTAACAGGGGAAGTCTCCAGGGTATGACCAAACCAGCAAAAGGAGGGACAAACGTAAAGTATAAACCAATCAAAACAAAGGATTTTTTAAAAGCACATGAAGGAGACAATCAAAAGCAATGCTTGAGCTGAGTGAATGCCCATACGCTGGATACACAGCATGCCTCACAGAGGAGCACATGATTGCTGCCAGAGCTCGACCTAAAAAACATATTACTAGGCTCCAAAAGATACAGAATTACAGGGAGAGCAGTTGTGAGCACGCTGTGAAACTGGCATGCCAACCCGGTTTTAAAAAACCATATAACTGCCATTGCATAACAAATTGAGTTACAGCCCTTACAATGTTTTACAAATCAGTCTGTCCTGAGCACCGAAATCCTCAGTGTCATTGGCAGTCCCTTTGACAGACCTTAGATGTAATAATACTCTCACACGACTGACTTTCCGGTGGATTAACTGAAGTTCTCGGCACCGCAGTTTGATTCAGTAGAGAGGATCCACCTGCAGCAATCACAACTTTGGTTCTTTTAAAGAAAAAGCTGGCCTCGATTCCCATCTTTGATAGATAGATGTTATGACCTTGACTGACGACCTTTTTGTCAAGGTTTGCACGTTACCTGCTGAATAACAATTGCGTTTAATCACCTAAATTCTCAATTCACTATTCTCTGTCACAAGTCAAGCGTCTGGACTTGTCTTTGTCAAGGCAAGTCTTTGATCAGGATAGTTATTCACATGACAACATGTCCTCATATTTTGCTTCAAAGCAACTCTTTAAGGCATTCCAGTCCGCAAAACAAGGGGAGACCCGGAAACATGGAGGTAGAACTATTAAAAGGCAAAGTACATACTCAAAAGTCAACAATGCACGCTGGTTGGCGTGAGGCGACAACACACATCTTTGAATACGAGAGTATTTCATGTGTAAAGATGCACATATGAATCTACTACCAATTCTGAGGCAGCGCCACAAAGGCTTGTGCTGCCTTCCTTTCCAGCATCTCAACCATGCTGGGCTAGGACACTGCCACTTGAGCCAAAGAGGGGATGGCTGGCCAAGTCATCTGGTTAGAAAGAACACACAAATGCTTTTTTGGGGGTTTTGCTTTATTTTCTAGCCAGTTTTATCTATGGGCCTATCTGATGGGTAGTTTGACTGGGCGTTATTTCTGGCTTACCGCTGTGTCTTGCAGTCCAGGTGTTAGTACCACCCGTACCACCATAATCTCAAACCGATCTCATAAAATGCTCTTTGGAAGGCTGAAACGGCAAGTGGGGCCACTGGAATTTGAAGCTGTGACCATAAGGCCAAACATGGGTGAAGCGAAACGGTGCATTAGTCCACTGAGCCACCGGATTCTGTTCCTGGCCTGTAATTTAAACAGTGCTGCTGTGGAGTCAAATTCTCCTTCCACACAAATGTGTGTAAATGTCAAACATGTTGTATAAAGAAGTGGACCTGTATTGATTTTTCTTTACATAGGGCAAACTACTCCAACTTTGGCGGTTCGCATCGGTGTAAATAATGTACCCATGGCACACACGTTCACTAGAAAGGATGAAGCGGAGTGGCTTTCAGCCGAGCATGGACCCTGTGGCTTGCAGAATACACATGGCTCTTTAGCAAACACTTAACTTGCTGAGATATTTTACTTACCGAGTCCAAAAGGACCTTGGCAAATGCCTGGTCCATCACAGAGGCAATGAGACAACCACTTCTGATCCCAGCCAGCAGGGGGCGGCATTGCTGCAAGATGTTTTAGAAGAAGCTCCCAGAAGCATAACAGGTATGTAAACTCATTTGTTGAAACATGCCTGTTTGTTAACGTGACTTATTCCCTTGCCAGAAACCACCACAGTCCTCAAGCAGAGCTAAGAACCGAACGGCGGGGAGAACGCCAGAATTTTAAATCGAATATTCTACTGGCCAACGACTGATGTATTAAGTTATCTGTGCCGAATCGGTTTACATTCCTTCGCATGATTTTCAGTTTTACGCTCTTTATGGCCGATAAACTGGGAAGCACGTGTTAGGCAGGAGAATGAACAACCACTGGTAAATCCAATATGTCTCACATTTGGGACCTATTGGCTTGGTCAATGATTTTCGGCGATGCCAACAGCATTCTAGGTGTTGTGCAGCATGGATACATTTATGATAAAAAAGCCTAGTATGTCCTTTTGTAGGCGTATGGACCACACAACTTTTTTAATCTATTTATTTACAGACTCATCTCGGATCGGCAAATAAAAAGAAAAGCATTGGGCAAAAGTAATTTCGGAAAGCTGATGTGTTGGGGGGGGGGGGGGGCGAGGATGGGATCTGTGGAAGTAATCCAGGGGCAAAGCGGTTGCGGGAACAACACGGGTGGGTTTGGAAGCAACATGGGGTGTGGGAGGAGCACACAGGTGAGATGAAAAGCTATGGAGGGCAAGGTAGAAAAGCACACAGCCAAGAGCGTTTGGAGCTGAGCAGGTGTAGAAGCATGCAGGTGAGAGAGAGCAGCGCAGAAAGGGGAAGAGAAGCATACCAGGCGACAGTTGGAAAACACATGCACTATTGTGGAGTACTTAAACTCAAAGAAAAGGGTGGCATCGGAAAAAGCAAGCCGTGTAAGGATATAGTGAGGTGTCCATGCTTTAGAGGAGGGATAATCACAAAAAGAGGAAGGAAGGCTCACACATGGGAAGGAAAATAAAGCAAGTGAGAGTGACAATGAAGCCAACCAATAGTAAGAATAGAGTGGGCTCTAAGCAGATTGTAAACTAACACCTCAACAGACAGTGCATGCTAAGTCTTCTAGGTGAGATTGGACAAAGAATAGCAACTTGTTTTGGTATATTACACATTTCTGGGGACACTAAGATCGTCAGTAGACCACATTGATATAGGTTTAGTTTATGCATAACGTACTTCCATTTAGGCAGATGAAGTAGCGAAGAACAGGGAAATCACTCGACTTCCAAAAGATCTCACAATGTAGTTATTCGACTAGAGAACATCCCATCCATTAGGACGCATATCTATTCAGAATCAGACCCATAACTAGGCTACACTAACTTGCCTTATCTGCTGATCACCTGCTACATGTTTAATTCATTCCAAAAATCTTTGGCAAGCCAAAAATAACATAACATGCTATTCTTGTGTCACAAAATGCACCTTCATAAAACAGAGACCACCACATAACATTCCTAGAAGGGCTTGAGAGTGTACTTCAAACACTATGGGTCACAACTTTGTTCCAGAAGTGAGGACATGCAGTCAGAGTTCACATACAATTTAAGTTTCCTGCTTTGAAACAACGTGGTCTTCAAGGGAGATATTTTGAGAAAATTAAATAGATTTTTATAAATGGTGATAGCTCACCATTCCTTTAATCGTAGTTCCTAAATAGAAGCGGCATTAAACAGTCCTCTTCTGGCTGCACGGCTCAAAATCTCCGGTTTGAAATCTTATTTATATGTATGCATGTAGACATATATTTGCAGGTATGAAGCAGTTGCCAGTCTAGATTGGTAAAATAGTCACACTGTTGTAAATATGAGGACGATACCAGTTATCTGATAACCTGTGTTAGAGGCTAGTAACAATTACATCCTTATCACAGGGATGGCAGTGAATCCCAAAAGCAGTGAATCCCAAAAGCAAACCTTTCATTAGATCAGATTGGAAAAACATCAGAAATCCACTGCTTCTGCATTATGGTCCCCGTTTTTGCCATCACTCGACTGACCGGTAGCCTTTAAGCCAGCACGCAATTGAGATACCTTCATACAAAACAGAACAGCTCCATCATTCCACTGCTGAAGGTCAGTGCTTCCTCAGCACCATGTAACCATGGGTTAACGTGCGCTGAATAAAAAAAAAAAAAAAGGGAGAATTGTGAGCTCAAAATGGGCAATGAGGGACTAGAACACAGCAAGCCATTAATCTTTCCCCCAAGGATTAGTGTGAAGACTAATCCAAGGCACATATGTGTTCTGCCCGAATGATCATATAGAAGCAAAGACCACCATGAGATTGCTCTGGGGTTGAAGGGAAGGCACCAACTGTGGTTGATGCACAAGAACATGTGGGCTTTAAACCCATTGCCCACGTACTTTAGGGCATTTCTACTACTGCCTTGTAACAGAAAGGCAGAGTCCCAATTGGCTGAGGCACCACAATCACATGATTTGTCAAAATCAGGAGATTTAAAGTAAATGAGGAAAGGTCCAGGAGAGTTGGAAGAACCATAACTTGTGGCTTGCAACAAAGGATTTGTTATTTATGTTATTGACAGTCAAACAACTGAGTCATCCAAGGAGATGGTGAAGGGAGACATGGGAGGTGAAGATTTAGGATAAGCTATGATCTCGGTAAGTAGCTTCCATGTTAAAGTGCGTGCCTATATGCTAAGCAGATTTCAAAAAGCGGGTGGTGATGAACAGAGTATCTGAGTTAATCAGAACACTCCTACCCAGTCAACAGATCAGGGCTTGATCCATCACCGTTTTTTAGCTCACTGCACCATCCCAGTTCAGAAACTGGCTATATGCAAATGAGTCTGTCCCTGGCCCAGTGCATCATGGGAACAGGGCAGACCAAACTACCAAGCCAATTCTTCACTGGAAAGGAAACAAGCTTCCGGGGACCGGTTTCTGGCATTACAGCCGTCTTCGGCCCGGCTTGCTTGAATCCTGATGGTGCAATGAGCAAGGGACTCATGTCTGAGCATACCCTTCCACACTCATGGTGGCCAAAATAATTTCAAAAAGCGGGTGGTGATGGACAGAGTATCTGAGTTAATCAGAACACTCCTACCCAGTCAACAGATCAGGGCTTGATCCATCACCGTTTTTTAGCTCACTGCACCATCCCAGTTCAGAACCTGGCTATATGCAAATTAGTCTGTCCCTAGCCCAGTGCATCATGGGAACAGGGCAGACCAATTTACCAAGCCAATTCTTCACTGGAAAGGAAACAAGCTTCCGGGGACCGGTTTCTGGCATTACAGCCGTCTTCGGCCCGGCTTGTTTGAATCCTGATGGTGCAATGAGCAAGGGACTCATGTCTGAGCATACCCTTCCAAACTCATGGTGGCCAAAATAATTTCAAAAAGCGGGTGGTGATGGACATGCTAAGCAGACCTTCGCAGCCAGTGGTACTAATTTGATACAAGAGAGTGAGGCTTATTTTGTTCCCATTGACCGGCATGGAACTAAGTGCTTGGTGTCTAAAGATTGAGATGGTATTTGGGTAGGATATCGAGATTCATCTACAACACTAGAGCGTGCCGATCTTCATTTGCAATCTGATTTTTACGCCTGCAAGGGCTCTGTCCAAGAGCTCACCAAAATGTAAATCATATGCCCAGATGTGATAGCAGTAGAGGTAAAAGGACTCAGAGAAGCTAAAGACTTATTGCCAGACTTCCTAGATGGAGCACTTTAAACGTTTTGTTACACATGCACTTCACACCTAGAGAAGCCACTTAAGTGCTTGGGTCAGTCCAAGCGTTATAGAAAGAAGAAGTTATAGTGAAGGGACACCTATTTTTGGTTTAAATTGAACGGTTATTGTGAATGAAGTGTTACCTTTCCACCTTATTGTGAATGAAGTGTTACCTTTCCACCAGTGTTGTGATTTCAGACGAGTGAACAAGTATTTTAAAAAGACATTTCCCATTTTCTAATTTCACCGCACAGACATGTTTGTGGATAGCATTTATTTATTCTACTTCTCGCCTTGGGTAAACTGCCTAGCTTCCCGTTTATTTCTCTTGAGGTGGAAGCCATGGTGGTGTTGGACATGGACACTACATGCAAAGACTGGTAACAATATCTAAATCAAATATTTAGCATTGTTGTGATGCTTACTTATGGCACGTGATAGAAAGAAAATTCTCTCCTATGTGGTTGGTTTGCCTTAGAAAATGTTAAGTGCGAAAAGTAAAAATAATGTTTACGAAGAAAATATGACAAACTAATAACTAATCAGCTAAAGAAAACAACTAGTTGCCTGCATTTTACGACGTTGCAAGGTGGAAAACAAAAAACAATATAATGTTTAGAAGAATTAAACTAAGTTTTCAGCTCTTTCTTGTTTAGGTAAGTGCTTTGAGGCGCTGCACTGGGATAAAGGCACTCGGACCACAGACCTCGTAGGAGGCAACCGCGAGCATCCCTGAAGCTCATACTTCTGCCTTGGAGGCAGTGCCCGAGATGGAGGCTTTGCGACCAGCCCTCACAGCAGCCCTTCAGTTCGGACTCTATGAAAGAGCTACAGTAGTCTGCAGTCACTGCGCTGCGGCAGCAGACCGCAGGAAGGCCGGTCTGGGCCAGCGGTTTATTAGATTCCGGGAAGCTGCCAGATGCAGTCTTCCATTCGGACCAGAGCATTACTGGATCTAGAATGCCACATTATTTTGTTCTGCGTAACACGCCTCCTCATTTGAAGACTTGGTCAAAATGTAACCAGAAAAATTTGTGGGGTACAAATTATTTTCAATGGTTGTTTTTTGTCTTTGGAGGGGAGTTGTATAGCACGCACCCAGGAAAGAAACAGGAGAGCTCCTGTTAACAAAAAACAAACAAAGACTAGGTTCACGGAGAGGATTTGCATATGCATTTGCTCCTCTGAGTGACAGCCTTCATTTTGTAGTAATATTTGCCTTCACATATCACTACCTGGTCATCAGCGATTCGATTGCCCCTTATATTTAATGTCATTTTAGTAACTCCAGCCCCCATGTGAACTGGGACCACAAGACATTCTGGTCATGGGCATGAAATATACACTGCAGAGGGGCCAAGTATACCCATGAACAACATCTTGAAAGGTACACATGCCAGACACACAGCGTGTAAATCATGGCATGATGTGGGGGAAGAGAAGAAGCAGCATGAACCATGTCTTTGTAATATACTTCTGTCCTAGAGGATTTTCACAGTTAGCCGAGCATACCAAGTTTGTCCCTACAAGCTCCCATTTGTATGCTGTCTGAACAGTTGAGTCTTATGCTTTAGTGCAATAAAAAGGTCGGGGTCTTAGGTCGGCCCCGGAGGTGCTGGCGATTCAGATTTTTGTAGCATTTCTTATTTTAACTGCCCTACCTTAAAACTAAAAGGTCTAAACTTTTAAACCATGTAGACCAATTACATTATTCAGTATCAGAGTTCATAACTGTCTTCCCCAACCCGGAGTAATACTCCAGTGCCTGCCCTCACTACCCTTGGTAAGTCAGGGGTGTGAAGGGATGAACTTGGTTATCCATTTCGAATCTAATGTGCGTTACCACGAGCATCACGGGTTGGGCTTAGCTGAAGCAAACGTCATTATTCTACCTCCTGCAGTCCCCATTACCTACCCCTAAAGAGGTATTTTGGACAGAATAACCTAAGTAGTAAGAATCGCGTTCTTCTTCAATAGTTAAGTGATATATTCTGGTTCAAGGAGGTAATAAACTGCAAAATCATTATTATACCTACTGTTAAAAGTTTTTTTCACACAGTCAGTATTAAATATACTTCATGACTGTACCCAGGGATAGCCATCTTTAAGCAAAGCATCCAACAGGGCATAGTTATGTCTTATAGGTTCCTGTCACAATGCTCGAAACAATACCCTAGGCAAGAAATACCACCCGTACAAACACATTTTACATCAACACTGTGCCAATAGGTTTTATAGCTGGCAATTACCAAACTACCAACAACACTTCACATCCAAAAAAACAGGAAACGGCCACTACAACGCAGCCGTTTCCACGCATAACTTAACCACGCATGCATAACAACGCATGCGTGGTTACAACAACAGCCTTTACTACGTATTTCGTAGTGAAGGTATGCGTGGTAAAGGCATGTGTGGTAAAAGGCTACAAATAAAAAAGGGGTTGGGGAGTCCGCCTCCCAATAAAAAAAATGCACCCGTTGCAGTTTCTATGTGGAGGCAATCCGTGTTGTTAGAGGGAACGGAAAGACACTTCCGTTTCCTCTTAACGACGTGCGACGTCAACAGGAAGTAGAATGAGAAGAGCGGACGCCGAGAGTTAAGGGGAATATTAGATTAAAGAAAGAATAAAAAAGGGGTCTGATTTAAGGGTTAAGTGGAGGGGTATTTGTAAGAAGGGTTTAGGGGTGGGGAAATAACCTTTACCAGGAATATGCCCTTACCATGCATGAATTTACAACGAAAATCGTAAAATTATGCGTGGTAAAGGAACATTCGTGGTAAAGGTTATGCGTGGGAAAGGCATTCCATTGTAACGCATGCGTGGAAAAGGCATGCGTTACAACAGAATGCAAGAACAGGTTGAGCAGATCTGTGGCACCCTCATGCCCACAAGATGTTACCAAGGCCCATGTAGGCAAAACGTTGGCAATTCCACGGTAGAGCACTATTCTCAAAACGGACATATTTGCACCACTTAGTTTAAACCAGTGTTTGAAATGGGAAAATAGAATGTACCAGAGTACCTGCTTGTTTCTGAGAAGTGCCGGTACTCTCCAAATAAAACCATTACGTCTGTCTTGAGAAGTGCTGGTACTCTCCTTCTCAAAATAAAAAAGTGCCGGTACTCCTTACCGGACAGTACCAGCCCATTTAAAGCAGTGGTTTAAACATTCTACATACACTCAATATGGTATCAAAGTCACATAAATGGCTATAATCACTGGAATGGACGGCTGTGAACACCAGCAGACTGAAATAGACAGAAAAACCCTCTGACTTTATAACAAAGGCAGTGGAATCTATCTTGGAAAGCAGTGAGTTGAATTTTGTAAATCATAGCATTCCACAAACAAACAGACAGATATCGATTGCAGTCTATGGTAAAGCACAAAATGAAACAGACACTGGAGACCAGGATTACTAAGGGGGTGCCACAGGGCTCTTGTCTGAGCCCTACATTATTCAACGTCTATGTGGCCCCCCTGGCCAATATCCTGAGAGCCTTTGGTTTTTGTCCAGTGTCATATGCTGACGATACCCAGCTGCTCTTTCCCTTTGACCATCTATCTCCAGAGGTATTACATTCTTTCTCTGAGGGGATGAGAGCAGTTTCCCAGTGGATGTCTTTGAATATGTTGCAGTGCAATGTTTCAAAGACAGAGGTTATGCTTTTCGGTGAGGCTAAGATCTGCTGGGCTCCTGACTGGTGGCCTTTACATCTAGGCCCAGTCCCCGAGCCTAAGCAGATAGTCAAGAATTTAGGGGTCTGTCTGGAACAAGAACTCAGCTTGAAGCAGCATGTTACCAAACTTGTTGGATCTTGCTTTCGGACCATTGGATTGCTGCGCAGAGTTTTTCCATTGCTTCCAGACACCATCAGAAAGACCCTGGTCCAGGCGTTGGTTATCAGCCGTCTCGACTATTGTAATGGTCTCTTGCTGTCAGCTAATGAGGAGGATCTGGATAGGTTACAGGTTGTGCAGAACACCGCAGCCAGGTTGGTTCTAAACGTTCCTCCGAGAACATCTTCAAAACCTCTTCTTGCCAGGCTTCATTGGCTTTCCATCCGCCAGAGAGTTGTTTTTAAGATCTGTTGTACGGTCCACAAAGGACTTCATGGTTTGGGTCCCTCCTACTTGGCAGATAAGTTTGTGCCATATGTTCCTTCCCGTGCTTTACGGTCCAGTGACCAAATGCTTCTCATGATTCCTAGGATCAAGCGGGTAAGGCAAGGGGGTAAGGCTCTGTCCGTGAGGGGACCGAGGATATGGAATGGTCTCCCTCTCCAGCTTAGGCAGCTTGAAAATCATCTGGCCTTCAGGAAAAAGCTGAAGACGTTCTTGTTTCAGGTCTAACCACACAGTTCAAGAACTAGTTTGGAGCCATGGAATTCGATCCCCTGCAGGTTCAGCAGTCAGATAGCGCGGAGATACTCCCTTGGGAGTTTATTCAAGCGCTCTATAAACACGCAAAATAAATAAATAAATAGTTCCAACTTAGAATGTCTAGAGCAGTCCAACAAGGAGAATCTGAGGAAGAGACGATGACTACTAAGGTTGTCGTTAACAAGTAACTTCAATAGTATGCATCTTCTCCAAGGGAGCACAAAAAGTAGAATGTATCCCTTCCATGGGACCATAATAAGCAGAATGCATCTCCTCCAAAGGACCACAAAAAGCTGAATGCATCTCTTCCGTGGGACTACAAAATGTGGAATGAATCTTGTATGAGAGACCAAAAAATAAGAATGCATCTCCTCGGTGGAACCACACAAATCTGAATGCATTGCTCCCTTTGGACCCCATTAGGTAGAATGCATCTCCCGTATAGGACCTCGAAAAGCGGACTACATTTCTTCAGTGGGACCATAAACAGCAGGATGCATCTCCTGTATATGACCACAAAAAGCAGAATGCACCTATCCTGTGGGACTACAAAAAGCAGAATTCATCTCCTACGAGTGACCAAAAATAAATAAATAACAAAACAGAAAGCATCTCCGCCGTGGGGGCACAAAAAAGCTGAATGTATCTCTTCTGTGGGACTACAAAAAAACTTCCAGGTTATGCTAGAAATGGCTAATCTCCCCTTTGCGAAGGAGACAATAGCCCCCCTCCCCCCACATGGAAACATGCCATGGTCAAAACCATTTAAAAGCTAATTAAAAACAACCTTGACTCCCTTTGTCCAGGATACTATAGATCCATAGAGTTACTCCCTGGTCTAGGCAAAGTACTACAGAAACATCTATATAAGCATCTTTAAGACCTTTTAGAAACAAACAATATCCTGCATCCCACCCGGATGGGGTTTCGCACTAAATACAGCACAGAAACTGCCTTCTTGTCATGAGTGAAGGAGGCAAAAATGCTGCTTGACCTCGGAAGTATAGCAGCCATCATACTCCTTGACCTTAGCGCAGCATTTGATACAGTGAACCATGATATCCTCAAAAGAACCAACAGTGCAGGTGTTATAGGACCTGCATTGAAATGGCTCATTTCTTTCTAGAAGGACAGGACCTTTCAAGTCTCTGATAAATCCGGATCATTGGATATTGTCCCTTTGAAACGTGGAGTACCCCGGGGTTTGTCACAGAGTCAGACGCTTTTTAATATATGCATGCGCCCTTTGGTAGATACTGTATTGTCAATTGTCATATGGTATTTCCATTGTATCTTATGCCGATTACACAAAACTGGCTTTCTCCCTCACTCCTGGACTTGACCCTCAATCCCATTCATTGGTACCAGCCAGTTGGATAGCTACATCCGGCCTCAAACTGAATGAGAATAAAACTGAGCTCATGGTACTAGGCAACATAAACCCCCACCTGGAACTATGTTGGCCAGATTGCCTGGGCATGTCCCCTGACCCCAAGGTCAGGGGGCATGCCCTTTGTATTAAAAGTTTGAGTGTATTTCTGGACAAATCATTAGGTATGGAAGACCAGGTAACCAAACTCTCTGCCAGCTGTAATGGCATTCTCAGAATGCTTTGCAAAATATTA
Organism: Lissotriton helveticus; assembly: GCF_964261635.1. Taxonomy (NCBI): domain Eukaryota; kingdom Metazoa; phylum Chordata; class Amphibia; order Caudata; family Salamandridae; genus Lissotriton; species Lissotriton helveticus. The sequence continues at coordinate 751,649,865 of NC_136057.1, read as the reverse complement.
CACCTGCTTCCTCCTCCTTTCTAGAAGGCTTGTGGTCTAAGCATTAATTATTTCCCGCTTGGAGTATAGGAATTAGCTATACCTGGGAGCACCAAAAGCTGTAATGAAAAAACCTGCAAGTGGTGCAGAACACTACAGCCCGAGTTTTACTTAATGTGCCCAGATGCTGCTCTGCCCGGCCTGGCCACCCTTCATTGGCTACCTGTCGAGCAGAGGGTTACACTTAAAGCCCTATGCATAGCACACAGGACACTTCGAACAAAAGGCCCTTCAATTCTCCAGCCACTTATTTCACTCTACACGCCAAGCAGAACCCTTAGAACCACCAACGCCCGTTTGGCTAAGGTTCCACCGATTAGAAAAGTGAGAAGTGGAGGGCGGTCCTTAAGCTACAACGTGGCCAAGCTATGAACATCATCCCATATACAAGGCGACTCATTGACAATGAACGGAGGTTTCAGAAACATCTAAAAAATTGGCTGTTCGACAGATAAACCCCTCTGAGTGCAGTGGTGTATTCTATGTTGAGTTTCCAGCACTGGGATGCTTAAGAGTAGTCATTGCCTTTATAAATGTGCATAGAATAGAACAGAATGCATCTGCTACCTGGGGCCAAAAAAAGCAGACTGCATCTCCTCCACTGGAACACCTAAAATGGTAGCTCCATCTCTTTTCTGGCTACACAAGTAGCAGAATGCATCTTTCAATAAGAACAGAAATGGCCAAATACATCTCCTCCACGAGTGTACAAAAAGGTGGAAAAAATTATCTTTGTATAGTAAAGAATTCTGTTTATTTTCCACTGTAAAGGGAGACTTCGGGTACGTGGATTGGCAAGATTCAGTCATCAAATCAACCATACAAGCTTGAAGCAAACCAAAACACAAGGAGACGAAGATATGCAAATATGTATGCAGCGTAAAAAAACACTATTTTTTCTCCTCTTTTTCACAACTCAAACATATTTCAAAACTCCTTCCATTTCAAATTGAAAACTTTTATTAATTAATAATTTATTGATGTAGCTTACATCCACAAGCTATCCAGAAATAGAAGAAAAATACACTAATGCATACCGTGAGCTATGCCGCCTTAAAGTACACACAGCTATAAATTATGTCGGAACATTTATCCATTCAGCAAAAGGTGAACATTTTTGATAAACCAGTACTAGTTTGTTCTCCTGAGAAAGCCTGAAGGTTCAGAGAAATGTTGGGGGGAGGGAGGGCATGTCGTATGTGTGTGAGAACATGAGACAATATTGAAAGAGTCTCAGACTATCACAGGCCCTGAGGCTTGCCTCGTCACTTTTATAGAGAAACGACAGATTGTTGGCAGAAGTCTGCCAGGATAAACAGTGAATCTTGGCGTCCCACCACGATTTCCATTTTGGGATCCCTCTAAACCAATCACAAACTCTCTTTGGGATCTCAGAGGCTTGTGCGAGCATTTTTCAAATGTACTCCAATGTCGCACTTAGTTTCGAAGCAACACATACCAAGTGCTGATTTGATAAAAACAGATGCAGAAAAGATCCATTGGAGGAGTCCACTTAAACATGTAGACCTTTAACATGACAAACCTAGGTTCACATATTGAAAAACAGAAATATAGAAATTAAGCTGTATGGAGGAAGAGGCTAACACACTGCAGTACAAGGTGATCAACAATACAAGAGGTTGTGAGAGAGACCTTTAAGGCTGGAGTGCCTGCTATTACACATCAATCACAGGGGTGTCCTCGTGGTGCCACACAGGGACACATGCCTCATGCATATTTTTACATACAGGCAATAGATGAATTCCACTGTGATAGGAATAAATGGTTTCACGTTGGCCCAGGCATCCAGTTAATTGCAATCATTTACTTTCATTCGGAATTAATAGAAACCATCTGCTTAATGGTGAAACCAGGCTCTATAATTATCCGGGGAACAAATACGATATGCTACATAAAAGAATGACCGGGGAAGGAAGCATGTCAGACAAAAAAAATATATTAACCAAATTCAACAGCATTCATTATTTTAAACAGGCTGTTTTGATCAGCTGTTTGTAGACGTTATTTTATGATTTATGATTGCTTCTCTGCTTAATATATACATATAGATCCCTCAATTATATGCTTACAGTATGTTTTACAACTAATCACACTGAGGTATAGAACATAACTGTAAGAGGAGCAGAGAATCTCGAAACTGGAAAACAGTTGTTTCTATCATCTTTACTTCTTTTGAGCAATGTTCTTTTTTACATGTCAGGTGCAACTTGGTTTATTAACATGATGTCGAATACAAGAACAAACAAAAAACACACTAGGAGTTATATTTATGTTACAGAGGACACGTTTGTTGGATGCAAAAACGCTTTCACTTGCATTCAGAATTATCAGCATGTCTTATTTTGATCTCAATTTGGTGGATGCATGCAGCTTGAAGAACACATTTTTGGAAACTGCTAAAAGGGCATTTAGAATATTTTGGACAAAAAATGAACACAATCTCCCTGCTTCCGTTTCGAGCTGGAAATCCTCATAACTACTGTGTCTATCCTCCTCCACCCCGACAGTTTATGCCACTCACGTGGTAGAGCCGCCTGAAAGAAAAACTATACTCCATTCCATTAGAAACAACACTTCTTTCATCTTCTCTTCCGCTCTTGAAGGATACATTTTCTCAATTCCCACATACCCGAAAACTCTTCTTTTGCACTAGGTTGTCTAACAATATTAAAGACTTCCTCACCCAAGAAGATCCCTGGAAGAGTTACCAGAAGAGGTAATCAAAAGTCTGATTCTATCCTACAACACTCCCGCTTCTCCAGGACCTAAAGAAATGCTCTCCTGTATTACCGTCATGAAGTCATGAAGTGCGATAGATGCTATTTGGCATGACCAGAAACTACATAGACAACGCCAATCCCATAAAAGTCCCTATTACCTTTACTTCCATTACAAGTATTACAAACTCTTTCCTCAAGTGCGTGCTAAATAACTGTAGATCAACAGTCAGAAAACAACCAGTGCACATGATCTAGTCTATAGGACTGGATCCAGACATGATCCAGTAACATAATCCGGACAGAAACTTTTCTCTCGGACGCCTCTCAATCAGTACTTGAGCTCCTACTACCCCCAGGATTTACAATCACTCTTCATGACCGGGAAGAGAAATCTAATGGAAGGATTGCGATTATCCACAGCTCTTCTGTACTGTGCAAATACTAAAGCAGGGGTCTAGAAACATTTCTGTAATAAGAGCTACTTAGGTACAATGAAAATCGTTCCGAGCTACTATCCTTAGTGTTGTACTAATGACCATATCAGACAAGATTACATGAGAGGCCTCCCCATGCAAAACTTAGTAGCGATCACTTCAGTGCATCAGGAAGGGTTGGCAGCAGTTATGCAAAGAAGCATTGGCAAAGCCAATAAGTCTCGCCTAAAGGCGAGCTATTGGCTTTGAAAATCGTGTGGGGGTGGTGAACAGGAGATTGGGTGGAGGTCGTCAATGGTAGAGAAGGTGGGGGTGCATAACAGGACTGGTGAAGTATAGTTTTGGCTTCTTCATAGTGCTTTGTTTACTTTTGTCTGGGGGGGTGCGGGAAGGGGAGAAATGTAGAAGAAATAGGGACGGGCGGGAGAAGAACAAAGAAAGTAGAAGACAGAGCCAGCTACAAAAGATGCACTCAGAGTGGCTGGATCTCAGCGCCGGCTGAACATACTGCCTCTCTGGGCAAATCACTTAATCTCCCAGTGCCTACATAAAATGAAAGTGTCCTTGAGTAATGTAACTGGTGAACGTGTAATCCATTAAAAGATAGCGCCTGTATCCTCCATAGTGCTGTTCTGTATCTATTTCTATTCTACGTGCATCTGATTCCTGACTGGGCTCCTCTTATGCAAATAAAGAGACGCACACGGTCTCCATTATTTTCTTGTCTTCTGGCTCACCATTATCCCCTTGAGGATGCCAGCTCACAGACCTGTTGGGTAAATCAGTTGTGTCTTTTAGACATCGCGCACAGGTAAGGAGAAGGACGGTTGTAGTACTTGGTTGCACCTGGGCGGTAGAATTTACTTTATCAACGCCTGGCAGCTGGTTCCAGTAGCACGTAAATCGGCAAGCTTAGTCCCACCTCTCTTTTAGGTATCACACTCTGACCAGGAGGGGGCAGTCTTTCAATTTGGTTAGACACAGGCCGTAATGGTTGTTCCTCTGGCGTCTTGGACGTGGTTGTGTAAGCCACTATTTTAAGAGATGATTCCTCTGGAGAGGGTGAGTTATGTCCCAAAGCCTGCCCTGTTGCCCTACCAACACACCCACCAGAGACAGAGACAGTTATTCATGCTGGCCTTCCAATGGGAAGATTTGCGTTCTCGACCTAGGACCTTACTCTACGAGCTCTATTGGTCCCTGGTGTGCATGTGCAAGTCCTCGCTACTCCAGGTAGATAGAGAATGGTCCAGAGTGTCTACATTAGCGAGAGCCTCCTTTTTCTAATCTTCGTCCGGAACCAATTTTGCTCCCCCATAGCTGGTTGCCCTTTATGGATAGGGGCTTTCTTTATGCGGGAATTCTTGGGCTTTTAGGTTTATTTCCAGATGCACACTCATGTACCAACATTTAGCTCCCTCTGGGTCTCTTCCTTCCACTCTTGAGGCGTATTTATCCTTCTACCAGGATCTCTATAGAGACATATGTCCGTATATTGGTGAATCTGTGAAATTTGGAGACGGCCTATTCGCCAGATATTATCAAGGTTCATTATTGACTTGCACATTGGTCTTTATTATGGTAGGACCAACATGTTTTTATGCCATCACATAGACGCAGCTTGTGCCTGTGAGACTGCAGTATTAAATCAATGTATCTCGTTTTTTTTTACCTTTTCTTTACAGAGATTCTTCATATCTCTTATACACCAAACTTAGCTGGTGTACACCTGCCTTCAACTCCTTTTCATTGGAGCCAGATTTATAGCAGGTCCAACCGCTTCAAGTCTAAATAGAAATGTTTGTTTTTAGGGCCCCCAGATGGCGTATGGGTACTGGATTCCCCCAAGGATCCACACTGAATAGTCTGGTATTAAGTACGCTTTGCTGACTTTACACTTGAATATATACACTCATCCAGGTGTCTGTTAAAGACACACTTGTCTCCTTTTTCTCCAGTATGGTATAAGGATCTGACTTGCATGAATCTGTCTTTTACGCCTTGCTGTCACTTTGGAAGAAGGTTCTTGCTGTTTTAGTATGTCATCTATTCCAGCTATGTATGTTGCTCTTTATAGCCCAGTGTTTTTTCTGGTTCGCTCTACTTTATTTCCCCAGGAACCCCCTGGTTACCTCTCTAAGAATGTTTCCCCCCCTGAGGGTCCTAGTTCTATTTAGTCCTTTTGCACCCTGAAGAAGGTTGACCTCGGAGAGAGGCTTATATCGAAACACGTGTCTAAACTAATTCAACAACCATACAGATCAGGACATTCATCGAACTTGAGCACCATTTGATGGAGGATCCTTAGGCTATGTATTACTTGAAACTTTGCAATATCCAATACAATAATTTGTTACTGCCCAACTTGCTTTTTCCTGGGCTATAGGAAATTATTCTTGGTTGTTTTTATTGATGTGTGATATTTATACTAGAACGAACGAAGTGTGGGATTGACTCGGTATGCATGTTTGAGTGAATGGTAGTCAGAGTTGATTTGGGGGTTATTGGTATCTGGGGGTTCCCAGAGATTTCTCTATACATTTATGTATATATTGGATTATGGACTTCTTTCTTTGGTGTATATTGCATAAAAACGAATACACTATTTTATGTGTTAAAAAAAACAAATGCAAAAAGAACAAATGATGGACAGAATGCAGAACAATATCATAAATTCACCCCAGTACTTTCTGCTTTTTTTTTTTAATAGGATACGACACATTGCTTACATCCAGTTACCAGGCAGTATTTTGTTTTGTTTGTAGATTGATATATTTCTCCTGAACCCGCTGGTATATCCGTTAGCAGGGGCCCTCTTTGCTCTGTTTTTTTTTTGCTCGTGTAAAGCTAGCCAGTTCTGACTCGTGCATCACCCGACACACAGAGTTATATCTTTTTAACCCTCACTTTACTTTTTGATAAAAATAAGCATATTCTATTATTTTACTCAATTAATTGTGTGTGTTATTTTCTCACAGGTCTGAGGGCCTGAGAACGTTGTTGCCTGTTCCATGATGTGCCTGAGCCTGAAATATTAGCATTAAAGGGAAGAGTATGTAGCGTGACAGCCAGAGCTGCCGACTGTAGTACTGGGAATTCTGCACCACTTATTTTAAATGGAGTTTTCATCTTTTTCATGACGCATTTCTGCATGATGGAAAACAACAAGAATATGGAATCTAAGACCTGGAGGTTGTAGCACATGAAAACACTGGGCAGAACTTAAGAAGATTGCCAGGAGATGTTACAAATCTGATATAAAGTAGTTAAAATACATTGAGCCATGTATGTGTTTGGATGGCTGGGGAAATACAAGAGTAGCTTTCGATGTATTTACATATGCGGGCCATATATTGAATGCAGAGTCTCAATTGTGATAAAATCTGTTTGGCCTTTGTGTCATTAATACATTATTTATAAAATCTTCATCTCTTTCATGTGAAAGCAAAAAATACACATATTGGCAAAGAGGGCAGGGTGAATGGGGGGTGGAAGATATTGCAGCAGACTGACTCTAATCAAATGGAGCTTGGTCCGAGCTCCTCATATAGGAACAGAAGTGAGGTATCAGCTGCGCTAACAAATTAGGAGACAGCAAAGAATAGTGACACTGGTGTCAACCTGTGGTAAGCAGTGGGCGGGATCAAAGTTCTTTACTGAAAACAACAATCTCGCAAACAGGAGCATGCACTAGACCATGCTTAAGCAAATCGACCTAAAAAGGCTTTATCAACTTGAAATATCTCTCAGTGGTTAATAAATGACAAACATAGATGGAATGTAACAAGTGAATTGTCGTCTTATTGCCACATGATTTATCAAATATTAGCTTTGAACAGAACGTAGCATAAAAAGTATATTTTAAAGTGCATGTTCGCTCTGAAGGGTATCTTCGAGCTGAAATATTAAAGGACTATTGTTACCCAACTCAGTGGGTGGAATAGTTGAATTGGAAATTCAATTGAAAAAAATCAACCATTTTTCTCCAAACGTCAGCCTATGAGTTCTGACAATACACATTTTCCTCTCTAATATACGCTTTTTAATATTGGTAAACATATATTAATTCAGCTAAGCAAAAGCGTCAAATATAGTAGGGTGGACTGCACACACTAGCTCAAGAGTCACTTGTCAGAAAAGCCTGCAATAGAGATATCTGGAACATCTTCATTTGAATGACTTTCTGCAGTAACTAATTTTCGGATTACAATCCCATAATATTTCACATCACATATCACTCACCTGGAGAAAATCTTTGTCGAACAGCTCATTGAACGAGTAGAAACAGCCATGGCCAACTATTAATAACGTCTTCTTGGGGAACTGAACCAGAAAACCTTAACAACTTGTGTCCCATGTCCAACCTTCCTTTTCTAGAAAATAGTGTTTGAAAACTGTGTATGAAAGCAGCTGAAAAAATCTATAACTTTCTTGAGGACCACCTGTTAAAGTTCAGGTCTAGCTGCAGGACAGACGTGAATGTTACATGTAGAGGAGGATGCACAACGCATTCTGGGCCAATGGTGTATCCTGCCTCTTTTTACTCTTTGACCAGTCTGAGGATTTTTTAAAGTGAAGTGTAATTGTCTATCGAAAAATGCAAACAATGGAATCGGATCTCACAAATTGCTCCTAGCAAGTAAAACTGTCAAACTCTCTCGTCACCAAGGAGTACTACAAGATTCCATCCATCCTCTCCCAGAGACATTTTAATGTATACTTGGATCCTTCAGCTCTCTTGAGAAATTCCAACAACTTCTTTCATCTCTATTCATCTATACATGGGTGACACGCACCTATACATAAAGGTTTCCATGACGGAAATCATACCCAATTAGCAACCTCCAACCGTTGGTGGCACACCAGCCTCCGAAGTGGAACACCAGCCTCCGAAGTGGAACCCCAAAAAAGGGATTACCTTCTGCAATCTCAATGCAAAGCTGACTGAACACTTCAATTATGCTCGACTTAAGCCATCCATTTTGAAAACTGACGAAACCTTTAGAATTTTGTACAAAGTAAATCCTAATCTCTATGCCCTAGTTAACGAGATAGTGAAGACGCTCATTACCAAATTATACTCCCTAGGGAAATCAAGTCTCTTATCTCAGCAGAAGCCTTCAGTACAGCAGTTCATCACAAGTCCTCTGGATACTCTGTTATGGCAACTCTGTTGACTGTAATTCTCAGAGTTCACCTGGTTCCAATGAAGGCAGTCCTCAAGTCTGTGGCCAGAGTCCCCTGCTCCAGAAGATCAGAGCACATCACGAACATCCTGATCACTCTAAAATTGAAACCCCCAATCTAAGGCCAATACTATTAGTGTATAAACCGGATACTATAGAAATCTAAATATTGTCTCGCTGCTGGTATTCTGAGATTGCATTGTACCACTTATTCCTACGTAAACCGATGTGCTGCTCTGTGGGTCCGATTTGTACTATATAAAATGCCATAAAACATGACTAGATGCTTTTATGTACACGGCCTAGTTTTGAAAAGCTATGATAGTGTTTGCAAAATGTTCACAATCTAGTGTGCATTGGCGGCATTTCTCCAATTAGCAGCCTCACTTTCCAGCTTACTCCCTTTCAGCTGTTGGAAGGAGTCACACTAAGAACAAAGTGGCAGAGAATGTCGCTCTGGTGCTCTTACTGCCTCACCGGGACTCTGCTCCAATAGCCAAGTAAGGTGTGCATGGGGCTTCAACTTAAGAACGAGCCATTGATAAAGCAGGCACCACACTTTTTAGCCATTCTGCTATGTTGCGGAGATCCATTTTCATACAGGGTCATCTGTGGTGCTAGTTGTAAAGAGTAATGTAAATATAATGACTGGGTTGGCTCCCAGTTCTATACTAAAGAATACAATCTGATGTTTCCACATTGGTATTTGCACTGTGGTGTTTCCCTGTGAAGTCTGCCAAGTGCATAAAGAGGATAACATTGGTCTCTTCATAACGTCATCACTTCCAAGAGCTTTTTCTTTCACATCATCCTAAGAATCAGCAGTGACAACCTAAGCCAGGATCTCACGAATCCAAAATTACAGGAGTCATCACCTAAATACCCACTGCTCAATGTAAAGTGTTCCTAGATAGTCACATTAAATCACACAAGGGTGACAAGGATGTTATGCTACCCAAGTGTTACCATTCGTTTATTCATCCACTGGCTAAATATACGATGTCGGATTCTACCACTCAGGGTAGATCTCAAGGAGTGTCCTGTTTATATTCCTAAGCAAGACAGAAGGACAAGCCATAGACAGATCTGCTACAGGGCTATCCACACCACTGGAAGTGGTGGGCATTCAGGCCTGCTCAAAAGCCTTTAAAGCTCCTGGATTAAGTAAAACCAGTACATTGTGAGTACTGTTTTATTCCTAAACTTGTGGGGGGAAAGACTGAGAACAATGTTTTTCGATGTGGTTACCATAAGAAACCTGGATCCAAAGAGTCTTCCCTACAATCACCTACATACTTTTATCCCACTGTGAATTTTGTCACGGATTGGCAGATGCGCCTGTATCTCTAAGCATCTGAGGCTCTGTTAGGGGAGTTGTGCGTTTTATGGGTTAGCACCCACCGAGTAAATCTGCAGAGCTGCCATCTGCAACAAGCCCTTCGTTTCATGGAGGACAACTTATTAGCACTACCTGTGGGTCCAGATAGTAGTATGTTCAGGCTGCAATACAGCACATTTTACCCAACATTGTCCTGAACCTCGTCCTCGGTCTGGATAAGGACCTGGTTTTTATTATCAAGGTGGAATCCATTAACCGAACTGCGAGGAACTGTAGGACTTCCACATAACCACTAGTACCCCATCTACCTCCGTAATGCGTCTATCGCTTCACTCAACTATTTCAGGTGAAAACCCCTGAACTGGAAGTGTGGTTCCCACACCAATGCAGTAACCAGCAGGATATGTCTAGATGGACATCCCAGGCCCCAGAAGGAAATTCGCTTTGGAGAAGAAAGGAAGAAAATTCGAACAAAGCATTCGGAGGTCTGGCCTTCTGCAAGTATATACTGGACGGTGCATTTCCATGACCACAGCCTCACAGGGAGAACCTACTTTTCGAAGCAGGTAACTTTCTTAAACAGTAGCAATGCAGATGAAATGCTGACAAGTCTAGCAAATCAATGGTCTCTTTGTAGCAGGAAGCAATCAGGGGTACAACGGCCCTCTTGTGTTGTAAAAAAAGAAAAATGTTGTGTTCACTTCAGCCTGCATGATACTAAACAAAAATCAATAAAAGGACATCTCAGTATGCGTGCCATTCCTGAATTTATTTTCCTCTCTAATAAAAGAACACAATCGTCTATCCTAGAACCACTTTAACAGAAATGGCAATTACAACAAGCATGCACAAGGTTTCCCAAGGATTTATAGCCACTTTATTGAAGCGGTAAACTTACCCAAAAAGAAAGAAACCCACATGTTAAATAGCCTTAGAGGAACATTCCAACACGGCTTGTGGAAAGTGCAGTAAACATCCCTTTTTGCACAGCACCTTGCTTGTTTCAGGAACCACTTGCTTTGATGTAGCTGAGGATTTCAGTATATTTGACGGTTTTAACTTAATGGAGCTGCTTATTAGAGTTAGCCACACACACAAAAAAAAGAAAACCACTCAAACCTAATAAGATAATTATTTTTCTACGTTCTTTGATTGCCTGCTCAGATTGCTAGATAGGATTTGCTACAAAGAAAAAGTGCGCCCAAAGCAATTGATTTTAGCAATCAATTTGGATTGAAACCTTGTGACCACTTAAGTTATGGGTTTATTCCCCTTGGCTCTGTAGGACTGCCCTGGAGAATCGACTGCTGACTGAAAAGGAGAACAATCGAAGCAATGTATTAGTATAGCCTGCCTGTGGCACATTGACTTGGTTCCTTAGAAATACACGAGGCTGTACCACAAGCTTCTGTTTGAGGTACCTGAGAAGATACATAAAGGGGAACCCTTCTCCAGCCAATGGATAGTGGTAGCAGTTTATCTTATAGTAACGTGAGATGTATGTATGCTCAAAATAATCTATTTAGAAGAGTCCAGAGAACAGAAATAGTCTAGAAAGAAAGAACTTAACCTTGATGACCGGTGACACTGCCCTTACGGAGGAGGAGGAGGAGGAGGAGGAGGAGGACCACAACAATAGTGGTAGGAATTCACAAGTGAAAGGCTAGGTCTTCGGGAGCAGAGGCGACAGCTGTAGGCAGTTAGATATGACAGCATTTGAACTAGGCCTGAATGGGTCCTACTTACACAGGTGCAGACAGCTCCTGACCGAATGTGCTCTTCAGTTTTGAGTAGAAACAAACAATGAGATATTTGAGATCACCATTATTGGACAAGCCACACAAGTATTCACATTACCTGGAGTGCAAAACAGAGGGATAGCTTGATGGTAAAGGATGTGCAGCTGAATCCTTGCTAAGGCCAATAAGCATGCCATGCTTATAATCTTTCATAGGGGTGGGTGGATGTTAGATTACCATGCCATAGGGCATGCACATGCCCACACCCCAGAATATGATCCTTTATTATTCGCTTCATGTATACCGCTTTAGGAGTCTCTATACTGCTAGCACAAAAGCAGTTGGCACTCAACACCAAGGATGTCAATGATAGGTGCTCTTGCATAACCCGGATTTCTCCCTTATGTAGTCCTCTAGCTGCTTACTGGAGTTTGAGAATGGGTCTGGGTGCAAAGCAGAATTTAAAGTGAATTGTGTTGCCAAACACCGTGAGGCAGCCAAAGTGCCACAAAAGAGTTTGGTAGAAATAACGGTAATGTAAAAAAGCGGCCTTGGCAAAAACACAAAACTAAAAAGGAGGCAGAAGGATGGAGGAGAGGTTAAAAAAAACGCAAGAGCTCTGTGTTGACAAGAAGCTATAGAGCTTTGCAAGACAAGATCAAAACATGCATTTGGTGCCATCAGCGCATGGTGATTACTGTTGCTTTTGACTGAAATACCATGATCATGGAGAAATGTATTGTAATGAAAGATGATGCGTAGTCTGGGTCTTGTAATTACGCCAAGTATATTTATTCTTAAGTTATAGAAAGATAGTAAGTTCATTAAGTGCCTCTTAAGTTGTCCCTTAAGTTGCCCCCACCAGGAGCAGCCTCCTGGCTGCTCAGCCCTCCAGATCAACTGACACTCCACTCAAACAAACACACACCAACATTCTACATGACCTCATCACAAGCTGAGCAGGTAGGCAGAGAACTACTGAAAGGAGAGTGCAGCAGGTAAAGGAAGATTACAACACATCTCCCCCATTATAATATGAAAAACAATTAGAAAGTGTGAAGCTGTTAGACACACGTTAGAGCACAGGAGGATGCATTGAAAGCAGTGAAAAGAAAAGGGACATCACCTCCGATTGCTATGAAGACCATAACAGACAAATGTAAGGAAGTAGTGTAGTGGAACAACAAAAGAGAGAGGAAAGATGCATGAAATAAAACATGCCACCTACCCCTTTTATAACACCATGAAATAAAACATACTACACATCCTACCCCTTTACTCAATATTGTATAGAGATGGTGTGCACTTCTTCAGTTTCTTATGGACAGACAGTTGGCTTCTTTTGCTTGCTCTTCTTCAGTTTCGTATTGACAGTCAGTTAGCTTCTTTTTGCACTCCTTCAGTTCCATATGTATACGCCAATTCAATGTAGATCACGTAAGATCCCATCCTCGTCGCCAGTATTGTAATGAAAGATGATGCGTAGTCTGGGTCTTGTAATCACGCCAAGTATATTTATTCTTAAGTTATAGAAAGATAGTAAGTTCATTAAGTGCCTCTTAAGTTGTCCCTTAAGTTGCCCCACCAGGAGCAGCCTCCTGGCTGCTCAGCCCTCCAGATCAACTGACACTCCACTCAAACAAACACACACCAACATTCTACATGACCTCATCACAAGCTGAGCAGGTAGGCAGAGAACTACTGAAAGGAGAGTGCAGCAGGTAAAGGAAGATTACAACAAAATGGTATTTGGTAAATAGCAATTAGAGGTACCAGACTTTCTCCTTCCAAAAACGGCACTGGCGTGGGGCAACTTTGGCCACAAGTCAGGAATGGAAACGAGGGCATGCAAGTGATAAAGGTGCGCACATGACAACTATAATGTGTCATTGAGCATTCAGGAGTCTGGCTGCCATATTTTATGTTCTTTCCATTGTAGCCTGGAAGACTCTCCTCTACATATGTAGAACGTACTAAAAGGGACCTCTTGAATGAAGCAGCAATTATATAATTACTTAGATGTTTCCCATTTTGCAACTATTGCATGGTTTTGTGCACTTTTAGGAAAACGTATTCCACCCACTCAAGGGGGTGTCTGGATGAGTAAGCAAAGGCATAAGGACTGCTGTGCCAGTACCCCCGGGAATTACTCTTGGTCGGGATCCCCTGTGAGCAACCCCTGCTAGAGAGGGGTTCCATCAGAGAAGATTCGGTTTAGATTTTAAATTAGGAATGGCGCGCCCTGGGCCCAAATGTTCTCTGTAACAAACGTGCCTGGGCCTTACATCCGACAAAGGCCCATCAGGGATCTGAAGGGAGAATTGTGACGAAGCAGAAAGCGCGCGGCGGTTTCTGATTACATCACGGGTATATGGAGTCCCGGCAGGGTCACCAGAACCCGCATGGTGGTATCGCTTCCTCGTAATGAGTCTGTTGGTCTGCAACGGGAGATCTGTCACATCCTAAACCAGCGCCCCTGGCCCCTCGTGGTAGTTTCACAATGCCTGCAATGTTGTATGTCCTGGGTCTATCCCCCAGGCGTGTGCTTTGCTGCCAGACAAGATCTGAACGGGATAAGCAGCCTCAGCCTTTTGAAGACCTTAACAGAGTGTGTAAGGGAAGTGACTGCAGCGGTACTGCTTATCAAAGCAACATGCTTTGCATGCCTATCACAACAGGGAGATGACACCCGCCACAGTTAAGGGGATGGAGGGCGTGGGCTGTTTGCATTTAGTGCTTAGACCCAGAACGACATTATCTGCCGCTTCCCAAACTAGGTCACTGTATAGAATCTCTCTGTGTTAAACCAGAATAAAAGACATGTTGAGGAACAATCGGGAGTTCGGGAGATGTACTCTTTGGTCCAGACTTTTGAGTGAGTCGGTACGTTTTGCAAGTTCCTTAAAACTCCGTCCACTTCGACCCAAGTATTAACCATGAATATGCATTTTGATGTTTTATTCCAATGCTACTGTTCGTATTTCGCCTAAAATAGAGAAAGGGGGTGTTTCACACGCACTTTTTTTTTGGGGGGAAGAGGAGGGAGGGGATTGAGGGGGGATGGGGGAGCAAAGCACATTGCTTCAACACATTTTCCCCATTGGTTAAACTCTAGAATACAATACATCAGGCTGAAAGGCCCTCCACAAGGCACATTGAGGGGAAGAGCACTTTAGTTATTTAGGCCTGTTGCACTATTTACATTCATTTCCATTCCCCCAGGGGCCTTTCCAGACTCTGGCGCTCTGGAAGGCGGTGGCAGGCAGGCACGCAAGGCTCTGCTCGAGCCCTGCTAATGTCATCACTTGAAACAGGAGGGAGCTGCAGGGGGACATTCCAGTGTGTGCATCTCAGGCACCACATGTCCAACTCTTCCCAGGCCTCCCTTGTCCTTTCTCTCTGAAGCTTTTTTTTATTAATGTTTTATTTTAGTGTAAGGTAGGGATTCACTCCAGAGCCACATTTTCCTGCTGGCAAATGACAAAAGAGAAACAATGCCTTCTGTTTTATGCTGCAAAGGAAAAATCACATTATCCTCACACGTCATATTTCATTACAAGAAATAAACAGACCACCCTTCAAACGCACTTCAACGCACTCCCAAGTAGTGCCCGTGCGGAGCACTTCCTCTGAACACAGCAGGGGGAAAGAGGCATGTGTTGCCCTGGCTCTGTGTGACACAATAGCAGAGACAGCTGTGCATGCCCCCTGTCTGCTAGCCCTGACAGCCCAAGAGGGTCACCTTTCATGACGTTGCTTCAAGGCAGCAATCATTTTAGAAGATGCATACAGTAAAGTACTGCTGCTCTCTGTATGTTTAACCACTGCCGAGTTAAGAATGTACAAAACAACAATGGGAGAGGTAGGGAGAGTCAAGAGGCTTCTCTCAGTCCCCGGTTCAATGTAGATAAACAAAAAGAGAGAGGCCAAATCAGTCTCAGAATAGCCACTAAATTGGAGCGAGATAGAAAAGGATCACACACTCACTTTGGGTGAATAGGAAAGCCCTCACACACCGACCTGGTCAGTGTCATGCTTCATCATCGGGCCCCACCAAAGAGGCAGAGTGCCTCTTCGGTGTGCTACAACGCCAGAAAGACTGCGGAGCTGGTTGTGTGAAGAAGGGCGTGTTGTGAGGGTGAGTGAAATTAAAAGTGTCTGGAAGAGTATCAGGAACAATTTTTTTTTAATAGATGATGCCTAAGACACGTATTTACAAGTATTATGTGTCTGAATTTCGTTGCCAAGGTTTAGGAATGGTAAAATTCAGAGAAATACAATAAATCAGTCAGTCAACATGTTTCTGCCATTTAAAAGGCGTAAATTTACCAAGGCATTCATCAGGACTATACCCCGGCGGTATGGACTCTCTAATCGTCCACCCTAACCTAGGGACGTGAAAGTGAAAAAAAGGTGAAAAAAGTGCATAAAAAGGGAGAGCAAAGGCTCGATCCCAAAAAAACCTCCAAATTCAGGAGAGTTGCTGCACTTTGGCGCTACTTGCACCATGGGTCTCGGGAGGGGGGTTGGAGCGTGCCTGGCACATCGCCCTTGAAGCTCACAGCCCGCTGGAAACCTAGGATCGGCCTCAGAACCGGACCCCGACGATAAGAATGTATACATATTAAATTCCATAGGATTATATAGATGCCAACCTCAAATGTTCAGAGCTCTTACTTGCTTCACTGATGCAGTTATGCCATTTCTCTTCGACATACATGGCTGAACAATTTCTTATCCTATCACACTTTGTGATAGGGTGCTCTGTCCCTCTTGGGGTCAAACACAGCTATATTAAATCACTAAAGTAACAAACAATATCGCCTCTGGGTAAATATAGCTCGCGAGGGGGTTAACCACCCTGTTGCTCCGCGGAAGCTTCCAATAAAGTCCAAACGTAGAAAGAGAATTCCTGAACAAAGATAAACTTGCTGCCAACATGAACTGCAATCCAAAATCCTTCAACATTTTAATAGCCGGAAATCATAAGGGGGAGGGTTTGCAGTTCACTTGTGAATCTCCAGAATCTGGAAATTGCTGCCACAACCACTGGGCAAGGTAACTCGTGTAGCCTCTCAGCCGTCGGTTTTAGATCTCGCTAACAGGAAGCTTTATGGCACAATTCCAATACTTACAGCGGGCCTTGTATCAGCCCACGCTTTTCATTGGATTGCTGGTCAACCTTATTACCATACTATTCAATGGCTTACTACCATCTTGTGTTGGTCTTGAATAGTCTCTAACATTCTTTTCAGTGGATAACTAGTATCTTTCCATTCAGTAAACAATTTTTTTTTTTTGCTTTGGCACTCCATCGGAGTGGATGTGTTTTTTTTTTTGCTCTTTCATCAATGTGCTACTTTCCCATTCAGACCACCACACCTCCACACTTGGCTGGTTACTCTCCCAACACTCAGCTCATCTGTTGCTTACCCCAACCCTACATGTTAGCATTGTTTTTAAATAACCCCTGCACCCTTGCACCCTGCCCACAGAGCCACCTTCAGTGTTTACATGAGCTCCAACCCTTTGCTACCACAGCTCCTCCTTTAAAATAAAAACTTTTATGGGGCGCCAAGTATCTGCAATTTACTATCATGCTGTTCATTTCTAAAATGTGCATTTGCACACTTTTTGTTTTTTCTTTTAGTGTCCCACTCCAAGATGGGCATCTTGAAACTGTATTTAAAGAAAATGGTGGCCAGTTCACCAAGCATGTGTGCACAAGCATAGTGACGAACATATGAATACACATCTTCACACCGGAGCACCTCTAGCAACATGTATACAAGTGCATGCATAATGACACACTTGTATATACATCTTCACACTTTTTTTATGTGTACTCAGCATTGCAGAATACAGAAGGAAAAAAATACAAAAAAGTGAAGGATGCAATTCTTGAATTATTTCGAGACATTAGTAATTACTCTGTTGTTTTCAGTACTGGCAAGAACCATAGTGTTTCTTTTCGCCTATGCTGAACAGCATTTCAAAGAATATTGGCGAAGCTAAAAGGTCTGCATTGGCAAAGCAGAAAGGCTAGACCTACTGAATTCATAAATCAACACAAATGTTTGGTACAGGTCAGGAAAGTTGGGAGTTCACTGCATACATTTCAAGTTCGTATTGTAATTTGAAACAATGACGACTTATTTTATTCTACTGCCGTACTTATATGTGCCTTGTTACTCATTCAGATTTTCACAGGAATTTTGGTGCCACGTAGTAAAAACTGCTGAATGGATCATTTTTAAAACAAATATGAACTGATGTGAAGCTTGGTAAACCACACAATTTGTATTTGGTATGATGAAGGCCATGCCTATTACATGAAGCCTGGAGGGCACAGCTGTAGACTGCCCACTAGGGGAAAGAATGCGAAAGGGGAGAGGGTGCAAGACATGACTGTAGGATACACCCTGTACCCTTTGCCCAGAACCTGCATAGTTTGTCCAAATGTCATGCCCTGTGGTCTCTGGGTTTATACTCTTCATCTAAAGCCTGTAGACACAGCCAAATGTTGGGCCCAATAAACGCAAGCCAGAGAGATTGAGAGTAAGGAGAACCAGAGCTCTGCTGAGTGGGCAACGAAGTAAGTAAATCAGAACTCACCCAAAAAAAAAAAAAACACGGGACTAAAGGTAGTCTTCTAAGATCGGCAAGTAACCAAATTAGATAAAGGAAATCTGTTAATGTCACTAAAAAGGGACTTTATGGTTAGACTCAATGTAAAACAACTAAAAGCTCCAAGTGCACTGTTTAACTTCCAAACAACTTTGCTTGCGTCATCACCTGATGCCACAGAAGCCCCCCCCCCACAAAAAGCCCCTTTACGTACAAATATGGGCGATAAGAGAAGAATAGAGCATTCTTTACTATAGCCCGCCGTAGCAGGCTATACCGGTTTATACCGGTTATTAGAACATTGGAACATTGGTAGCACCATTGAAAACAATGGAGTAGCTCTGGGCTTATAATGGCTAGTATAAGCCCGGAGCTCCAACATTCCAATGATTGTCTTTGTTCACAGCTGTGGCTGTGAACAAAGTCTTCAGGGAGCCTGAGGGGATTGCAATCTCCTTGCGCTCCCTGAAGCCTTTGTTTAGTTTGTTATAACATTCTGCCCTCTAGGGCAGAATGTTCTAATAGCCTTATAGCTATAGCTAAGTGGAGAAGCGTGGCTCAGTGTTTAGAGGCGGCAGACCCGGAAGCTGAGATCGGCCGTGGACCAGGGTTCGATTCCCCGCCTCGGCGGGTCTCGGGCTCAAAATTCCACGGACTCGACAATTCTCGCTCTGGTGCCTACTCGACTCACAGGGTCACACTCTGCGACTCTGGGCAATAGCTTGCTTAATCTCCACTACGGCCCCTCGCGGCGGGATGCCTGGCTTTCACCTTGTGGATACCCTGCCGGGGTATCTCACAGGGGAATACCAGGACGGGTTCCCCAAGCAAGCGCCTTGATACCTTCGGGTGATGCGTGCGCTATATAAGTCGCAATACATAGCTCTTTGTAGCTGCGCTATAAGTCCTGCTCCCTTGTTAAAGTCTCTCGCCTTCGACTCTGGACTTTAACGCTGGAGCGGGCCTTTAATAGCCGGTATAGCCCATATTAAAGGCCAGCTCCCGCGTTAAAGGCCAGAGCCGAAGGCGAGGGACTTTAACAAGGGACGGGACTTTAATAGCCGGTATAGCCCTGCTACGAAGGGCTATAAAGCTATTAGAACATTCTGCCACTAACAAATAAAACGAAGGCTTCTCGAAGCTCGAGGGGAATCCCCTCGAGCTTCGAGAAGCCTTTGTAAAACATTGGAATGTTGCTCTGTGGGTCTTTATTGGCCCGTAGAAGCAGGGAGCACTCCATTGTCTGCAATGGAGCTCCCAACATTCCAATGTTCTAATACATGATACGACTGCAATAAGATGTAGATATTACGAATCAGTGTAACTGCAGCAACCACCACCATCATCATTTCCGTGTAGATCGTCTATGTTGACTGGTACTGCAGGCCAACAACTCCACTTTGTGTCTATGAAGAGATCTATGAATTAAGAGCAGAACTACAGCAGTCTCGTATGAACAGTTGCGTCATCTATAGGGGCATCCCGATGTCAATGGTACTGCAGCCTTACAACTACATTTAGTGTGTAGGAAGAGGTGCCTCACGTGAAGTGTAACTACACCAGCCTTTCATGGCCCCACAGAGTAGTGTCCTCATCTGCATGTTGATAATGGAATTCCAGCCATACCACTGCTCTGAATGCCTGTGAGCATGTTGAGGACTTGGCAGTAAACTGCAGCTTCCTTTGTCCTCATCTGAGCGCCAGAGCATGGCTTATTCGTCAGTAGAACTGCAGCAACCTGACTCTGGGTAGGACAAGTGTGCTTGCTAAGTCAGTGATGTCATTGATTAAGTCATCTGAGCCATCTGTGTGGACAAGGGCAGAGCATGGGCTGGTGGAAGGTCTGGGCCTGTAGCTAATCAAAGCAGGGAAATAAATCTTCACTTCCGCCTAGGCTTTTTGGATCTTAATCAGAATGCCCCTTCAACTCAAACTCAAGGGGAACACACACACACTAGTTATGTATAGCCAATATGAATGTATACAGCAGTACACCGCTCTTCAAAGTTCAGCACTACAACCTCATGCAACTCCTTCGTGTGGCATAACCAACTAAGGGGCCACGATGAACGCCTTCCGTGGCTTGCTCAGGGACCACAGCCCCCTCAGCTGGTCGGATGCTCCTCAGATGTACAGCACCCACCCTTTCATTCTGCAGAACAAGACACAAGAGTCACCTTCACAGCGAATTGGCGCTGCCTAATTAACAATGTGCAATGACGACCACTGTGGAAAGTTAAGAATATAGCAAATGCGGGAGTTTCAGCGTCCTTTATTCGATAGCACAGTAGCATTGGTTGTTCCGACACCTGAATGGATAACATTCGATCCGTCTTTACGTGGCTTTTGCTACTCTAACTGTGTATATATGCACACACACCACAAAGCATTCTGTCTGCTTTGGGTATTGCGCCACCTAGTGTTCTCGTGTTCGCCGCCCCTGCGGTTGCCTCTTGGAGCGGGGAGCGTCTGCTTTGTGTTGCGGGCAGCAATGCTGTGCGTCCTCGGACGCCGCTGCTCCCCGGCCATCGATCACCGAGCAGGGGACAGCACGCCCTACTCGGAGCGGTCACCGGAGTGAAGCTGAGCATCAGGCTTGACGTTTATTAATGGAGAGAGACCCAAGTTATCCTTCATCTGGTTAACTACTTAATTAAATTCCAGGCCCCCTTCCCTCTTAAAAAATTGCAACCCCATGCGGAGAACAAGGCGTGGATCGTGTAACACAGACAGAAAGGCGGATTGGGGGGAAGGGGGGCGAAGGGGTTCGGGATGAGGAGAAGGCTGGGCTAAATTGCAGCTAAACAGGGCAGTATAATGACGCCCAAGGACGGGCTCCTTGCGCCTTGCCCCTAAATCAAGAGAGCAAAACGCATATATCCCTTTTCTAAAGCTAGAAACTTGAAGGCAATATATGCAACAAAATGACCACTAGGAGAAAGTTATAAGTTTCACAGTTATGAAAATTACGGCACTCCAGCGCTGTATCAAAAATCCACGTGCACTATGGCCACTTTCACCGTTTTAAGGTTAAGCCGTGATAATATGTCTACATTAGAAATGCAAAGTTTGTTGGGAGCGGTATAGACCAGCACATCACATGGCATGTCACAGGGGTACAAAACCCACACTTTTATTGTGCATCCTACGTGAGGGATCGGCTGCGGGCACGCCCGGCCACATTATACGCACCCATACACGCACACATGCGCTCCCAGACCACCACTGTAGACATTCCTCCTTCCTGCTGAGGTTAGGAACAAATGCGAGCTGGGCCAGTTTTAAAACCCCTGATCCTCGGCGGATTCCAGGCCCTGACGGGACCCGGCGCGTGGTGGCACTGCAGGTGGACTCCACGGGGGTGCCCCGTCGCCCTCCGTGGGGAGAGATACCCTAGTCTGCTGGGAATGCAGAATGCCACCGCAGAAGAATGCCAAGGGGTCTGTGAACCTCTCTCCACTGCCTCCCTCCTGCTTCCACACCCACTCTTCACTGATGGAGCCTAGCCTCCTTCCTAGAACTGCTACATGCCCCCACCCACCTCTTGCACGGTGCTGGCATTGAAATGTAACCCCTCTGCCTCAAATTTACCTTTAGGCGCTACGTTTGTGGCCGTGAATTATGTGTGCGCACGCCAGTATCCCGCTCATTCTATATGTATATCTTTGCAAGTCCTATTCTTGGTATTTTTGGTATGCAAAGAGTATCCTACTCTTGTAGTATATTATCAGAGTTGCCACTTCTAATGCCACGTGTGCACTTCTAGGTATTCCAGCTCTTGGACCGTTTGCATACCTTGTTGTACTGCAAGAGTTCCTACTTCTTGGACTGTCCATATACAGAAATGAGTCCCTCTGCCTGCTCTGCAAGTCCATCTTAAGATATATCTCACTTCTTGTACTGTATATACAGTGAAGTATCCTACAAGTAGTAATGTTGGGGTGCCCTGTACTATCCCACCCCCTTGTTCTGCCCATATAACTTTAGGGATTATGCTTGTATGTATACAGCAGTGCCGGCTGGCAGGGAGAACAAAATATACATTTAAAAACACACTTACCTTCTCACAGCCACCATCTCTCCTCAGCTTCACTTCCTGAGTCTTGGAAGCAGGAAGAACACAGACTCCCCTAAGCCAATTGGTCCGAGAGCCGTAGTTCGGCGCTCAGATGGGGACAGGGAGCATGTGAATATTTCCCACCGGGTTGTGCATAACAGCCTGGTGGGAGTATGTAAAGTGCGCATTACTGTTTGGCCGCAAGACGAACAGCCAAGCCGCACACTTAACTGCATGAACCACTCCTCTCCCTGTGGCACCAGCCCAACCTCGCCCCGTATCTCCGAAAAATAAAATAATGTTATTATCGTTTATTTTTCCTGTTCTGAGAGCAGGGGGCAACGCTTCTCCGCCTTAGTGGAGTTGCGTTCCTGGTATGCAGTTAAAGAGCCCACCTTGAGCACTGTAGTATTCGAATTGCTGTAGGCATCTGATGAATTGGAAAAGGTGCAAATCAAATTTTACTTCCCATTTCACAGTAGAATCTGAAAGCAACCATGATTTGTTAATTAAACAGAATGATAGATTTATACGGACAGCCCTGGAGATCATCTTAGGAGATGAGGTTGCAGATACTATTTTTAAACACTGTAAGCTTGATTGAAGACAATGGAGTTGTGAAGGGCCAATAATGGACATTGGAGACATGCTCCAACATTCTAACGCTTGTCTTATGGTTAATCCCTTTTTAATATAGAACACTCAGCGCCAGTGGGTGGAACGTTTCAATACATCATAGATCTTCTGCCTCAGGTCAGTCCTCTGTCCTCTTTACAGACCCTTGCCTGCGGCATAGGCTATAAAGGGCCTTTAAGGACCGTTCTAGTGGTCTGCAGAAGGCTATAATGCTATATTAAGAGAAAATATTTTTGTGCTCAACAACATGGCAATTTTAATGAATTGGAAACTAATTTCCAGGTTGGTCTCAGGAGGAAGGAGTTTGTTTCTATAAAACCCTACAACAAATCGAAGTTCAAATAATATACTATCGAACAAAAATTGGTTACTGTAGGCTTCCAATTGTTTGTGGTAATTTTCGATAAATACCAGAAGCTCACTCTTTTTGCTGCAGTGATCAGTCTGGAGCTCTTTTCCAGTGTGCCATGCCATACACTTCTCAGATCAGTAATATCAAGCCGGAGTAAGTGTCTATTAAAAAAATTGTAAAGTATGAAACGTAGGAGGAAAGTCCACGTCGTGCAGGACTCCGCGACAGGATATAGCATAGATCGCTGGATCATAGGTACTCCTGTGGGACTTAGAACCCTGGGGCACAACTTCTTGTTCCTCCAGAGAAAATAGGCCAGCAGGTCCACAGGACATACCTTCCTAGGTGCACTAAAGAAACTTTATCTCCAAATTAAGATTCTCTCAGTTACAAATTGAGCTCCATAGATGGCACACTAACCCTCAAAGCTAGCTTTGGACGAATATAGTAGAGGGGGTGAACATTTGCATATTTCTCTTAGTTACAGATCTTTCTGATTACATTTAGAAAATGAACAAAAGATGCCCATATCACAACATTAATACCTCTCGAAAATTGATGTCTATAACACATCAGGTCCCAGGATGACGTCTGGGTAAACGGAGTAGTAAATCAATACATTGACGAGGATGTTCACCGCATGCGCGTGGCGCATTTTCCCGCTGTGCGCTGAGAATCGTGGAATCCCGCGGTTCATGACGAGCTCAGCTCGTCATGAGCGTACGAGAGGTGTACCTCATGACGAGCTGAGCTCGTCATCAGCGTGGAAGGGGTTAAGGAATTACATTTTTTTTTTTTTTTTATGTTCACTCAAATTGGTATATATCTGGTCTGCTGCATCACCTGTGGAGAGAGTTTGCCAGGGTGAATCGCCTACACCATTTGCTCACTTGTGCAATGATCAAGGAGTTAAGAGACTGATGCTTGCAGCTTCACAAGGTGCCGAGAGAGGCATGAGCCCCCTGTCTAGCAAAGCTAATCACTTGAACCTGCTTTAGTCATTAAAAGGAGTGATACAGGGTGAAGCCAGGCCACACATCCACGCCGGTTCCGAATGATCCTATATGAGTTAAACTTAATTTCGACCATCAGATTAATGGACATCTAGTAACCAAATTGCCAAAGACAGTGGAAGCAACACACATCACAGGGTTGACATCTTTTCCCCTCATTAGCCCCCTCAATCATTCCTCAAATAGCTGTTGTAGTGCCAAAGGAGCAGGGAAAACAAAGGAAAGTAAACTTTGTTCAGGATCCTGCTTCACTTCCTCCTCTATTATGCCTGAGACAAGGGGTAGAGAGGGCAGTACACAGGGTACCACAAGGACAAGTCAGGGACGGCGGATGATAACACCCTATCTCCTGTCTACGGTTAGTTGTCATCCAAAGCCAAATTCAGGCTATTTACATTTCAGAAACAACCTCACGCCAAGGGTTAGATTCGAATGCACAGTTGCAATATTCAGATATTCAAGCAATTTTATGGAAGAATTAATTGGCCAAATAGGATTGTCTATGACAGTGTTTACTATATCCATTAGAAAACACAACGTAATAGTAAATGAAGAAATATAGACCCCGTATATATTTGCCTTTAAAAAAAACGTAATTTCTATTAAAGTGCTGCATACACTTATGCGCCATAGATCCATGCACTCAAGCCATTAAATCGCCATATTCCAGCTCTATGTGGTATTTTTCTTTAGGATGCGAACAAAATAATTAAGTAAAAATTATAAACAGATAAAACACTCCCATTCCACAATCTTCATTAACTGCACAGATGGAACGTTTAAAACGGGTTAAATTCGACCTATGGAGAGAGGGGTCCCATTGTATTGAACTGTAAACATCCAATCGTGCCACTCTCGGCTGTCACCCCTGCCGAGAAAACAAAATTTGCTAACTCCTTTCCATGTGACAGGAGGTGAGGTTTTGTCACTTAAGGCGTTGGGATGGAGCCGGGGCAAACTGTGTGATATTAGGCAAATAGCCTTTTATCCCCAAGTGCCTCAATTAAAATTACTAATTGTTTCGAACTTCAGAAAATCGCTCTGCTAATCTAGAACTCGTTTCAAATAACTTTGCTGATTGACTGTTTGATCGCTATCGGGGGTGCTGGGTTCGGCTGTTGGAGTGACAGGGCAGCTGGCCATGAAACCATCATGTACCGGCGATTACTCTCTCAGTGTGAGGTTCCCTGCCACATGCCAACGTATTCCTGAAGATCGGGCTCTTGATGTGAAAAAAGTCAAACACAAACACAGGCTTAAAAAGTGATTTGGATAGGGCACGGCCAGCACTAAGTGACGCCAACGTCTCCAGGTGCAAGGGACCCTGAACAGTCCTGCAAGATAGATCTGCTGAAAACAGAACCGTTTGGTTGACTGTAGACAACAGGAAGCACAAGATTAAAGCAACAGGTTCATTACAGAGCAGAAGAGGTCGGTGTGTGTAGGTAAAAAGCCCAAAGGACCCACACCTACAGGTAGAAACCATCCAGGGTTACAATATTACTCATGGTGCAAGGCACAGCAAACTGCTTCTGACTTCCACACAAAGGTGAGAAGTGGTTCTCGCCTCTGCCTTCCCGACAGGCCTTTGACCCTGCACTTCTAGGCCTCCTCAGGATAAAGGATCTGTGAGACATCTTGGATTCTCCTTCACACACTCCAACACCAGCAGTGGTATTGTGTATGCTTTATGTGGTGAATGGACAAGGTGAGACCCTTAAAGGTGTCTCTTGCCACGTTAGGTCAGGACACTAACTAGTGTCCCTCAAAGTGCCAGAACATGCACTTTGTTAGCCTGGGGCAAGGCTGCTTGTAGGTAAGACCACTGGTATATTTGACTCGTGTTCCACACCTCATACATTAGTTCACTGTCAATAACCACCCATGCGTAATAACCCCGTCAACTATCATCTTCTCCTGTGGTCCTCAAGCAGAAACCAACAGGCAAAACCCCAAACTAATGGAGGGCAGCAGGCCCTCTATACTTCCCGTGCAGTATTTTCACGTCGAGTGCCCTGAAGGGTGCAGAATATCCACCTGCTGCCAGTGGCATGGACACAGTCAAAACTTGCATAGTTAAAAACAATAATCCATTTGTTTCCTCAGTTATTGTAAAGGGTGCAACAAAGTTTTACTCACACTGACTTACTGGTACCTAAGCCTTCGCACCCCACCCTCTCAAGGGAAGGGGCAACGAAGAACACCAAAGCAGGGCCAAAATGCTTGAATCTGCAGTTGTGCCAGAGCTGGGGGCAAAGGGCATGTTTAGGTAAAGGTTTGACCCACTTTATGCACATGGCAAAAACCTTTGCAACACAGAAGACCAGGACTATAGTGCAGTAAGCCTAGTAGATCAAATTAAGGAATTAATGCTTTATCACCAAGAAACCAGTGGTTGATTGATTGACACACTGTGTGGTGTACTCAGGCCCTACCTTCCACACCATTGATCCTAAATGACATTACTTTGGTGCACAACACAGCGAAGCAAATGCAGACTCAGACTCTAAAAGAGCAATGCAGGGACATGATCCCTTATCACGGTAATTTACCAATCCCTGAGAGGGAACTAAGAAAAACTCACCAGAACATTTCAAGTTTTTCAGGATAGTGACAAGAGCACTTGCTTCTTCTAGAGTATGCCCATCAAATATTGGAATACAAATGTTGAAACTAGTTGAAGTCAATGACACTGAACTCTGACAACCTATAGGACGAGGCCTAGGTTCTGCAAGAGCCTGCAAGGTGCCATGGCAGAAACAGGGATGGGCTTGCTTTCAAGGGCACACACACGGTGTCATAGTGCTGCAGCACATTTGGGTGACTTTTCACCCCTTATAATGGTCATTGCAGTAGTTTAAATGTGTACTTAATCATTCTGTCAACATTCATCCCCCAAGTCATACTGAGGCCTTAGGGGGGAAGTTTATGGAAACTTCTTAGCACTCACAGGGATATGCCTTTATGCCTGCACAGAATCACTATTTAAATCAATTCATAGGAACGGAAGCATTGAAATCACAGCATTTGGGAGAAATACTGAAAAGTAGTGACTGAAGACACGAAATTGCTTAGTGAGTACTTTTGGAGTAATCCAGCAAGCGATAGCCTGCACATATATATGCACATATATAGGGGATACCATAAGCATCACCCAGAACCTGGTATTCTCAAAAGACAAATCAGATGAGCCCACCTTCTTTTTGGTAAGGGTGGGTGGTAGATGGTTTTACTGTGAACACTTCCTTCACTTAATGAAATAAGGAGGAATTAAAGTTAGTCATGAAACCCTTATATTTAAAATCGAGGTCAGATGGTTAGAAATGTGTGCCATGGTGAGCAAGATATCCAAGAGTGCTTCCAACATCTCCACCCCAATACCACCACGATGAACGTATACTAGTGAGCTGATCGACTAGTCTTCGTGACTCATGTATGCTTTGCTTGGGAGTGGACAGCCATGTCCGCACTGACGACAGAGAGGGCGTTGTGAAACCACCTCTGGCCCGCGAGGTCTATCTGATGTCAGTATGAAAGGCCAGCCCTTCTCCTCTCCACCTTAGACTTCAGGAGCCACTTAACCCCCCCCTACTGACATTCTGATATAATCACCACCATGCCAGCTTTAAGAAATACTTATCTTTTGGCACTCAACTTGTGTGTGCTTTAACTTCCTTAACCTGAACAGTTCATAAAGTTATTTCACTATGAAATGTGGTCAGAAGATACATTTACTAATGCTTTCTCATTTCTTCCCACAGTAGATTCTTCTGAGTCTGTTATTGTCCTTATTTTCCTTTTCAGTTTCTAAATTGTGCCCTTTACATTTTCCCTCCTTTACGAATCCTTTATGGACCTTGCTTGTGGTCTGGGATGAACTTGTGTACCCAAGGCTTAAAGTGCTACACAAATTAAGCTGTTCATTCGTGCTTGGGCCTAGTTAAATGTTTCAATATCACATTTTGCAGAACAGATTATTCTGGGTTTGCAGGCGCCCACAAAAGGGTTAGCATAGCACAAGGCCTCTTCCTGCCCCAACTAGGGGGACTGATTTGAGCCCCCACTGCCCGGGCTGGGAAACAGCCATTTCAATGTGGTCATAACTATGTATTACCATTAACACAAATCCTTTATAATGAACATGCATTTACCATGCATGCCCACTACCACGAAACCTTTACCACAAATATACCTTTACCACAAATATGCCTTTACTACGCATGCCTTTTCAACTAATTTCATTCTAAAAAGGCATGAATGGTAAAGGAATATGCATGGTAAAACTTTTAAAGGCAAATACAATACAATTGGCTGGACTTATCAGTTGAGCCGAATCCGGGCACAACATAGATCTATACATAGAATATAATATAACAAGCTTCTGCGGCGCTGTCGACTATGGAAAGCCACCCGGCTTTAATTATGTCAGACACTGCTGTTTCCTGTACCCCACTCCATCCCGCCCCCTTGAGCACCGTGGCTCGTACTGTAACAGTAGGGTGACACCTGCGTACAAGTGCTAAAGCCGCCTACTGAGCTTTTCTCCAGTCCATCTTGGGACCACTAATAGGGTGGTAAATGCAGGGAAAGAGTACTGCTGTGAGACTAAGAGGGCGCCATATCTGGTCTGTAGCTATGTTATAAGTGCTGTCGCGTTCCTCTGTGCTTCTGGTTACCATGTGGGTTTAATAGTGGTTGTGTGGGTTTAAGCGTGGTTGTGTGTGTTCAGCTGTCAGTGCTTGTGTTAATGTTACAAGCACACACCTTGTAACATTAACACAAGCACTGACAGCTGAACACACACAACCACGCTTAAACCCACACAACCACTATTAAACCCACATGGTAACCAGAAGCACAGAGGAACATATATTGCTAATCACAATATTTATATCACCACGATATAAATATTGTGATTAGCAATATATGTTTGCTATTAGGTAAAGGTATGTGTGTTGACATGCTGTTCATGTGATTTTATGGATTGATGGGTGTTCTGTTGGGACATGCATATATGTGTGTAGATAGATGTCTGTGGTTTGTTAGTGTAAATAGGAACGCAAGTTAGTATGTGAAGCCAGTGGGTATCTGTGTGGGTGTATCTACCAGTGTAGATGTCAGCATATGCATTGGAAATTGTGTTTACTAGTATTAAGGGGTATCTATGAAGCGGATAAGGGATTTATACTTGTGTAGTAAATATTTCCACGCATATGTCTTTACTAACCATGTCTTTACAACAACATTTTAACAGTAGAGGCATATGCGTTGTAACAGCATTAGTGTTGTAAAAAGTTTCTTTATAAATGCATGTGTGGTAAAGCTGCATATCCTGTACTGACGATGTTGTAAAGGCATGCGTGGTATTTTCATGCACTGTTCGGTCATACAACTCCCCCCCCACCCCCAACCCCAAGCGTAGTACAATATTCTACTGCAGCTCTACATCACAGAGTTTGTTCTTCAGGGGTAGTAGGTAAGCTTCTGTAGTGTATGGTTCTGTCAAGTACGATAGTGTTGTCATACAGTAAGCTCAGTGAAATAATTTAATAAATACAAGTAGTCTCTATACCAAGTGTTCCAAACGCACGGATAATAGCACAAACTGCTCTTCTGGGATTAACATAATTCTGTAACGCTTCCCCCCACCTTAGAGAACTCCAGTTACCTCGTCCCTCACCCACCGTCTCTTGGCGGCTTCCATCCAATGCCTTCTATTAGACACTTAAACCAGCTGTGAGCAGCATCCTTTCTACAACATGCATGGGGGGCGCGAGGAGGGGGTGGGGGGGGGGATCCAGACAGACTGGGCAGGACCCCGATTCCCTGGAGACCAACATTTGACTTCTGCAAACCAAGAATTTTCTACCCGGTGAAAGGTTAAGCGAAAATCAGTTGTTTTTAATCTGCTTTTTTACCGCAGACTTCTCTTCAGAATGCACAGCCAAGCCCGCGCTTGATGGATGGCCTGTGCTTACCAGAAGCCCAGAGTGCTGCAGCAGATGTCGCTGTAGCAGGGTAAGGCAACCTACCTCAGAGTATGGGCAAGTCGCTTCATTGGCCAGCTTTCAATGTCACACCAACCACGCTTGTGTGTGGAGTCAGGCCTGTGGGTCCTAGCTGCTTCTTTATGCAAAGATGGGATTTGGTAAACACTTGTTAGCAAGCGCTCTTGGTCACTGCCTTGGCAGTTCATCACGAATTGAGAAGGTTTTCCAACATAGGGTGCAAGAGACAGAAATATCTAGCGCAGTAAAATGCATAAATGTCATGTGTCATGTGGTCAGAGCTTAAGTTTTTGCCACGCTCTCTGGATGCCATGTGCTTGCACAGAGATTTCCTTTTTTGGAGTGCAATTCTCCTCTCTCGCACTTGTTCACATTCTCTTTTCCCGGATCTGAAGGGGCATACAGGCATCGCATCACTCTGGGACTCGAGGTGTACTTTTGTAGCCTTGATGCAGTGGTTGTAGTGTATTGTAAAAGCACTTTAGTTATTGAAAAGTCTTGCAAATAAATAATGTTGCAGAGTTGGTGTTTCATGCGATACCACTGTATTGTTGTAGTGGGATAACTGCTAGGTTGCTTTTCCAAATATCAGTTACATAATGGAGAGTTGGTGTAGAACAGTTGTAGTTTTGTAGTCCTATTGTGTATGGTTGCCGCTCATTAAGGGTCAAGTTTTGCACAGTAAGTGTTGTAGATGTAATACTGCAGTGGGTTAGCGGAAGTGATGCGTGTGTACAGCATATTCATGGAGTAAGGGATAATTTAGGCCGAACGTAAAAAACTTGCATGTGCATGGACCGGAGATCAAACCATATTGAGATTCCGTGCAAAGGAACACTACTCCTGGAGTTACAATCAATCAGCATTTGTATAGCACAAGCACTGTCACCGGTAGGGGGTATGTGGGCACTGAGCGTGCTAGTGTCTGTTGAAAGCCAGGTCTTGAGCTTATTTCTGAAGCCTGCCAGGGAAAGTGCTGTGTGGAGGGGCAGGGCATTCCAGGTCTTGGCCGCAATATAGGACAAGGAGCGCCCCCCGCTGCAGTTGCAAAGGATGCGGGGGGGGCGAGGGAGGCAGGTCCCAGGCCTTGTATTAGTGCGTGAGGATGTTGAACTGATGTCTCTTCTGAATGGGTAGCCAGTGCAAGTTTCTGAGGTGGGCCGTGATGTGGGTCCGCACGGGGAGGCCTAAGATGAGTTTGGCCACGGTGTTCTGTATGGCTAGAGTCTTTTGAGGAGCTGGGTGGAGATTCCGGCGTAGATAGCATTGCCATAATCGAGGCAGCTGTTGACGAGGGCCTGCATTCCAGTCTTTCTGATGTTGATTGGGATCCATCTGAAGATTCTGCAGAGCATGCAAAGGATGTGGAAGTAAGAGGAGGCAATTGGGTTGACTTGTCATTTCATGGTTAGTTGGCTGTTGAGGATGATGTTGAGGTTGCATGCATGGTCTGTTGACGTGGGTGTTCAATACTTCTGTTCTGTCGAAAGTTGAGTTTGAGGCAGCTGTCCCTCATCCATTTAGCTACATCAGTCATGGCGTTTCAGAAGTTGGTTTTGGCGTTGAAGAGGTCCTTGGTGAGGGAGAGGATGAGTTGAGTGTCGTCGGCGTATGAGATTGAGTCTGTGGGATCGGACGACTTCTGCAATGGGAGTCATGTAGATGTTGAACAGCATGGGGCTGAGGGATGATCCTTTGGCTACAAAGCATATGGTGTCCTTGGGTGCAAAAGTGAAGGGAGGCAGTCAGATGCTCTGTGTGCATCCGGAGAGGAAAATACATTTTAAAGAAGATCCCGCCCATTTTGTAAAGTAAAGTTTAGTTGCTCTTAAAATGAGCCAATGGATTACAGTAGTTACAATTAATACAGATAAGAGTTGTTCCCCCCTCAGAAAAAATGTCCCATTCATTGAGAATCCTCTTAGAGGTAGGACTACAGAACTTGTGCTCACTTTCACACGAGGATGCCTAAGAGCAGCATGTAAAAAAACAATACAGCTGCTCCTCAAAAGAGAAGCACCAAGAAAATGCCAAGCACTGATGACAGATACAAACAGCAGCCTTGGTTTTAAAAGGAGGAATACTAGCTAGCAATAATGTGCTTCAACACGTGATGTGAAGATTATGTGAATGAAGGCAGGCTATTTTCCACCAAGGTTTATTTTGGAAACCACAACATTCATAAACCGTGCTTATAAATTAATGCACACTACAGATTATTTAAACATCTTAGGCGCTTTTGAAGTAGTCTACAACCTGAAGATAGCCCTACGTTTCTCAAAGGAAGTAGTCAGTCTGCTCTCATTATTAGCAACCGGTCAGTTAGATAATTCGTTCAGTGACAGGAACAGGATGTGACGGGATAGGCAGAAGATAGCCTCTCATATTCAGCCAAAACATCAATATGTAGAGTGTCAGTTTCCCATCGTCACTGCCGTAGGCCTCAAGGTGTATGCACCTGTGTGGTTGTATGTGAGCCACATGCAAGTCATACATTGAGGATGCGTTTTCTCTGTAAGCTAGTATGAGCTCTTAGCTTCTTCTTAAGCATGTGACCTAGGAGGCACTATGCTATCCAAGGAAATATCAGAAAATTAGCTATGGCAGCCTTCCTGCCCCCAGCTCACCCTCTCCTTTCCTGTAAACGTTACAAGATGTTCCTTCTCTTCCATATAATATCTCGCCCCATTGGAGTTATGCAGCAAAAAAATGAAAATTAAGCGGTATAAAGCAGCACATTTTGTGATAGTATCAGTTCATTATTCTGCCATTTTTACACCTTAACACTGTCTGGACAAAGGTTTCAACATATTAGTACTAGTTTAACGCCCAAATACAGCAATATGCAACTTAAAGGTGAACAGTCATCCTTTGTGAAGTGTCTTCTCCTACACAGCAAATTAGTATCTTTTGATCCATTTGAACTAGAAACTTTTTTTTGGTCACAATATGGAAATTATGCAGCAGATGATTGATTATGTGGCAAATGTGGTAAATCCATTATTAGGAGGGAAATGTTGCAACATTGCATAATTCCAGTGGCCCTGATAATACCCCATCCACCCCCAAACACTCTGTCCCTACTGTACAATGGATTGCTTAATATGCTCGTACAAATAGCTGCAGACATTTTATGTCTTCATCACACCACCACAAAGCAAACTACAGACTGTGTTAACCTTCCCACTGTTCAGGGCGTACATGTGCCAATGACAGGATGAGCTTTCAGACTGCAAGGCAGAAGTCTGCAGATGACCAGATCTAAGAGCAATGGATAATGTAAGTGGACACCTCCACTATCAAGGAAGGAGATCAGAATGTCCACCAGACCCGAGAACTAATGCTGCCTGTGTCCCATATAAACCGATTATTCTCATAAGGAAACAACCCGCTCTAAGCAATTCCTTCTGCTTCGTCCACTAAAGAAGCATTACATACCCAATAAACAAATTATGTAACTTTGAAGTACCCTCCAGCAGTAGATTAACAACGGGGAGCATATCTAAAATATAAACTGAGGAAAGTCCTGCACTGCCAGCTCTGAACCCAAGGTGCCTACTATTTGTAAAACTTAGACTTAAGAACACTAGACTTCTGTAATTCCCTTTAGTATGTCTGCAGGAACAAAATAAACCGGTCATGAATGCTCAATTAAACCAGCCATAGGAGAACAGACTATGATAAAACAGCCTTCAAATCAGTCCACTGGTTTCAAGTGAAAAGAAAGTTTACGCTCTGTGCCCAGTTCCTGAGGGCTACCGATGCTCATGCCCCACTTATGCCTGCAATAGTTACCACAATAGAATACAACATGCTGACAAATTCACCATTAGGTAACATGGACAGCGCCATCTGGTAGGTAGATTGATGACGTCAGTGGAGCAGAAGCCTCACACACCCTCAGGTCAAGAGCTGAAGTTCAGGCAGGTGAGCAAATGGTCACTCGATCCCCAGGCACTTGGGCAGCTATAACCAGCTCATCACTGACCCGTCTTCGCTCTAGGGCAACATATGTCTCTCTAGTGCCTATGGAATGACTACCACTGAATTAAACTGCTGTGTCCTGCAGTGGCTTCTGTGTGAAAACCTACCACAAACAAACAAAAAAAGACATTCTTCTTAAGGATTGAAAATGACACCCAACACTCTGGGGAAAAGATGGCAAACCTGCCAGACCATTTCAGTTGCCTGTGATTCTGTTGCAAGGCAGGGCTTCCCATTAGGGGCTAGAAACACATGGCTAGGGACAGGGCTTTTAGGTTGAGAGGGAGCACAGCCTGCTGGACCCTCTTCTCTGAAGCGAGGGTGTAAAGACTGATGCAGTGAAGTTGCTCGAGGTATCACAAGGGGAGAGGGAGCTGATGGTAGGTGATAGTATCCTCCAGAAGGCAGCAGAGGTCTTTGGATGTTCAAGGATAAGAGGAGCACTGAGGGAATGCAGTGAAGCGGGATGGTGAAATTGGGCTCTTGTCTTCGTTATGTCCAAGATATTTAACTACATCTAACCAGGGGTCCCAGAATTGTAATAAAATGTGTGGTTTTTTTTTTTAAAACACACCACACACAATAGATTGTTTACATTGCTTGAGGGCACAATCTGGCTAGAGGTCAAAAGCTGTGAATGCCAAGCAGGGCTGCTGCAAAGTAGGAGTACTTTGGCACCAGCATGGGTTGGATCCAGCTGACATTGGCACTATGGCAACCACTGCATTATGGTTGCAGACACAGTCAACAGCAGATTAGACACCAAGCACACATTAAACACAGTGTAGACTTTCCACATAGTAGGGTACTACTGAGTTCATGACATAAACAACCACAATAAAAAAAACACACCATCAGAGTGGCAAACAGAAAGCATTAGTCAAAGTAATTCACACATTCAACACAGGTTAGAGGTACCATAGAAGTGGAACTTACAGGGCTCGTAACAGCACTCCAACCTTCATAAAACAAGACGAAACACGCTAAACCACACGTACCCCACTGCTGGCCTGATTTGAAGGCATATATATGATTGATCCGAACAATACTCCATACCCTCAATTACCCCAGAAACATACTTGCAGAAGGACCCCAGCTCATGTGAACAAACATGCACAAAAAGTTTGTTGGCCACACCCATACTACTGATATAATCCAACTCAAACCACCAGAAAACAGACTCCAGTCTGACAGAATCCTTGAAACTAGGGACTGAACTCCAAAGCGCTGTAAAGTCCTACTAATGGTCAAATAGCACTATAGAAATCTACGTAACATAACTAATGTGCAGGAAAAGATTGTCCACAAGCAATGACCCTCCCTCTCCCACAACTCTCGACTTCTTACGTCAGTGTCGGACAGCTTTAGACAGGCCGCTACCATGCGTCAGAACCAATGGGGAACTATGTTGATTTATTTGAATTAGCTGCGGTTCAACAGTGCAAGGTTTCTTTTCAGACATATTTATGATTGCGAGTTAATAATATCTCAGGGACTTCTTTTTCAGAGGTATGTTTTCGTCATATTAGGAGGTTCTGGAATTACATTCACCCCCGCTCAAAGATGGTAATTAGAAGCATCATAAAAGTGGCATGTAGCGCTGCAGCTGTTTCTGCCTTTCAAAGGCACAGCGTAGTTCAAAACCGCGAACCTTCCGGCCCAGGCCTGTAGCGTAACGCAGATGTCGAGGCCATACTCTCCAAAGGGATGCATAGGGAATCCTGCACTAGCAGCTTCGAGGAAGATGGGAGGTCAGACAGGGTGAGGTCACTGCTGACCCAAGCGGCGAGTACCTCATCATTCAGCCGACCAATCACCACACCCAGCAGCACAAGCCAGCCAAACTTCATTACACACGCACTTTGCTGCATTTTTGCTGGCTACATACACATTGCTGTAGCCAGGTTACAGAATATGGCAGATGTAACACGATCAGGGCTCTGCACAAGACGCCATTTTCTGACAGTGGTCTCCCTCTGACGTCGCACCTATGGCGTCCCAATTAGGACACCCGTGCTTTCGGCACATCAATGGACGCTTTTCATGAGGGTTTGCATGTCAGAAGGCTGGTCGGCACAGAGCAGAGATAAAGCTTCAGATTTCCAAGTCCCAAGTTTGTTTCCAGTACAGTGTGGTGGAATGTCTGGTGAATGTGAAACTCTGGCAGACTTGGAGGACACTTTGTTGGCCGGTGGCCTGTCAAGCTGTTTAGCTCTATAGAAGGAGCTTAAGGATTTGTATATGATGAAACATAAACATCTGCTGCCTGCAGTTCACCTCCAGGCGCGCAGACTTGAAACATTTCGTGATATCCAAGTTTGCAGATATGGGTCTCCAATGTTATTACCTTCAGGGAGAGAGCCAGTTACTGGCTGCAGGGGTGGCGGCTATTATTAACTTTTCAATATGGCCATTAAGCAGAAAAGGTTCGGAAAGAAGGTGGTTGCCATTCACTCGCCAGAATCTCTTTCCATGAAAGATTTGTGATTCACATTTACAGAAGATGATCAAATGCTTGGCTGATTGGTAAGCAACCTACAGTGAATAATGTCCCTTTTATGACCTATAAGAGTGGCATTTATTTAACAAATACAAAAATAAATAAACAGCGATGCATGCAAGTACATGCCAACCTATGAATCAGTGGCGGCTCCTCCGCTAAAGCGGAGGAGTGCCGCCCCACGACTCAAAAGGAAAAATAAAATGATTATAACATATTTATTATAATTTGATTTTCCCTATTGCAGTCAGTGGCGGGGCAGGGCTGGCCAGAGCAAGGGAGGAGTGGTGTACACTACTTAAGTGTGTATGAACTGTTAGTCCAACCCTCTTGGGGCGACCAAACAGTTCATGAGCACTTTGCATGTTCCTACCAGCCTGCATTACACAGCCAGGTGAGGAACATGTACAGGCTCCCTCTTCCAGTCTGAGCGCCGATCCATGGTGCTCAGACCAATCACAACGCTGCATTGCAGTGTTGTGATTGGCTCAGGGGAGCCTGTGTGTCTGGGTGCTTCCTGCTCCTGGCCGGGACATAAAGATGAAGAAGACGGAGGAGAGGAAGAAGCCAGCCGTTAAAGTTAAGCCCTTTTAAAAAAATATTTATTACAGTCCTCTCACCTTCCCCCCCATCCCACCACCCCCCACCAGTAGCAGCCCCTACTGCTATGAATCCTTAAAAAAAAGCATAAGGGCTGATATTTTCAGTGGCTTATATATATTGATGAAGAGAGCTTGACTGTTGTAGCCCAGTCCTCAAAGCCCTTGTTGGATGAACTGCTCTATTCCTTTAACCCAACCTACTTGCAGTAGGCCACTTTTTTGCCTCCAAACTGGTTGCAGTCTTCCCATCGTTTATTCTAGGGTATTACACTACTGTGGTATTCTACCCCGATTGGCTACAGTACCCCACTACTCCAACCCAAGCTGTTTGCTAGACTACGTTCTACCCATCGGCTGCATCAGTGCCTAATTTCAGCTGGTGAGGGACCACTGACACTAATTTTTGGAGACTGGGGCGTGTGTTTCTGCAGCAGACATTTACCAAGAGCAAGCGAGGGAAAAAGAAACAAAGGAGAAAAATTGAGCAAAAGTAAGATGGAAAAACTATCACAAAGGGAAAAATCGGCAACCTGCACGAGTGAAATAAAGGGACAGAGTGCCTGATGATGGATTAACAAGTCATTAAGTAGATTCTAGAATACAGGCCCCCGGTATTGGGTGCACCAACATTTAATAGCAGTGG
The DNA here is from genome assembly GCF_964261635.1 of Lissotriton helveticus. Lineage (NCBI taxonomy): Eukaryota > Metazoa > Chordata > Amphibia > Caudata > Salamandridae > Lissotriton > Lissotriton helveticus. The sequence goes on along the minus strand of NC_136057.1, from coordinate 751,611,965 downwards.
CTATGGGCTTTGCAGGAGAGCTTTGGGCATCAGCCCTCGTTCTTTCACAAATTGAGAACTGGGGTGCAGGGCCGGACAGGGAACCCAAAGGAGCCCTGGCAATTTTGTGTCTATAGCTTGAACCCTGCAAAAAGGCAGCAGAGAGCTGAGGCTGATTGGAGTACCATAGTTCTCTTCCTCAGCCTGCGTGCAGCACTCATCTTTCACTCTAGGCTTGGTGCAGCACCCCACTCCTCTACCCAGGCGGGGTAGAGTGCTTTAGTCTTCTAACCCACGCCTCTTGAAGTACTCCAGGCTTATACTCCACTCCAGTTACATTAATCCAGTCCTCTACCCCAGGGTATTTGCAGCCCACTTGCCACCATTTCTAGGCCAGTTGCAATACCATAGTCCTCTGCCAACGTCAGTTGCAGGAGCCTAGTTCTTTGCTTCTTGGGTGCTGCAGTACTACTGTCCTCTACCCAGGGCTTTAAGTGTGGCGGGTCCTCAGGGTCTCAGACCCAGAAGTAATTTAAAACAGACATTGAAACGGGTCCCCATCTGACCCCATTTTCAATTTCCTTAATTTACCGGCAAATAACACTGATTGAGTTCTGAACAAGTCATGCAAAAACAGTACGGTAATCCATATCGGTGGTTTGTTTTCTTTTTATATTTCACATGTTTTACTTAATCTTGCACCAAAATACCATCCCGGTGGTACACTGTTGGTAATTGCACAAATTTAGTTAACGTGTTTAAGCCACACCCTTAATTATATGGGGTACAACCTTTTAGAGACCCACCTCACACTGTTTGCATACACTTGAAATCCTGCCTTTACCTCAGAAGCGTAACATTACCCTAGGCCTGTACACCCAATGGACACTAAATCAGATCAAGGAGAAAACCCAGCAGGGCTCCCCAGGTGAAGGGTGATATTCCAATCATCACAACAATGGTTCTGCCACGTTTGTCTCTCCTTATCTTTAACACAACCGAACGTGCATTTTAACAAGATAGTCACTGTCAGATGAAGAAAGAACTGTGGTTGTGAATAGAGAACCCTAGCCCGGGGTACACTGATGGAGCCGAAGCATGGCAGAATACTATTCTGGGTTGTAATCAAGCCCGCCTATTCCTTGCGATCGAAGCAGCTTACATGTAGACTGACAGACTGGTGTAAAGGTTCCACAGCTACAGACGCAAAATCATTGTGCTTTTTAACAAATGGGTAAGGAATGAGAGCAGGTGCTGGCATGCTCAGCTGGTGGACCCACACTGAGGCTAGGCCGCCTTAATCCCTCTCAGGCGGGCCTGACCCTCACACAACACAAAGCATCTACCTCAGGCATGCAACAACCAACATCAGCTCCCATCACACATACCCAAGCAATAACAACCACAATCCTCACGCAAACACCCAACCAGCAGCATTCCCCACAAACAGCCATGCAACAACCAGCAGCATTTCCCACAGTCACGCAGCAACTAACAGCATCCTCGTTTAGCCAAGCAAAAAAAAAAAAAACCGCTCACACACAGCAACTTCTCCCTGAAGCCACACTCATCCACTGAGGCTGCAGAGAAACACAAAACGCTCTAGTGAGACAGACATTTTGAGACTTCTAGAGACATAACTTCCAGAAATAAATCAACGGCAGATGCATGCAAGCCCCTCAAATTGCACCAGTCAGGAGGTTTTAAGGATTTGCATTTGTACATCATTTTTCAGATGCAGAACAAATAGATTCTTTGTAGAGCGCGCAAAACCTGGCAGAAGGCTTCTACCCAACAAGCGTTAGGGCAGATGTCAGCCCTCGCGCCATGCAGGTGCAGAGCCATACGACTGGGAGGAGACCCGTGCAACTCACTCACCCGCACAGCCCTTCTTTGAAGATTAATGTATTTTGACTGCGGTCGTTGCAATTTTCTCTGGATTTAGGTTTTACCTAAGAAAATGGTTTACCACGCCCTTTCCTAAAACAAGTTTATTCTAGAGTGTGGCTTAAACGAAATGGGATTCGTTATTTACCTTCCAGACAGGCAACACGCGCTGCAGATGTACTTCAAATCAAGTTGTGTTTTAACTCGTTTTAAAAAGCTGGCACTAAAGCGTGGCGCGCTTCCATGGGTACATTAGCTTCTTTATTTACAGCGATACACATGAGGGATTCGAAACCTGGCCTGATAATGATAGGACTTGAATCTGTGGCCCATTCATAAACGTAGACCAACTTGTAACAAAAAAAATAACATGGCACCAGGGATATAAAAAAAAGAAATAAAAAAAAGACACCACTGGTAACCAAGTAGCCTTTACTGAAATTTAAAAAATGAACACAGGCGAATTCTTGTAATGCCCTTGGAAATGCTTTTTGGCAAACACGTGTTTTGCGCTGCCAATAATTTGCGCAATTGGACCGGGTTTAAAGAGAACTGTTGCTGGAGTCAGAGGCCCGTAATTGTGAGCTGTGGGATGCGTGCCCCAGATAAGGAAATGGCGGCTGGAAGCACGCGGTGGGAGCCAGGGTCTGTCTGCGATTTGAAACGCAGTATCTCCTCTCCAACAAACCTTGAGAAGGCCTTCAACGGAACCCCCCCAAGAAGAACACTGGGTGCAAATACAGCACATGGGGTGGTGGAGTGCTACAAATCACCAATTCGAGGAAACCTCCAAGTCAGGACAGAATAGCTGAATAACCACGAACACTTAACTGCGAAGCCCGTTTGGTTTTAGGGTCTCTAGCATCATGCTACAAATAAATACAGACATTTCTTGGTATCTTACTGGAGCTTTATTATCCACATCCAGTATCTTCCCTGTCCCTACTCTAACTAACTTAGTTCCTGTCCCCGGCTCCTCCCGTTCCTGCTCCTCCCTTCAACTCCACCCCCCAACCACTAGACTACATCACACAATCCTACATCTCCCCCCTTCTTAACAAAATGAGCTTAATTTCCACAGTGTTCGCAATTCTTCAATCCACCACACGGGTCGGCGGACAGCCTGTTCTTCAAGCCTCAGTAGTATCGAATCAGTGGTGGGCTTGGCTTTGGTCAATCTTTCCGTTGTCTTAATCAGGGCATACTTGACTACGTTGCGTGTGAACTGTTTATTCTCACATTCCACAGTCATCATGTTTCCTTCTTGTGGTGTAACTGCTGTTGGCTCAGATGCTCGATCTCTTTCATGAGTGGATAATGTTCTGGTTCTCTTCCGAGCACCCGCATCTACTTTTACTTCCTTTTGTCTTGTCCGGTCGAGGGCAACACTGCCCTCCAGTTCAGGGTCATGTATACCAGACAGTACGGTACTATCTGAAGAGATTGTCTTGGTTTGGTTCGGTAACTCATTCGCGGCCTCGGGTTGTCTGGCGAACTCTTGGGCTATCTGTGCATAGGCATGTTTCTCTCTCATCCGATGATGATCTCGCTCTACTGACACGTCCGGCTTTCCTTGCGGAGTGACTGGCTGGTCCCTTCCCATCCGGTGACTAAGGTCCACTATCTCTGTTTTCCTTTTGTAGGCCCTTTGAGTCAGCCTCGCGGACCCCTTCAGGGGTGACGGTGTATGATCTATGTCTGGATATACTTGTGACTGACCTGACAGGTTGTCTTGTGAGGTGACTGAGTATTCAGAGACCTTAGTGTGGGACATGTTGCTCTTGACGGGAAGGATGTCTTTTGGTTCCATGGTGCGTTCGGGTGGTTGACGCCATGGCTGTTGTCGGGACCATGACTCGGTCGACTCAAGGGATTGGACAGACATGCTTTTTGAGTCAGAGAAGTCTTTTGTCGACTTCCAGGATCGGACAGACTCGCTCTCTGAATCAGAGGAGTTCCGAGCCATCTTCTTTTTAAAACGTTCCTTTGAGAGTGTATCGAGTAATGGATTTCTGAAATGAGTAGGCCGTGACACGTTGTTCTTTGACTCAGGGTTGTCTTTAAGACGCTTCTCCGGGCGCCTACGTCGACTTGTCTTTGACGTTGTTTCATTTGAGAAGTTGTTCAACAACCACGTGCTTGTTCTTTGCGTTTGATCTCGAGGTTTTCCATCTTTGCCCTTCTCACATGATGTCAAGGACTTCTTCTCAGTTTCTTCGTTGTCACGGGTGCCATTGATGCGTTGGTCTTTTCCTGTTCGTTGTTGGGGAGGATCAGTTCGTCTTATGCGACCTGTTTCTCCTTCCCACTTATTTGGTGCTCGGACACCTATGATACGGGTGTGATGTGTTCTCCTGCTGGATGTTCCCTCGGACTCATCTTCACGACTTGGCAAAGAGTGTACCTGCGCCGACTTCCAGTATTGACCATTTTGATCTCTTCTTCTATAGTTTGTCTTCCTTACCCTCTTGTTGTGCAGGTTGCCATCTTGTCCAGGGGTGCGATCTGTCCCACTTGACGCTCCCTCCTCGTCAGACTTTGAATGACACCTTGAGGGTGAAGAACTCCTCGGGGTTGTCCTTTGACTGGTTGACTCGGAGTATTCCTTGTCACTTCCCTTGTCACTTTGTCTCTCCCGTTGTCTTTTCACTGGTCTGCCTTCCCTCTCTCTCCTTTTCGTTTTGTTTGTTTTCCGAGTTTTATCTGTCCAGGCATCTTGACATTTTGCCTTCAGAGCCAGGTCCTTTGATCTGTCTCTTGCTTTGACGTGCATTCCAATTTCAGCCTTCCTAATGATTTCTTCTAACGACCAATGCCCTCGCAGGATCTTGCGCTTTGTGTCGGGGTTTGCGCAGCCTTCAATTATCCTGAGTCGAACTGCGTCCTCATCCGTAAAGGTGTTGAAATGGCAGCCTTGTACCAGGTTATGCAACCGAATGATGAAAGTTGGCAATGTTTCGCCTAGTTCCTGCCGAGCTGTGTTGAAAACGATGCGATCATGATCCACATCTGCTTGTGCGGAGAGATGGGCACATAGCTTCTCTTGGAGTCTTTCATAGATTTCTGTGTCTTCTTTGGAAAATGTTCCGATTGGGCATCGGCCCTCAGGACCCACCAGATGGAGGAGTAGCATTAGACATTTTCTCTCTCTTTGTTCACCATTGGCGTCCAGGAAGTCACCCAACGTTGCCAGCCATTGGTTCCGTTTGAGACACAGACTCCAAGTATCAGTCTGCACCCCTGGGGGTGGCACTTCAATGCAGGGGTTGAACCGTTGTGCTACTCCTTCCCCCGCCATGAGAGGAGGATTCTGATCGATTATATTCGCATCCTCTTTAGTCAAAGGCCTTCGGTCTGGTCACTTGCTGGGACGTTGATAATCTTTGCAACCATCACAGTATGCGCCAGTGAATAAAACTTAGATTTCTTGCGTTCCGAAATGTCCACCACTCAGCTGCACTGTGCTAGACACAGGGCTCCTTCTCTTTCGAGTCGCATGTTAGCGGCAGGTGATTACCGACTCCTCCGCGGTGATGCTGGGCACGTTTGACATCTTTGTTCGTTCGGGTGTTCCCTTTACACTAGTGCAACTCCTCCAGTCACTTCAGTGTATGTTGTGCTTGTTTCTGGGGCTGTCCTTCGCAGTCTTGCCCTCTTCTGAATCGCATGCGATTCTGTCCAGCAGCTCTTCTCCCTTTTATGCTCTTCGGTATGCGTTCACCATTACCTTTACCTGTTGCTTGCGTTTGCTTATGCGCTTCTTCTCTCCAGTGCTTGTTTGTTGTTGTCTTTTCTGCGCTTTATTATTCTTCACTTGCATTCGCCAAGGCTTGTTTGCATGTGTTAATGCTTGTTTGTTAGTCACCAATGCTTACTTCATCACAGTTGCCAATGCTTGTTTCCACCTCTGCCTGACCTCAAAATGGCTGCTCTGGATTCTTGACAGGGTTTGGGACAAAACCTGCCTGACTCCAAGATGGCCGCCTGAACATCTCACTCTCCACGAGATTTGGGATACATTCAGTCTCCTGCTCACCGAGCCACACCAGACACTCACCGGGAGCTTCTTCCGCAGCCAGCAGGTCCTTTCCAGCGCAGCCCACGATCTTTGGCCACTTTCCACCCTTCAGGTAGGCCAGGGATGGACTCCCGATTTCTTCCTTGTGCCCACGTGCCGTCTCTCACGCATCGGGGTGAGCCCCGATGTCGGCAGGATCTGCGCTTTTCTTCCGGCGCCTCCTCAGGGTCTCTCGCTTCTCTGGACACCCCTCACTCCTCAGGGCGCCTCAAGAGGGCTGGGGTGGGCTCCCAGTTTCCTCTTTGACTTGCTTTGCTCAGTCCCGCGTCTACTCGGCGACACGGTGCCAAAACTCACGCATCGGGCGTGAGATTTCCGATGCCGGCGGCTCTTCAAGCTCCGGTTCTACCGCGCTCGACTGCGCTGACCGCCGGACTTCTTTGGGGCAGCTTTCTTCACCCAGGGCAGTGGTCCTACACTTCTTGGGGACAATGGACAGAGTCGGAGTGGGCTCCCGACCTCTGTTTTCTCCGCACACGCCGGATTACACGCTTCCGGCGGGGTCACGTTTCGGCACGAACTGCTCTTTCTCCTCGAGCGTTCCAGCGCTTGCTGCTGCACCTCTCTCGAGCGTCTCGGCGCTCGTTGCTGCGGCTCCCTCTTCACTCCCTTACCACTACTGGAGGGACAGGGTCACCTGCTGCTAGGCTATCTCTTTAGGCGGCAGCTCCACACGGCAGCGTTTTCTTCCTTTCGGCACTGCACGGGACAGGGCACTCTTGTGGGGTTCTGTGGGCTGTGTTCATGCCCATCCCACCCTCGTCGCCAGTTGTAGCATCGTGCTACAAATAAATACAGACACTTCTTGGTATCTTACTGGAGCTTTATTATCCACATCCAGTATCTTCCCGGTCCCTGCTCTAACTAACTTAGTTCCTGTCCCCGGCTCCTCCCGTTCCTGCTCCTCCCTTCAACTCCACCCCCCAACCACTAGACTACATCACACAATCCTACATCGTCTGTGCTTGTCTCGAGCCTGCCTAGCGCGACCATCATGGAGCGAAAGGTTCCATCTTGGAATGGACTCACGGTCATGCCTTACTCTTAGAGTTGTCACTCAAAGACGGTTTACTCCTTATTTGTTGTGTCGTACTAGAACGCTATTAAATTGGACAGGGCAAATTCCATTATGAAAACAAACTCGATGTTGGATTCATATGTCATCTGGAACTGCTCCCTTCACCCCAACCCTTAACTATAGGATTCATGCCAAGAAGAAGAACGGGACAACCGCTCTCTCGCTTACAGATACCCGAGAGTACTCCATCCAGTGTGTTTCTTGGCTTGGACAGCCGTCTCCTGACATTACAAATGCGCCTGCAGGCCTTCAAAAACCCCTCCTGCCCAAAAAGAAAATAGCACTAGGAAAAACAGATATGTCAGTCTATTTTGAAGATCATTGGACAGCCCAAGAGGGGCCAGCGATAAGTGATTTTAATGCACTCCCAAAGCCAGCACAAAGAGCATAGAACAGAATATCAGGGACCCCTGGGGGAATGGTTCTGTGTTTTTCATGCTCAGCGAAGCTTTCTTCGACAGCAGACCTACGGAAAGAATAGTTTCTGGGAAAACGTGTAGTCTTTGCAAATACTAAAGTGATCAGATTAGGGTTTTTTTGGGAAGAGGGGAGGATGATTGGCTTGCCATGACATCATCATAATTTAATATAACTTGTGAAAATTGTTGGTTCCAACGATTTCTTCTCAAGAGCTCACAGATCACTGAAAAATGCCTCATGAAATACAAAGTGGTCACACCTAGTGCATTATGGGCACAAAACAAGGACTCGCCTCCTGGTTTGGCGCTCAAACTAAATATACAAACATTCACTCTAGTGAAGGAGGCTATGATTGCTCCCGTGTACAATACAATTGACAAAGGGTCTACACATGGAATGACGTTTGTACCCCTTATAATAGAAACAGTCATTACACCTCAATGGCTTTGAGTTTCTCTTTAGGCACTTATAGCATACTGAGAAAATGCCAGGGTACCCGCAGCCCCACTCTCAGTCCCCCCAACTACACCCCATACAAGACTCTCCAGTCAGACACATGACATCACACCACCAAAGCACAGAGGACGAACACTATAGGTTCAAGGCCCAAAGCGGTGGAGGGCTTTGAATCTGAACAGGAGGGTAGAAACCAACTATTTATTCTTCAGGGAACTCTTATAATTGAGGCACTCAGAATAACCTTTGACTGGGTAACAGCAAGTAAGGAATATGGAGGTTTCACCCTGTGGACAACTAGATTCCTGCCACTCCCCACCCAAGACTTTGATACTTCACAACACTGTACACATCAGATTAAAAAGGTGACACAGCACTATAACATCCAATCAAATACATTATAATGGTACCAGCGAAGACGACCTTTCATGTATTAAAAAGTAGAAAGAAATGGGGCTACATTTTACATTTATTCGAATTGGGCAAGGAACAGTTATGAAAAGTGCTCTGGCTGAAAGGGTCTATCCTGAACAAATTATGTGGAAGTCAACACCTAATTAAAGTATGCGGTTACGATATGGAAAAAGCAAAACAGATCGACAGTCATATGAAGTACAATAAAATAATAATGTTTGTACTTTATCAGAATAAATACGAAAATAACATGAAAAGACATGCTAGGGGGATTCTACTGAGCCACATCTACATGGAACTGGACAGCTAATATATATTGGTACAACATAATAAATTATTGACCTCCTCGCCAGTGGACATAAGTGATATGTGGCAGTGGGGGGGGGGGGGACAACATTTCATTTACCATGCGTTCTCAACCAAAAATACCACTGCCACTCAAGCGTTACCACGCTTGGTGTTACCACACATGTTCCTTTACCAAGCATGTATTAACAACGATTTTCCTTGTAAAGGCACATGCATGGTAAAGGTAGTCAGTGCTGTAGACTCGGAGCAAATGGCCGGGGGATGGGAGGTGTTGGAGGTTTAAAAAAAAAAAGTTGTTGGTATGCCAAAGGGGTTTAGATGCGACTTGGTGAGTAGTTTCATAGCTGGGGGTGGATTTTAGGGCTCAGGGCGAGGGGCTGGGGGGGTGAGGTGTTTTTAGGGCTCAGGGCAGGGTAGTTTGCAGGGCTGGGGACCGGGTTTTAGGAGTCCGGGCGAGAAGCTGCAGTGTTTTATGCCCGGTAAGCCGGTTTTAGGTTTCAGGGCTGGGAGTGGGATGGTTTTCATGGCTTGGGGTGGTGTATAGGGCTTGGTGTGTGGGAGAGGCCGTGGCGTGGGCGCGAGGTTACAAAGCTGGTACTGTTACCACACGTAACCTTTACCATGCATATGCCTTTAACAGTCATGCCTTTAGAACGAAATTTGGTGTAAAGGCATATTCCTTGTAAAAACATGCGTGGAAAAAGTAAAGAATAGTAACGGTACTGCGTTGTGACCGCTGCCTTGTAAAGGCATGCGCGGTAATTGCAGGAGTCATTCCATCATAGAACGGGCAGTGTGGTATTGTGGCTAACAGCCAGTTGGAATAAGATGAGAGAATAACCAAAATGGACTGATATAGGCTCGGACAGGAAGTGATACTCTTATTACTTGCCAGAAAAAGCATGAAGATAAGAGACAAGCATTGGCAAACCCAAAATGTCTGGGTTTAATGTGCCAAAGCATAGAGCATTACTTTATTGGATCAAGAAAGGCGAGAAGGAGCCAGCAGGGCTTAACAGGGATGACTATAGTTGTAAAGTAGTCCCTCATACAGTTTAATGCAAGCATTCAATTTGAATTGGAACAATATACTCACATAGCCAAGAGCATTAAGTGAGAGGTGAGGGCTGAGCCAAGACTAGACTGGCAAACTCTCAATCCAATAGCTGAAAGAGCCTTATCGTTGAAAGCCAGTGGTTTAAAGGGGTGGGCCCAAAGCCCGATCTAAATAATATTCTTAGACATAGGTATGTTTGAAAGCTGTACTGTCACAGTCCAGACATGAAAAACAATTAATAATAATGCTCTGACGCGAATTCTCAGAAAAGCAACACTCACAATATAGTTGTTCATTCACAGAACTAGATATCAGATTCTTACTTGGGAAGTACAACTGTGGCAAGAAGCACAAAGAAGTGAGGCTTGCTTTAGTAAGCACAGCTCACATTTTAACAGCGAACGCCAACAACGTTAACATACTTAGACTGCTATAAACAGGCTTGAATCGCGTGCTTAGTGCAGCCAGGAAGACAGACTTTCAAGTACTTTAGTTATTTCATATGGAGAATTAGACACTGGGACATTTCGACCTCTCTAGGTGAAATGACAGTCACAGGGCTCAACCCTCGCTCATCTGAATGAGACCCCGATGGGCACAAGATGGGCTGGCATACCAGAAAAGGGCTGTTGGCCCCGAGCACGGTCTGTTCACATTGTAAGCCTTCCCATGACCAGTCAGATGGATATCCTCTTCAACCAATACAGAGCGAGTCCAGCTTGTGTGGGTACCAGTCCTGGGAAGAGGACAGCGGCACGCGAGTGCCATGGAGAGTGAGTATGTGCCAAACACTCCTTTATTCCGGGGGACGGATGGTACAGGCATTGGACGCTAATTTCAGTCTCAATGGTGATCACAGACTGAAAATCTGCATCTGGAGGATGAGGCTCACCAATGGTTTCTGCAAGACAGAACATCTCACACCACTCCTGAGTCCTCAGCCCTAATGGTTCTGCACCACACACGTGGTATCGGATCATGAGCCCGTGCTATCAGATCATGAGCGCGTGTGCGTGCGATCGCTGTATCTCCAATGTTGCTACTTTCTCGACCTTCCTAGGAAAACTCACCACCTGCATTCCAAGCTCTGGAGGTTCCCACTGGGGGAAATGAAAACAGTCTCAGGGGTGAGGCATTGCAGGCCAGTGGGTCACTGTGTAGAAGTTCATCCTCCTCTTACAAAGAAACTGACAAAAAAGAGGGCTACCTGCAGAGCCTAACCCTCTGGCTTCAAGGATAGTCCGTAGCTAACCCAGAGAGAAAGGTATGGTAGCAGGGCTGACCAAATCCAGAGGCTGGTGGATCTAATGGCCATTTGCATTTCTGTCATGTTATCACATCAATAGGACTTGACCAAGTAAGGATTTGTTTCTCAGTTATAAAAAAAAAAAAAAAAAAAACTTTAGACCTACAAAATGGGAGGTGGGGGGTACACTTTTGAAATGGAACATCATCATGATTTAATACTGCTGTACCCAAAGTGCATCAAAGGTTTCAAACTGGCAGGCACTGCACCTTGCATAAGGTTTCCAGTTAGATAATAGCAACAGACCAGACACTAAGTTACTGTCCCTGCCCCATAAGAGGCAATGCAATGCACTCAATTGGAACTGAGCGTATTTATGGTTCTCAAACCCATTTGACTTTGGCCAGACTAGATATCAGCCCGTTTCATAGACTGCCATGTTACCACCTAACTACAGAGGTTAGTAACACCAGACAACTTTCCCTTGCCAACAGGGAGAGTTATCAGGAACAGGCACCACCCAGGTACCTATGGGTGCCTTTGTGCTTTATATAGAAAACTGATGCTTCTTAAACACCCATCTGAATTACAGGTAATCACAGAGAGCCATGCTGTTGTAACCAAATCTGTCAAATCAAAATGAACAAATGAATCATAAAAGTTGCAGAAATTCTCATTTTTTCTGGAGTGGTCGTTTTGGCTGTGGGTAAATCGTCTACATCCATAAGTGACAATTATTCTTCAGTGTGAAATAAGACAGATCACAAGAGAGTAAAAGTTAATAGTCCTTGATGGACATGCTAGGAACCTGGGGGCTCAGAGAGACACACTGGGTTAAGTTCACTTTCTGATGCACAATTTCTATGTGAAACACTATGGTTAATAGACTTGTCTAATGTAATTCCTGCCTTCAGCTGTTTGAAGGATTGCTTTCACCTATGGTCACTTATTTTGGGCGAACCCAACTGACAGGGTGTTAAGTTGGTAGGATGTGGGAGTCCCTTTGGTTGCGGAAAACAAAAAGCAACTGGACTGACCATATGTCAACCTGGAGGTATACCTGGTTTGATTTATAAACAGTATGCAGGCACATGGTGACAATCGAACACGAGACGCCATGGTTTGACAGAGCGTGTGAAACTGAACACGATTATCTTCCATAAGGGGGGGAAGAGGGGCTGTACTCAAGGAAATTGTGCCAAAACAAGACCATGTGTAATCAACGCCCCCACACTGCATACTGCTGCTGCGTTAAGCAAATTCACACTACATTCTCCAGTTCGGAGTACCAAAACACATTTAAAAAACACTCATGCATGAGTGTTAAAAAACACTCATGCAGCAGGTAATCATGAAACGGCCTTGACAGATGATTATTTACTACCTGTAAAACGGACAGAAGTTTATATTTTGCTAATGCTCAATAGCATTCTATCACAAAAACTCACACCACACATTCGCAAAGTCTACAGGTACATCTGAATAAACTGGCGTTTTTTAGATAAATGAAGGCATTCCTTACATAAAACGGTCCCTGTGGTTTGGGACCAAGAAAGGTGATGTATGAAACTTAAATCTGGGAGGTAGGTTAGTTAGACACAATAACTCTGCATTACACACCCTGGAAGATCCAGCGCATGCGCGTGTATGTTACCAGTAGTTGTTGTTATTACTATTAGGCGCAGGAAAGGCCTATCTCAGCATGTCAGTTGAAGCCAATAATGTCCTAATGCGCGCGCACTACGCATTTCCGGCTGTACGTGAAGGTTGGGCCTTCCGTTTGGTGCCCCGACCTGGCTCTGCAGCATTTGCTCTGCGTCTGGTGATACTTAGAGGTCAGGGGCCGCTCCCCATGGGACTCCGCGCTCAGAGCTGGAATGCACGGAAAATGGGAAACGAAACATTTCAATCTCCAACGCACCCCGAGACAAATCGCGCATACTCGACTGAACAAGTCAATAACACTTCGATTTAAGGCAGTGATGCTCAGCTTTGCGCCACAGGGGTGTGTGCACGCACACAGGACCACAAACTCACGATCGGAAAAAGAAACACAAAGAAAAGAGCTGCCATGTTCCCAATCCCCCGCCAGCCATTACCTCAGAATGAAGTTAGTTATTGCTAATGGCCTTTTTTGGTTACACATTACTGCCGAGTAACCTGGATAACCCAGCAGTAAACAGAATCGAGCTCGCCAAGGCTTTAAAAGGCACATGCTCCGAGGGCCACTAAAAGGGATCAAGCTTTATTAATAGGGATCAATACAATCTCTGTCCTTCTGCAAGAAAAGGGCCTCCCTCGCAGGCTCCAGGGCCAGCCGCCCTGATAAGCAGCCTCCAAGGAATGCAGACACTCGCTATGCTATTATTGCTTTAACAAAGCCTTGAGTTTTGACTTAAAAACTCATTAAAAGACAGGTTTATTGCTGTTTGCCCAGTGTAAAAACGACCCCAATCGCTGTCTTATTTGTTTTTGAACATCTGCCGATGCGTCACAGACATTACATGCTAAAGTAACACCATTTTAAAATGCACAGAACAAAAAATGTCGCTTTTCTCAAAGGTTGATGGAAAGCATAAAAATAGAAAATGGCTAAATGTCATGTCTTTAAGTCATAAATCACATACACCCCATCTTTTACAAATAGGCTTGCAGTCTTCTTCGGTTAGTTCTTCCTACCTCGGGTTATATTTGAATAAAAATGACCGCCCCCCATCGCCTTTGACTCTCGTTTTAATAGTTGAGCTATTAACCCCGCACGCCCCTCCTTCCTCCCAGACGACACTGCATTTCATGCGGGTGACCCCGCGGGGCTCATTGCAGCCCCCTCCATGGTTCAGGGCGGCAGCGGCTTCAGGACCCTCGAATATAAAACATGATAAACTGTTCTCGCAGCCTTGGCTTTTGCTGGCAGAACTGATTGGATCTGTCACCGGCGGAATGAATTGCCTTTCCCCTTTGAGCGGAAAAAAGGGTCTAAGAAGCAATTGATTTACCCCGGGCGACTGCCACTGCTGGAACCGAGACACCGAGCGGGGCGCGAGCGGCTCTCCTGATAACTGAAACAAGTGTAACTGTCAACACATTCTGCATTCACCGTCTCTCGTGCCCCTGGTACCCGGGGCTGGTGGGGGCGTGGCCGGCCAGCCTCCGCACTGAATATGCCCGGCTGCCCTGGACATCCTCGGGGTAAACCGTGCGGACCCCCATGTGTTTCTGACATGTACAGATAACCGGCGAGTACCCCGTATTGCTTTGGGAAGCCCACAGCTAGGGCTCAGTGGCAGATTCCTTCCCTCACTCGAGGCCTCTGAAGTACCCCGTACTTAAAGGGGCGAGATGTAGTTGCATTAGTATGCCCCCATCCGCAGCTCCCCGTGCTTGCACTTTTTTTTGTGGCAGATTTAGCGCCAACTCGACGACCCGAAGGCACTGGAGCGCTTTAGAGTACCAGTGACCTTACATAAGGGCACATTTATTTGGTAGGCGCGGGGAGATTAAGTGATTTGCCCAGAATCACAGGATGCTCTAGCCGTAAGGCTACATCCTCCCCCCCCCTCTAACCATTTACATATTGGTCTGGCCTGCAGAATGCTGCTCTGGGGAAATGGGTAGATTTCGATATCTGGCAGACTTCAGCGCCTCGAAGCCGAGCCCTCTGTGCGCTTGTCACCGGTGGAGGGCATTGTAGGAGCCCCTCCCCCTCGCATTGACGATGCCCCCCCCCCCCTCATATGTGACTTTAAGAACTACTCTGGTCCCACAGCACACCTTGTTTTCCTTCACCAGTCCCCAGCTGGGGCTCAGCGGCAGATTCCTGTCTTGGGTCAGGCCTTGTACCTCCCACCAGAGGCGCCGAAAATAAGAGTCGGTTGTTTAAGTCTCCGTCCTCGGCTCCCTGCTTCGCACACGGGGTGGCAGGAACATTGTTTGACAGAAAAGGCTTTGCAAATACCGCGTGGCCCTTTCAGCGCGGAATCCCTCCCGGAGGGGCCTTCAGGGCGCAGTTGCTGCACTCGAAGCTAAAAGTAAAGTCTACAGAGAGTGGAGGTCTGAGCCTGGCCAAACACGGCTGCCCGCTCCCACGGGACCCAGGCACACTCGGGATAATAGGGGGGAAAGAGAAACACTGACACCTAGACGAGGATAATGAAGAAAGCACAGGCTCACTGAGGAAAGACCAGTTGTCACCCAAGTGACAGGCAACAGCTGAGCCCACACATCTGGAGGCTGATGGGGCAAACATTCGGAAACTCTCACCCGTCTCTCAGCCCCCGGCTTGCCCTAAAGCCTCGACACACTTTTAGGAGGCTACATTTACACAGAACCCCCCACCCCCCATAAAAATGCAGCAGAACCCACGAGTCAATTCTCTGGAAAGTGCGAAGAGATAGCAGTGTTTGTATGTTCAAAACATTTACATGCATATTCGTGTATGTTTCAAGGCATTGACAGACATGCTTTACAGATTACATGACGCATATTTACGTCCCAGATTACAAAACGCATATTTCTTAAGCACAGGACTTTTCCGAGAATCACACGGTTTTTGGTCAGGTGCTGCAGCCGGGATTCCGTGCAAGTGTCGAAGATTAGCACCGCAGCTCCACTCGAGCCGCTCACACAAGCATATTAATGTTTAGTTAAACCACCCGCATCTTTTTTCCGTGCGGGACTTGGACTGCCCGGCCTGCCCCCGCGCCGGTTCTAGGAGGCGGCTGCAACAAGTTATATTTATCTCCCCGGCCCGAATGATATTGTTGCTCAGCTTGGAGCAGAGGGCGCTCATTAAACAGCACAGTATGTGCGAATCCCGAGTCCAGCAGGGAACCGAGCCGCTCCCACTTCATGCGCTCCCACCCTTGGCTCCCCACAATAAACAAACCACTTGGTGAAATGGGGTGCGGAAAGTAGAAGGATGTGTGGCTGGCTGTGGGTTCAGGGAGCCCCTTAAGAAGATTTAACGCAGCACCTACAGCTCAGACGACGCAGCTCAGCTGCTGTTGATACAGCGCAAAGTTGTGGCAATGTTGTCTGACCTTTAGGGAGTTTGTCAAAGCTGAGCCTGCAGGGCTGTAAGTCAGACCCCACCCCACCCCTCCCCTCCCCTCCCTGGTTAATTTACACGTCGCCTCCTGGCCCCCGTTAAACTAATTAGGTCTCATGAGACTTTCTTCACACGGCGCCCTGCATTCCGCTGCACCCCCGCCCCCTCCGCGCAGACCAAGACAAATCTCTTTCCTACCCCATCACCATTTTTTTCCTATATATTTCCTATATATTTATACACAGCACACACAATTACACAGACCGTTCCTTACCTTACAAAGGCAGCGCTGGGAACGACGCAGCACAAAATCCCCGGTCACCGAGAGCACATTGAGGGCGCGCGCGTGAAAGGTCCCGCGCGCAGCCGCGGGCTCCGTTCCTCTCGCGGGCCCCTCACAGCTGCTGTCCGCAGCCTGGGGACATCTCCCGTCTTCGGGCTGGGCGCGAGGAGCGGGGCTGAGCTGAGGCTGTCCTCCCTCCACTACATTTAGGAAGCCGCCCTCCGTAGCGATGCACACAGGGTCTGGGCTGGCCTCGGTCTCCCCCCTGCACCGCTGCGCTTCAGACTAGTTTCGAGGCAGTAAAATGATCTGCGCCTTCTCCGGGGCTGATTGGCCCATTAGGGAGAAGGGCTGGCATTCCCATCCTGCTCGCAAAACCTGGAGTGGGCGCAGAAAAGTGGGATTGGCTCCAGTGCCGCAGGCGGTGCAGGGAGGGGGAGCTCAGGGCCTGGGTTAGATTTTTACAGACTGCGTGCTATGCGTGATTCCTGTGTGATTCTAGTGTGCATGCTCTGTGCAATCAGATAAGTATTGAGGAAAATGAACAGGAGGAATGTTATCTGGTATTTGACGCTCATTGATGCAGAAAGTGAAAGTCCTCTAAGGGACACACGTTTATAGTTTTTTTTGTGTGGGATTGTTGCCCTAACCAAAGGCAGTTATGACAATTCTGCTTTCAGAAAAGTTATTCAAAATGTTATTCCACTTTGAGATGATAAATAAAAAATAATGCGTACACCAATAGTATCATTTTTAATTTTGCTCAATTTAGTCAGCTTGTTCTCATCTTTTTATGAACTGGTTTGTGCTTATGTCCCGGCATATTGTTTTAATTTATTGTGAAAACTAAAGTAGTGCAGTTACTTTCTTGGCGTTAAGAACACGATGCCATTGAACACATAAAGAAAACATATACAGTGCAATAATTTGCTTGCATTATAACAGGACTTGTATATGTTTAAAAACTGTAATGTGAACAGTGAGGTCTTAAACTTCCCCAAAAGACCAGGTGTGGACATGAAGTATTTGACTACATCAACACAGGCAGAGAGAGGTGGAGTAGGATTACTCTTTGAAGGAGGAAGAGAAGGACACCTGGGTAAACAGTGTCTTTCTTCTAGAGTTGCAAAGGCGAGGTTCTCATCAAGACATTATCTTATGTTTGTCACCTCAGAGGAAAAGGAGCGAAAGGAAGGTAGACTCTAACTACAGGACGAAGGGTTCCATAACTCTGATTGGTGGCTTAAAACTGCACATTCCGCATGATCATCAGTGAACTTGAGATGGTCCATGCCCTCCAATGAGCACAACGGCCTTCATGCAGTTGGACAAAGATCCCCTTACATCTCTGGTGCTTCGGCTGCTGGTCGCATAGAAGTGGCAGAGGAAAAGGAAGAGGTGGATTGCAAAGGCTGTAGGATGGGGACAGATGCTGGAGAAGAGGGAAGATAGTAAAAAGGCTTGCACAACACTACTGGGGGGAGCTTGAATCCTGGATGGATGAGGAGGAGATAAAACCACTGACTCATGGTTGAGAGGAAAGAGTCATTCCATTAATTAATGCTATCACCAATTTTAGAGATTTAAAGACAGGGGACATAGTAGGAGTGGTTGACCATATCAAATACATAAGAGAGTCCAGTTAGGACAAAGTACCAATGCTGTTAGAGTGAGAAAACATGTAAGGACCAAGAAAGCTAGACAAAAAAACTCATTTCATGCTTCAAGTTGGGCGTAATACCAAATAGTTGATGTCTAGTAGTTTGTCAGTCTTCAAGAAATATACTAAACTGGGATGAGCAGCAGTGATTTAGTCAACACATGACCTCACTGAAGTCCCTTAGTGTAACTGCTAAGATTTGGTGGTGCTTAACCCAACATGTGTACTTTTGGGTGCAAGTCACTGGTCTCAGCATAAACATTCATATGGTTGGGGAGGGACCACACACATAAATTAGAGTATAACATCAAAGTATTAATAACAAATTGCAAGAAGTCTTACATCCTTTGTTTCCTATATTGGTCTGTAATGGGGCTTTCACATTCACGTTTGTTCTGTGAACCTATTGATATGTAGCAGTGACCATCATCCGAGCTAAAAGAGATATTGATGTTGTGATGCTGGATAAATAGGAGTCAGATGATGCCAACACAAACCATGTGTTCAGTATGGCAGGACAGTCCACATCTGAACAATGCATCATCTACAACATTTGTAGTTGCTCACTGACCAGTAGACAGGTCAGACAGTCCTATTCCAGTAATACAAGGGACTTAATAACACAAGTCAAAACAATTGGTGGCTGTCCTTGCTCAGATACACAAAACACTTTAAAGTTTTTTAATGTTAGGAGAATTTATTTCTTTTTAAACCTAACCTACAAATATTACCATACTATATGGTTATTTCACTATAGTGTATCTCAATTCAACTTAAAAACTACCATCGACCGTCCACCCATTAACTAAAAAAGTGTGGAAAGGAAAAAAGGCACCTCACGGTTGCAACACCGGGGGGGGGGGGGAGACAGATGACTGGTACTCACCAGCGAACCCCACTTCTCCTCATCGGTTGCCTTTTTCCAAAAGGAAAAGAAAATGTGTGTGTGATAGAGAGGAGACCTCTGACCAATGAAACAAAACAAAGGAAAGAAAGAGAACCAAGATGTGATTCTACTTTCGACAAACATGCCATAATAGTGCCAATGTAACAGTACCCCGTGAGAATATAAGAAAATAATTCTCACCAATTAAAAATTGGTAAAGCTTACTTGCTTCTAATACCCTTTATTTCTTGCAGTAAGCTCTCCCACATTAAACAAGCATTTACAATGCAATGGTTTCGCCTTTGGAAAAGTTAGAGCTATTGGCATTGTAAATGACAAAATGTGTATTTATGTGTTGGTTTTGAAAACAGATAAATAAATGGCATTGTCATTTACATTGCCATTAGCTTAATCTCTCGCAAATGTGAGACCTATTGTACCCTACGGACGGACAAGCTCAGCAGACAGCAATTACTACCACACACACACACCCAGAGCCACACACACACACCCAGAGCCACACACACACACACACCCAGAGCCAGCCACACACACACACACACACCCACACACACACCCAGATCCACACACACACACACACACACACACACACGCACACCCCCAGAGGCACACACACACACACACACACACCCAGAGCCACACACACACACACACCCAGAGCCACACACACACACACCCAGAGCCACACACACACACACACACCCAGAGCCACACACACTCTGAGGGGATTAGTGCCAGCCGGCAGGGTTTAGCAGTAGGAATTAACCCAGTGGGCTTCGAGCCTCATGGTTGGAATATGGGTCAAAGGTCCCTTCCAGGCATGTCCAGAACTGCAAGTCAACAGGCAATTGCTGTGTCAGACCTATCAAGCACTTTAACTGATCTCCGGCCCCGTTAGTGCATATAGTGTACACCCAGGGGGATAGTTTAGTCATTTAGATGGGGGGGTCGCTGGAACAGAGATTTCCCAACAATCAGTTGCATTGAAATGGCAAAATGGATGAAAACACTAATCAATTTAAAAGGCTTCTCTGCACCACACAAGATCCATCCAGTTCTTTGTTTGTTGTTGGCTTTTTTTTGTGTGAGAGGGAAGAGGAAAGGTGGATGTCACATTTCAAACACCCTCCCTGGAGGGAGTGTATAAAAGCTCTTCAAATTTTAACAAGGACCTGTATTCGTGCCATAAGGGCTGCTAATCTGAGTGGAAACCACACTACAGACACTGCTAGGCCGACAGGAGGCCCCTGGACTCAACTACACAAACCAGAATCCATTTAGAGGGGGGGGGGGTCACACCACAAACTCCCTCCCTTGAGGGGGTTATACAAGCTCTGCAAGTATAATAGAGACCACAGACATTGCTAGCCCGACTGGAGGCCCCTTGACCCAACTACACACAACAGATTCCATTTATTAGGGGGATGTCGCACCCCAAACACCTCACCCTTGCGTATATTCTGTGGAGGAGCACAACTCTATTACTGGAAGAGCTGCAGAACTGTGAGCCCAGAATACTGGGTTCTAATCACTGATTCAGCACCCAGAGAAATACTAAAATGCGTGAGTCTGGGCAAATGACATTACCTTCCTGTGCTCTACATTATAAAATGTACATCGTTCTGTAAATATGTGAAGAATGACAGCTACTGATCCGAATATCTCTTGCCACCCCTTATCTCACAGGTCGCTTTCCGTGATCAGCTCTCAACCAGACACACCACACTTTCCTGACTCTCCTGTTACAATAACAATATTTTCTGTAACGAGCCCTAATGCTCCTCGGAGCCAGGTGTGGGCTTATATTGAATAACTGGAATAAAAAAAAAAATACGTTTTAGCGCCATCTGCCTCAGGGGCGGGGTAGGTGCCAGGGCGTAGTTTCCCTTGGTGCAGCAGGTGCAGTGGCACCAGGGCTAAGAGGTGCCCCACTGAACCCTGATTATTGCTGTATTCCTCATTTCAAACGGCGGCCTGGGGGCATGATACTCTGGCCAGGCCACTGTGAAGTGCTGGGTGACCTGGCAACATCAATGTTTTGCTATTCCTGTCTCGTGTACTCACAATTGCCTGTAAGGCGTTCTGATACCCGCAAGGGTCTTGTTTGCGCTATACAAAACCTTCCAAATAAAAAAAAAACAAGAATCATCAACCGCGGCGGTCAACACCTCCCCCCCCCCAACCCCCTCCTCCCCCTCCCTCTCTCCTTGTGGTCACGACCGGTCTTTTCCCTCCTTTAAAAGTCAAACATGGCTCTGATCTGTGCGCTTTCGTGCTGCTGCGTCTGCATCCAACGACAGCGCATGCCCTGGCATAGAAGCATACTGCCCTCCATTAATGACCCCCCCATCCCCCCGACCCCACGTCTACCCGCTCCTCACTCAGGTTCACCAAATGATAGGTGCAAAAATGACTTTTTGTAGACACCCTTCAGTCACAGCGCACGGAAGCGCAAGGCTGGTGCAACATTTCTTAGCATCAGTGTGAAACGGCCAGGCGCTGGTGTACTTATGGTGATGCTGCCCTCGGCGGGGGCGAAGCTACCATTGGTGCAGGGGGCGCATTGGCACCGGGGCCAGAGGTGCCCCACTGAACCCTGACAATTGCTGTATTTTACTGCCCCAGAAGCGTGTCCCTGGGCGCAGGCCACGCCTGCCGCTCCGCGGGCCCTCGGGCCAGGGCGCAGAGGACGCGGCCACTCGCACCAGAGGCAGCCGGCGAGCTCTCCCCTTGAAAGCTGACGAAGTAAATGAAATTGGAACCGGAATCGATGCCGCAAAGACGGAACTTCTTCTCCCTGACTTAAAAGGCCTTTAAATGATTAATACAGAAACTCTTTAGCAGCCATCACCCGCGGCTGTTCGTGAGGGTCCCCGAGGCGGAACGAAGACCTTGGAGCTTAAGTCTCGTTCGTCGGCCCCATGGAGGTCAACCGGTCTCAGCTCCTCCGGGAAGCCCTACAGCTTGCTGGGAACACGAAGAGGGCGGGTCGGCAATGAAAATACATCTCTTGGAACAAAGAAAGTCGGTCCTAGCTGCAAGGGAGCGCCTTATGGCGCGTCACACAGGAGACGTTCTGTTTATCCAAAGGCACTTCGTATGATTGCATTTCTTTAGCCTATGATTCCCGGTGAGGGTGAAACGACAAGTCCCAGAATGCACCATGATGTTGGCTAAAAAGCCAGATCTGGCTGACGATGTACCATAGTCCATATGGGCCAATCAAAGCTGGTTGAAAAAGTACACCACCATCAGACACTGCTGGAAAGACTAATGTTATATTTTACTTAAACCATGACACGAGACAGACAGACAGACAGATCCAGTCGCTGCGTTCATTCCTCACTGCCAGCCTCCTCATAGCTGTAGGAGAACAGAGTGCAAACAGAGACTCCATTCACCAATGCCACTCAGTTTAGAGGACTGTTGACCCCAATTATAACGGGCACACGGACAGCGGGAGGGGGGGCGGGAATGGACAGCGGGAGGGGGGGGTCGGGAACGGGATAAAAACAAAAGGAAACAGAAAAAAGACATTAAGAGCGAAAACGTCAAAATACGTAAACATACAAAGGGAAAAAACATTTATAAAGAAAATGCTCCTTACCTGATCGCTTCGTGGAAACTTAAATCTTGCAGCCAACTCCAACACAGACACTTCCAAAAAGAACAAAACAGACCGACACGAAAAAAATAAATAACACCCACCCACCGCCGAGATGACGCGCACAGAGGGGAGGAGAGGGAAAAAATCGCGGGAACGCCCACGAATCTGGTCCGGCCTTGACGGACAGATCCGGCTTCCAATGGCTAGCTTCCATTTATGGAGCTAGCCAATGGGAGCCAGGGGACGTTCCCATAGCCCATATTTTAAACATTAGATTTCGCCTGCGCGAAATGCTTGCGCAGTAACGCCAGGCGAAACCTAAAAATGGCTCACATAGAACAATAATAACATGTTTCGTTGCTATAACAATTTGAAGCAACTTCTTCAGGGCTGGGGATCCAGAGTAAGTTTTCATGGGAGGTTCACATTAAACCTGCAATGGTAGTGAGACACAAACAAGAGAGAAAGGAAGGACCACACGTAAATCGCGATACATTTAAAAGTGCCATCAAGTTTCACAAAGGTAATTGAAAGTTGAAGAGATGCTTATAATTAAAACTTAACATTACTCATACCTAAAGGTTGCATCAAGATTGCGTACCTGCAACCTTAACGAGGGGGGAAAACGCGTCAGCTGATCGCGAACCCACACGGTGACTGCCACCTGATCTTGTCATCTATAAATTTTCAAAAAAAGGCCATACTATGACTAACAGAATTAGCCCAGATGACCCCCATGGGGGCATAGTACTTGTTCACCCACATCACGCCAACGTTTAAAATATGTACAACATGAAGTCTATGTTACGCATTCAAATTATTCACCTAGAATATCAATATTAGGCATACATAGGTGCAAAATGCGTAATGCCAGTTCTGGTCATTTAATAACACGATTAATAAATCATATAGTGTGTCTGTTTGCAAAACAGCAGGTTTCCGATTGCTGTCCCTGCAAAGCGCCAAACAAAAGTCTCGCGTACCGGGTACTCGAAGTGCCCGCATTACTTTCAAAACGTTATCTAGTCGCCCGGGGCTCTCATCACAAAATGCCTGTGACTGTCTTTGTCTCCCCAAGCCACTCAGTCAGCCACACTCTTACCGCGATCACGAAAGCGAAGTGATTGCACTCGTCCCGCCATTGTGCCTCTGCCACCACCTCATTTTAAACGGCAGGCATGCCGGTGGTGGCACCGGTCACGTGATGCGACGTGCAACGCATCTAGAAAGCCACGCCATTTTGGTTTGGGAGACTTGAGTATCCGCGGCAATGCTAACCGAATGTAATTGAAAAATGAGGCGCATTGCAGCGAAAAATGCCTCGGAAACGGAATTACTTAACATTCCATGTACTTCCCCTATTCAATTTTTTTTATATTCTTTTAAAATTTATAAAAAATTATTTTGTTGTTATATGAAACATCATGCTCAGACCCTCACAAATGCCTGCAACAATGCAGGTCACTCCCCCTCTTCTTTCATACCCTGGCGAGAAGCACAGCTATGAGGTAAAACAGTTTAAAACTGATAGTCATAAGTATGATATTTCTCTGCCCTGCTTAATTCTATATCTTGCCCGTACATAAGCAGTGAAAGCCTGGGAAGACAGCAAGAGGAACAAATTACCCACCAGCATCGCTGGCACCCTCTCAAAGATAAAAGAATAGAGTGCCCAACAGGGATCGCTATGCCCATCATATTGGTATTAACCTATAGCTAGACAGAGCTTTCTGCGTTAAACTCAACACCAGTGAAGTCCAAGGTACAAGAAAGCGGAAAAACTGAAAAACTGAAAAACACTAAAAAGTAGGCATGCAACATTGTTCTTACAGGGGTAATATAACAAGTAACAAAAATTGTAACAATGTAAGTCCTACAAGTGTTATAGGGATAAAAGGAAAACTTCACCTGCTCGTCACCTTATTCCACTCAATAATGTCATTAAGACCACGTTTGTCTGTTTTTTCAGAAAATATCCATTTGGCCTCCTTTCTCGCCAGGATCATTTCGATGTTATGTGTTTCACCATGAACCCTTTCAAGAACAGTCCACCTCAGGTCCCTGGGGTCATGCTGCTTTTCTTGAAAATGTTGGACGAATCTAGTTGTGAGTTTCTTGGCTTTAAGGGTGCTGAGATGCTCCTGCATCCGTAACTTGACCTTCCTTGAAGTAAGGCCGATGTAATGTAAGCCACATTCGCATGTCAATCTGTATATAACCTTTTTGGTGTTACAGTTACTAAAACCAGTTAGAAACCATTCACGTCCACTGTCCAGCGTCACGCTTTTTGTGGCTTTAGTCAGGTTGCATACTGAGCACCCACCACATGGATAATGGCCAGAGGGGAGGGTTGAAGTGGCAGGTAAAGTCGGCAAGCGTGTATGTACTAGCTTGTCCTTGAGGCTAGGAGCTCTCTTGAAGGCAAACCGAGGCTGTGGCATTTTGTTAGTAGGGGTGTCCAAAATGGACCACATAACCAAGTAAATGTAAATGTAAATGTGGGTGTACTTGTAAAGCGCACTGCGACTCCATGGAGTATCCTGGCGCTGAAGACCGCTGGGGAGCCCGTCCTGGTTTTCCCTGTGAGATGGTCCCTTTCTGTTTATCTCCGAAGTGAAACCAGGCATCCCCGGCGTCTGTGGGGGGCCGTTGAAGAGATGAGGCAAGCTTAATGCCCAGAGTTGCAGAGTGTGTTCCCTGGTTAGAGTAGGCACCGAGGCGAGAATTATCGAGTCCGTTTTGACCCTGGTCCACAACCCTGCCGCGTCGGGAATTGAACCCTGGTCCCGGGCCGTTCTCTGCTTACGGGTCTGCCGCCTCTAACCAGTGAGCCACACCACTCCAAAGTGAGAGAATGGACACTTGTAACTACGTAACCGTAGGTTAATTTGAATCACCCTCATAAACGCTTTGTTGATTGTGCAGTATATATTGTTTTTCTGCCCCACATACGCGTTACGGCATTATCTTTGGGTGTCAAAATTTGTGCTGTATGCCAGCCTCAAGCCTGAGGCAACCTCTTGTATGAGTAGTAGTGTCCAGAGATAGGAGGGCACCCCAAAAAAAGAAACGGAGGGTAATTGGAAGGCTATGTCTAAAAAGCAAGACTTCACCAGAAACGATTTTTAATTTAAAAATGGTGAGGTTTTGTTATTAAAAGTGGGTGGGTATAAACTTAGATCGTGTTACTAGATCTCTTTATATCACTTGTTGACAAAGTCGACATGTTTCTGCTCCATTTTGCCCAGCCTGGTCTGCGGAGCATTCGTTAGGACAAACAATACGAACAACAAATCAGTTACTTACACAATTTGTGAAGTACTCAGTAGTGTTAATCTTAAACACTCTGTTTCTAGATCGGTTGAGTTTCCTTTTGTACGGAAACTACGAACTTCAGCAGCGAGTGTTAGGACTCTCTGGTCCTAAGCCGCAGGAAGGAAAGTGTCCGTGTCTTGTGCTGGCTCTGCCCCTGGACGATCTAGAAACAGAGTGTTTAAGATTAATAATCAGTTGGGGTAGTGTTCTACCTCTTTCCCCATGAGTTAACACAATGAGTAGGGTGTCATGTTTAAGATCCAGTCATCTTGCAGCCCCATGTCATGTGTACTGCTTGCACTACAGAACCAGTCTGCATCCTGAATATTGACACCAGAATATCGAAGCCACACAATATTGAGGACAAAATATTGAAACTAAAATATTGACAGGTAAGTAAGTCTAAATTTTCCATTCTAACTCCACATAGATGCACCTTGACAATACATATATATATTACCTATGGCAATTGCCAGTAGGTAGTTATAGTTAGGACCTAGTTTCCATAGGAAGAGCGTTTTTTGTTTTGCCAATGTCTTTGGCGCCGTTTGATAAATCTTAATGACATTTTCAAAACTAATATGGCACTCAGTTTAGCTGCAATGTTAAAAGTTTCAGGGTGATCCGTCAAACGGGGCTGAGAAAAAGGGCGTAGGGAGTCCAAAAGTGCATTTTCCGTGGGCTAATTCCTGTAGTGATTTTGAACACGACTACAGACCAAACTGCTAGACGGAATTACACCAAATTTGGCAGAAAGTTAGCTACTGGTCCGTGCTTTTGTAATTTGGCTTAAATACATTAAGTAGTTTTAGAGATATTAAACAAAAAGCACATTTGTTTATCTAGAGGCGCAAATCCTCCATGGATCCTCCTCAGATTCTCTGTGAATTCGCTCATCCACATGCCAACAACAATGCTGTGATTGGATCGCCACAACCTGAGAGAAAAGTTGCGGCAACCCATTTGTTCATTGGGACTCGGTTTTTAGTGGGAAAAATAAAATTAAAAAGTATGTAGATGTGGAGATAGGAATAGTATGTATATGCTTCCCTATATGCACTTACCTTTCGATATTTTATCCCTTGATATTCTGTCCTCGATATTCTTGTACCATAATATTCTGGAAGTCAACATTCACTAGTACAATCTACTGAGCCGTATTTCAGGAATGAATCCATTATTACTATGTGTAATTGCCAATGTGCTTTAGTCATTGTCATAGAAATCACCCACATGGTTAATCCTGGTTTCTAGTCACTGTGTGTTTTGGATATCCTGGTTACCTCTTTGAATCTGGTGAGACACCAGACCTGGATCTCCAGGCATAGGCTGCAATTGCATTGAGATTAATTTGTTTTTATTTCTTTTCGAGGTTTATATAGTGTAAACTTCACCCGAAGGTATGAGAGCACTTCACAGAGTTTGCACATTAGCTTTAGAAGAGAGAATACAGGATAAAAATATGATGCAGTGTACAATATACAACTATACAGTAGAAGGAATAGTGGAAGTATGAAATAGTTAAGAGGTAACAATGGTTGTTTCATACAGGGGCAAGAGGGTTGGATGTACAATTCTATCCAGAGGTAGTGATGTTCAAGCTTGCTGGGAGTTGGGGAAGACATGTATTTAAGGACTTTGATGTTTTAGGAGGTAGGGCTTAGGTATTTGTTGAGAAGAAGTAGTTTGAGGATTTTCTTGAAGTGTAGGAAAGATTAAATGGTAGAAGATCCCGTGGCAGGGCATTTCAAATTCCAGGTGCATTCCCAGAGAACAAGCGAGTGAGGGATTTTTCTTTCTTGAATTTGGGTGAAATTAAGAGTAAGGTGTTTAAGCTTCACAAAGGTCTCTTTCAGCAAGCTTTGATAGTTTATTGGTGAGGTAGATAGTTTTTCAGTGTCGAGACCTTTATGGGTTAATCAGGCTGTTTTGAATATACTTCTCGCTTCAATTGGTAGCCAGTTGAGTTTGTGGGAGTGAAGTCATCACAGCATCTCTCCCCAAGAGGAGTCTAGCCACTGCAATGAGTGTGGCTCTAATAGATATAAGTTGGGTTTTTTGTGGTACCAGTGATTGTTGCATTACCATAGTCTACCTTGGAGAGGACTGGGGATTACACTACAGTCTTTAAGTGTTCCAGGGGGATGAAGGGTTTGATTTTTTTAGAAGTTTCAGTGAGAAGAAGGCACTTTGTGTTGAGGCATTGATGTGGTGTTTCATGTTCAGGTTTTTGTTTAGTGTAATCCCAAGAGGCTTAATGGAGTTAGAGATAGAAAGTTTGCAGTTTAGTGCAGTTAGGTTGTCAAGCCAGTTGTGGACTGGAAGAAACTTTCCTTAAGGTGTGATGAGGAGGAGTTCAGTTTTGCTGGAGTTACGCTTTAGGTGGTTGTGAGTCAGCCAGGATTGTACCATGCGGAGGGTGTGATATATGTGATGAATGTCTTTGGATGAAGAGATTTTAATGTAGAGTTGGGTGTCGTTGAGTGTCGGGTGCCGTTTGCATAGAGGTGGGGAAATGTTGACTTGATTCAAGATCGTTGAAAGGGGTTCCATATAAAGATTGAACAGGGCAGAGGATAAGATTTATCCTTGGAGGACTCCTTGTGGGACGAAAATTGCAGGTGAGGTAGAATTATTTAGTTTGAGTACGTGGGATTTTTGGTTCAGGGATGAGACGAACCACTGAACAACAGTACCAGTGATGCCTGCACGCGGAGTGAGAGTATTTAGGAAAAGTTTGTGGTTGAGCATATCAAAGCCTGCAGAGAGGTCCAGGACGATTAGAAAGCATGCCTATTCATTGTCTAGAGATCTGTCTCAGTCATCTGTAATGTTTAGGATTGCAGTTTTCATACTACAGTCTTTCCTGAACCCACATTGAAAGGTAATACACAGAAAGGATGGCAGGTTATAGGATGCGCTGAGTTGCGCAGAGTAACCGTATACGAATCAGAATGCTCAAGGATATAGGTAATGGCCATCCACCATCACCAATTGTGTAGACAAAGCCACACACATATAGTCAATAAAAGGGAGTTAATATCCTGAGCAATAAGTGTCCAAAAATAATCAAAACAATCCACGTCAGTAGTAACCACAGGTTTCTTCTTCTCTTCTTTATTTTCATATGACATAGTCCAACTTAGCTATGAATTCTAGCCAACACGTGTTTCATCTTTTGTGGGGTAAACCACAGACTTTCTTCAGGGCAAACTGTGAAACAGCTTGGTCAGAAACATAGAATTTAAGGTATTTCAAAGTAAAGTGGCCGAGTAAAAGAACCACAATAACGTCAAAACCATGATGGTTCAAGGCTTCAAGGAAAGTGAAAGAAACCCCAATAGTAATGTGCTGGCTTTTCAAATATTGTTCCAAGGTCAATGATCGGTAATCAAAAGTCTCTTGAGAGACACGACATTTCTCGCGGAGAGTGCTCCCGGGAAGTTCGGCGTCTACGTTTCTGACCAAGCTGTTTCCCACATTGAAAGGTGTTGTGCAGGTTGAATTTTCCAATGTGGCTGTTAAGTAGTGAGAGCACTCATATTTCTGATGGTTTTGGCAAGGACAGGGATGTTAGTTATTGGTCTGTAATTGTTAAGGTCATTTGGGTCGGCGTCTGTATTTTTTTGATGAAGGGGGTGACTTGGCTGAGTTTAAGGGAGGTTGGCATAGAGTGACTGGAAAGGGAGGAGTTACTGATTTTGGACCATGTAGGGGAGATGATGTGACTGACATTTTCGAGAGGGTCAGAGAGATGCGAAGTTGGCTTAATACATTCAAATACTTTGGTGGCTTCTTTTTCCAAAACATTATAAAATTTGGTCCAGGATGCATTGCTTTTTAGTTGCATAAGGTTGAGGTTAGTGCCCTGTTTCAATGGGAGGTGAGTTTACGAGGACTGTCATTGGCTTGGGGTGTGGCAGTGAGGAGGCCATCTTTGGTCGATGGGGGATCTTTGATGCAGGAAGTGTGGGTTGGGTCCAGTGAGAGTTCAATGCCAGTTATTTCTTCAGAGAAGAAGTTGGCGAACTCTTCACATCGCTTAACAGAGTCATCAGGTAGCTGTTGAGGAAAAGAGGAGGTTTGCTGTTTTATGATTTTGAAACGGTCTTTGGGTCTATTTCTGGAGTGGTCAATTTGGGCTTGGAAGAAGAATGATTTCTCTGTGTAGATATTTTTTTTATTTTAAACGTTCAGCTAGGAGGAGAGAGAGATGGGTCAGCAAGGGTTGTTGGCTCCATGTTCTTTCAGTCAGCTTAAGTTGTCATCTCTCATTGTGGATGACTTATCCAGGATCTGGAGAGAACACTTCTTGACTTTTTCACTTTTCAGTTTAAGTTTTGTAGTGAGAGGTAAGGTCATCAGCGGAAGAAAAATCAGGAGGCGATAGAATTTGGGAAGTGATTAGGGATTCTAATTCTGGTCAAGGGATTTGGTGCATATTTCTCGCTCAGTGTTTATGATGTTTAGTTTGGGTCTGGAGCTTAGGTTGGTTGCCATTGAGATTGAACAGAATTAGGTGGTGGTCGGTCCAGTCAGTGGGAAGGATGGACTGGAGGTGTTAGGGTTGGAAATGATTGCATCAAGGGTAGAGCCTTTGTTGTGGGTCTGTTTATTGCAGTGTTGGGTGAGATCTTTTGTTTCAAGGACAGTGGATAACTGTTGTATCTTCTGCATTATTCAAATAATGGTTTATGTCTCCTAGTATAATGTCTATGATGTCCTTCAGATCGTTATGTTTTATTAGGTCAGTTAAATCCTCAAGCAGTAGTATTTTTTCACCTGGAGGGTGATAGATGATGTGGAATTTGGAGTCTTTGGAGGGGAGATTAACACCTAGATATTCAAATATTAATTGACTGTTTGGAAGGATTTTAGGCATAGTTTGGTTAATTGTTCCTAGTAAGCTGCGCGCTCGGGCGGGCGCGCACAGGGTCTTTTCCAAGCGCACAGACAGTCTTACAAAGCGCACACGTCTCTGTTTAGCTAGAGCAGAGCTTTCCAATCTGTGTGTCCCGACACAGTACTGTGCCCCATGAAACTGATGGGTGTGTCGCGGGATGACACTACCGGTATTAAGGGCACTTGGCAATTAAGAGGCATTCCTTTGAAAGAGTGTCTTGGAGTCTGCTGCAGCAGCGCGGACTCTGAGACACTCTGCTCTTTGGGGGCCGGCGAATCACAAAAAAGACCCATTAACAAGTAAATGGTCTTTTAAAGACCTGCGAAGTACTCGGGTGCAGTTGTGTGTGTGCCCTGTAAGCTGGGGTGAGGTGAAAGAGGGTGACAGGCAGAGAGAGACAGAGGGAGAGGAAGGGAGACAGAGAGAAGTAGACAGAGAGAGAGAGGGAGACAGACTGAGTGAGTGAGGGAGAGGGAGAGAGAGAGAGAGAGAGAGGGAGGGAGACAGTGAGAGAGGGAGGGAGACAGAGAGGGAGGGAGACAGAGAGGGAGGAAGACAGAGGGTGGGAGAGGGAGGGAGACAGAGGGAAGGAGACAGACGAGAGGGATACAAGGGAGGGAGACGAGAGGGAGACAGACGAGAGGGAGGGAGACAGAGAGGGAGGGAGACAGAGGGGGAGGGAGACAGAGGGGGAGGGAGACAGAGGGGAGAGAGACGGAGAGAGAGGGAGACAGAGAGAGAGAGGGAGTCAGAGAGAGAGGGAGAGACAGAGAGGGAGAAAGACAGAGAGAGTGAGACAGAGAGTGAGTGAGTGAGACAGAGAGGGAGGGAGAGAGAGAGAGAGGGAGGGAGGGAGAGAGAGAGACAGAGTGAGTGAGGGAGAGGCAGAGAGAGGGACAGAGAGAGAGGGAGGGAGACAGCCAGAGAGGGAGGGAGACAGAGGGGGAGGGAGACGGAGAGAGAGTGAGACAGAGAGAGAGGGAGACAGAGAGAGAGGGAGAGACAGAGAGGGAGGGAGAGACAGAGAGGGAGGGAGACAGAGAGAGTGAGACAGAGAGTGAGTGAGACAGAGAGGGAGGGAGAGAGAGAAGGAGGGAGAGGGAGGGAGGGAGAGAGAGAGAGGGAGGGCGGGAGGTAGAGAGAGGGAGGAAGGGAGGAAGAGAGAGGGAGGGAGATAGCGAGAGAGGGATGGAGATAGAGAGAGAGGGAGAGAGCGAGAGAGAGAGAGGGAGACAGTGAGAGAGAGAGGGAGACAGCGAGAGAGGGAGACAGCGAGAGAGGGAGGGAGACAGCGAGAGAGGGAGGGAGACAGCGAGAGAGGGAGGGAGACAGAGACAGACAGAGACAGACAGACAGAGACAGGGACAGACAGAGAGAGACAGAGACAGGGACAGGTACAGACAGAGAGAGACAGACAGGGACAGACAAAGACAAATAGTGGCAGAGACAGGGACAGGGGCAGACAGACAGACAGAGACAGAGAAGGGGACAGAGGGAGAAAGACAGGGACAGACAGAGACCGTGAGAGACAGAGACAAATAGAGGCAGAGACAGGGACAGGGGCAGACAGACAGAGGCAAAGACAGACAAAGACAGAGAAGGAGACAGAGGGAGGGAGACAGGGACAGACAGAGACAGGGACAGACAGACAGATAGAGGCAGAGACAGGGACAGGCAGAGACTGAGACAGACAGAGAGGGAGATGGAGAGGGAGACAGAGGGAGAGAGAGACAGACAGGGTGACAGAGGGAGGGAGACAGAGGGGGGAGAGGGAGGGAGACAGAGGGAGGGAGACAGACAGAGGAACAGAGACAGAGGAACAGAGACAGAGGGAGGGAGACAGACAGACAGAGGAACAGAGACAGAGGGAGGGAGACAGACAGAGGAACAGAGACAGATGGAGGGAGACAGACAGAGGAACAGAGACAGAGGGAGGGAGACAGAGGGACGGAAACAGCAGGAGACAGAGAGCGGGAGACAGAGAGCGGGAGACAGAGAGTGGGAGACAGAGAGCGGGAGACAGAGAGAGGGAGACAGACTGAGGGAGACAGACTGAGGGAGACAGACTGAGGGAGACAGACTGAGGGAGGAGGGCGACAAAGGGAGCGAGACAGACAGAGACAGAGGGAGGTAGACAGACAGGGAGAAAGAGGGAGACAGACAGAGGGAGACAGTTAGAGAGAGAGAAAGAGAGACAGACAGAGTAAGTGAGAACCCACTGAGCTCCTCTAACGTGTTTCAGGCTCGCTACGCTACGCTCGCTCACTACACTGCCTTACCGTGTTCCAAAATGATGCATCTCCAAAAAGTGTGTCCCCAACATGAAAAGTTTGGAAAGCTGTGAGATAGAGATTCGCCAGCCACAGCTTTTAAATGGTAGTGCCGTGAAAAGTACGGCCTTTCAACAATATGCAGAGTGGCGATACAGGGGCTCTAGAAGGGGTGAAAAACCTACAAAGCCTTGTTAAAAAGTGAATGGTCTTTTAAAGACCTGTGAAGTACTGGGATGCGGCTGTGTGTATGTGCCCGGGAAGCTGTATCAGCCCGGGCTGACACACACAACGGGGAGGGGCTGAAGCACTTTGAACCCAATAGGTGTTGCGGGCCTGATCTTAGCCCATTGTGCTGCTTCTCTGGAGTCTGGCACACATGCAGGGTGAGGTGGCAGAGCGAGGGAGAGGGATGGAGACAGAGGGAGGGAGGGAGAGGGAGACAGAGAGAGAAGGAGACAGAGGGTGACCGAGGGAGACAGAGGGCGGGAGACAGAGGGAGTGAGAGAGGGAGGGAGAGAGGGAGGGAGACAGAGGGAGGGAGACAGAAGGACGGAGTCAGAGGGAGATAGAGAGGGAGACAGAGCGTGACAGACAGAGGGAGGGAGACAGATGGAGGGAGACAGACAGAGGGAGGAGGGTGACAGAGGGAGGGAGACAGACAGAGGGAGACAGAGGGAGACAGATGGAGACAGACAGAGGGAGAGAAAGGGAGGGAGACAGAGAGGGAGAGAGGGAGACAGAGGGAGACAGAGAGAGAGAGAGAGAGAGAGAAAGAGAGAGAGAGAGGGGGAGGGAGACAGTGAGAGAGGGAGGGAGACAGAGAGGGAGGGAGGGAGGGAGGGAGACAGAGACATACAGAGATAGAGACTGAGACAGACAGAGACAGGGACAGACAGACACAGGGACAGACAGCCAGATAGAGGCAGGGACAGGGACAGACAGATAGAGGCAGGGACAGAGACAGACAGAGACCGAGAGGCAGATAGACAGCGATGGAGAGGGACAGAGGGAGGGAGACAGAGGGTGATGGAGGTAGCGGGAGGGAGACAGAGAGAAAGGGAGACAGAGGGATAAAGAGAGAGGGAGACAGAGGGATACAGAGAGAGGGAGACAGAAGGAGGCAGATAGAGACAGAGGCAGGGAGTCAGGGGGAGACAGAGGGAGGGAGAGGGAGACAGAGGGAGGGAGACAGAGGGAGGGAGACAGAGGGAGAAAGACAAAGGAGGGAGACAAAGGGAGGGAGACAGAGGGACGGAGACAGAGGGGCGGAGACAGAGGGAGGGATACAGAGGGCGACAGACAGAGGGAGACAGACAGAGGGAGGGAGACAGACAGAGGGAGACACACAGAGGTAGGGAGACAGACAGAGGGAGACAGAGGGAGGGAGACAGAGGAAGCGAGACAGATAGAGGGAAACAGAGGGAGGTAGAGAGACAGAGAGAGAGAGGGAGGGAGAGAATAGAGAGAGGGAGGGAGAGAGAGAGCGACAGAGCGGGGGAGACAGACAGAGTGAGTGAGACAGAGGGAGGCAGAGGGAGAGAGAGAGAGAGAGAGAGAGCAAGAGAGAGAGAGAGAGAGCAAGAGAGAGATAGAGAAAGATGTGTGTATGCCGGGTCTGGTGGCTCAGTGGACAAAGGCGTCTGCTGCAGGTGCCTGTGTTCAACCTCATGGTCACAATTCTTTTTGCCCTAGCCCCGCCACGCCCCCTCCCCCACTGACCCCTCCCCCACCAGTTCGGCCCTCAGCCACAAACCACACTCTAAATTTGGACCCGAGAGAAAGTTTGTGAGTACCCATGCTTTAGAGAGTCTTTGCTGTCGCCCCTCTCTACAATCAGGTTACAGATGGTGGTCGGGGCCTCTTTCGGCCACCATAGCTGATGCTCAGTTCTACGACTGATATCAGCTTTTTATGCTTCTTGCACACTTCTTCTTTCAGCTAAGCATAATTTATTCTCATGGTTTAATCAGATCGTAGCTGCTTGGGCAGAACCGCGTAAATATTGAAAATGTACCAGGCCAATCTGAGGCAGACTAGGAGAAGTAAGCATGCCGGTTCCAAAGAAGCGCTGTACTTGGCGCTAGAGACAGGCAGGCGCGAAAATGAATACCCGAGCCAAGCCATAGTAAGTATTTGTAAATTACGTAGCATATAACATGTACAAATATGACAAATAATTGTTAACGTTTATTAATACTGTTTGTGTTTTAGTTTAGAACATAAATTGGACAACCTGATTTATTAATCGCGGTTTGAATCGAAGATACCATTTTTGCTTTGCGCCCTGAGATTGTTTTAGCACTGCGATGGGTGTTCATATCCGTCATAGAGCAAATATATATCATTTTGACTTTGGGTGGGCGCTTAGCTAGAGATTTAAACCATTCACATATGAATATGTCAGGTTTTGCTTTGATCTGAAAGAATGAAACATAAACTCATAATTTCTCTGCAAAATGTCTGTTTCAAATACCGTTTACCTTTCATTTACTTTGAATAGGGGTGATGTGTGAGAATCCATACAATCTGTGTAAGAATTATTCAGGGTCACTAGAGCACGACTCTGCAGAACCAAGCTGGCTCTCTCAGGGGGCCTCCTGAAAAGCTGGGGTCCTGCCCCATGCCCACTTTGCCTATGGGTTAAAAACATCACTGTGAGATAACTCTCAATATTTTTCAATGAGTATCCTGGGGCGTGGCCTGCCGAGCTGCTCCTTGAGTGAGCTCCGCCGGCCGAGACCCTATTTTTCAGAAATCCGCACATTATATGGAGACAATACCTGCCTTTTTGACTCACCTGAAGGCGTGTGACATGTGGTGACTGTCGGAGAAAGTTTGTGCCTTGTCCGATCTCTAATCGCTGAATTGCAGGCTCCGGAGTGCAGCGCGGGAGCTGAAGACACTGACTGCTGGAAGCATGACCTGGCTGCCCTGGCTACTTTAGGCCGTGGTCTCATCGAGGGCCTATGTGGACCTGTGGTGCCCAAGCGGAGCTGGCAGATCTACTACGTCAGAGGTGGAGCGCCGATGCCGGCATGTTGTGACCATCCCGTATGCAGGGCCGGACTGCTCGAAGGTAACCCCCGAGGGCCGAGACTAACTGTGTGAGGTGCGGCTGGATCTGCGCGTGGTTGCGCTGGGCTCGCCCGCCCCACTGATGGCCATTGTAGAGTGCGGGTCTCGGTGGAGGAGTCATCTGACCCTGATGTGAGGCGCTGCAACGAGAGGGGGGTGTGCATGAGGGCCTTCGCCTGCAGCCGGGACTTGATATAGCTGCGTGGGGCCCCGGCTGACTGGAATTGCGAGATAGCACCTGGGGCGCTATTTTGGGTGCACTGCAGCAGTGTTGTTCAAGTCGCGGGAGCACTACAGATTGTATCACAGTGAGGTTGGACCGCCCTGAGCCGCTGAGACGCTGCTGTGTGCTGATGGACAACCTGCAGTTGGGACAGAGAGATTGCCCTATTAAACTTGGAGATTTCTGCACCGCTGTGACATCGATAACCTGGCCCCTCGCCATTTTCTGAACCTCGCTGTATGGGCTGCTGTGGGACCACACAGAGGTGCACGCGGATGGCGCAGGGCGGATGGCTTGCGACTTGGCCAATGCAGAACCGGCCATAATATCTGTGACCCGAAGGTGGCGAACCCTGTGGCAGTGGCGTGCTATTTAGGCCTGGAGGTGTTTCGGCCGCTGCTGCTTGTGCCTGGAGGTGAGGCCTCAGATTGGCCCTGATACAGGTAGCTGTGATTGCGTTTGAGGCGCCAACTGTTAAATCCTACCACAGTATGGTCACCCTGGGGCAGTGAAGACTTGCAATTTGTGTGGGTGGACTGCGACGCCTGTGGAGGGGAGCTGCTTGTGGGGCACTTTTGGTGCAGGGAAGGGGCATCAGCACTGCTTCGCCAAACAGCCCAAACTAAGCTTTGATCAGTGCCGGTCCACCAGACAACAAGAGTCGGATACTGAGACCGCTGCGGGTGGGTCCGCTGATGGGCAGCGTGATGACCAGGGAGAGGACCTGCGCACTCTTATGCTGGAGATGCAGTACAATCAACACCAAATTAGATACCCTCACGTCGCAAATGGAGTCAGTGAAAACACAGGTCGCATGAACATAGGCTGGATGTCTTAGAAAATAAACATACCGACATGCATGAGTTTCAGGTGGAAACCAAAGAACAAGTGTCTCAGATGGACAGGCTCCTCCACGTGATCTGGGCTAAGTACGAGGATTTGAAGGTCAGATCGCGTCGCAATAATCTACGCATCACGGGTGTGCCAGAGACAACGGCGATCACGAAGATGGAAGTCTATGTGATGGATCTTCTTCGGGACCTGTTTGCTGCGCATCTTTCACCAGTCTTTGCAGTGGAGAGGGCCCACCGCACTCTGGGAGCACGCCCGCCGGTGGGGGCTCCTCCGCGGCACATATTGGCGAGGATTTTGAACTACCAGGATCGAGATGTGGTGCTGCGGCAGGCCAGAACAATGGGCATGATCACACACCAAGGGAATCAAATCGCCTTCTATCCAGACTTCACCCCAGCGGTGCTGGCTGCCAGAAGGGAATTCCTGCCTGCAAAGAAGATCCTATTGCAGGCACAGGTTCCTTACTCTTTGCTCCACCCTGCTAAACTCAAAGTCTCCTACGATGGCTCCGCTCATTTTTTCACGGACGCCAAGTCCGCCTTGAAATTTGCATGTGGGTGGTAAGCAGAGCAAGAAAAACCCGGGACCAGTGGATGCTGTGGAACGGCAGCTAAGTGATAATGACTGAATAATAGTCAATTGTAATCTCTCTGTAAAATTGTTTTATCCAACGCAACTGCTCATAATTCTGGTGAATGTCTTTTTTTGTTTTTAGGTTCCGGAATCTATTTTCCGACTTTCTCTGTAACACATGTTTGCATTGGCTTTTTCTTATTGATATAATAATTTGTCATGGTCCACTGCTCTGCATACGATAGGTCTTAATTGCACCCACACCGTATGCTAATTTCGACTAATTGGATGAGGCGGTCAGGATGGGAGAAATGATTGTAACCACAAGTTGAGAGATGGTAATAGTGTATTTTGCCTTATGACCTCATGTTTTGTTTGGTCAGTTACATTGCAGGTTTAGTCTCTTGCAGTATCTCGGCCACCCTGCTACGGTAGGGAAGTATGCCGGTACTCATGCGTCCCCATGGGAGATTTCCCTGATATGTTTCATTTCGAGTCCTTTCGGGGGGGTTATTGCTTCAACCTGATTGGGGGGTTGTTGTGGGTGGTGGGGTACCGGTGGATTTTGTTCAATGTTTGTTTGTAGGTTTGCGGCCATTGAACGGCAACATGGATACAAGATGTAAAGGCAGATCTCTGTGTCAGATAGGGCTCAGCGGTGTCACATTTGCAACTTTACTGACGATCACGAGACTAAGGTGAATTGTTTAACATGAAACATGCGAGGCCTTAATGACAGTAGGAAAGCAAGGTTAGTTCATGCTTACCTCACAAGACATAATATCGACATATGCTTGTTACAGGAGACTCATCTCCGGTCCCAACAATCGGCAAAACTCAGACATAGGCGCTGGGGCATGACATACACATCGGTGTACTCGAATTTCTCTAGAGGAGTGGCAGTGTTGGTGAGACGAGGTATAGACTGGAGAAAGAGGGAAGCTTATACGGACCCTGATGGCCGATATGTTATACTCCTGGGGTACTTGGGAGGCACCTTACTGACAATTGTAGCGCTATATGGCCCCAACATTAATTCCCCTGGCTTCTTTCAGGAGGTCTGGGCTAAAGTTAGAGCCACGGGGTGCACCACGGCTCTTTCGGGTGGGGACTTCAATGCTATCATTCATGATGACCTGGACGGACAGGGTACAGCAAGGACACATCACCCCACAGCCAGCAAAATATTAAACTCCCTATTAGAAGAGGGTGACATGGTAGACGTATGGAGGCTTCGCAATCCACTGACTAAAGAGGGCACCTGTTTCTCCGGCCACCATCGTGCTTGGTCTAGGTTGGGCTATTGGTTATTAACGAAGGATGTGGCTAGTTGGGTGGTGGACGTTAGGCACCTGTCAAGAACCATATCGGAAGACTCGCCATGCCTGCTGTCTCTTTCCCTCCCCAACACTACAGGGCAGGCCTTCTCTTGGAGACTGCCCCCACAGGAGCTCTTGGATGAGGCATTTAAAGAAGAAATATGCACTGATATTATTGATTACTTCACACTTAACACTGTTGTGAATGTATCTAGGACCCTAATTAAATATTCCCGATTCATGCCCTTATGTGGTTATAACAAAGCATATCCTTATAAAGGCATAGGAATCAAATCCATATTTAGTTATAGCCAATGCAGTCCAAATACGGCAAGGCTACTCCCATAGACTCCTAGAAAGCACAACGCGTTCTTTAACCAAACCAAGCCTCCAGCAGCCCGGGAAATCCCCCTGCTTTAGTTTTGATTTGAACTAGAACTCCTGGAGTCCAGAAAGAACTGTTAATCCTTAGTGACGTCTTATGTCCAATCTTACGTCAAACTCGGCACCTTCCAGGTATAAATATACCAACGTTGCCTTAAGCAAACACACGGTGGTTTGGAGCAGAGCGGCTATCTACTTGCCCGAAGCCCAGCTGATTCGAGAGTCGAAGGAAGCCGACCCTCCCATTGACGCACTGAGAGAGACGCTGTCTTTTCTCCTGCCGAGAAATCCAGCTCCAGTGTTTCCAGTCACCCTTACGGGTTTCTGGAAAATCGAGTCCTGAGAAAGAGATACAAGACCTCCTTCATTCTATAACCAAGGTACGGAGCTGATTAAATCCTTGAGAGAATTCTTGATTCAGATTCTTGGCAAAACCAACTTAACTTAAACTGCAGCTCACTTACTCCTTCCCACGTACTAGGCTTAGGTTAGGTACACCGGGGTAGGCGTATCTTAGAAGCACCAGTTGAGTACATTTAGTCAATTATTTTATGTATGGATATATTTTATCCGTTTTAAGTATCATATGGCTCAGAAACCATATAAATGCTTTTACAGTATTATTTCATAATACTCCTTTTACTGTACTCACTTTACTTTATGACAAGTATTGCTATTACGGCAATTCACTTCTCTTGCACGAGAAAGAGGACTGCGCAATAAATAACAACTTTTATTGAAAACCCCCGTCTCTCTATTTCTCTGCACTCTGGTGAGACTAAGCATGCACGATTGACTGAGTGAAATAGCTGTCTATTGTTTTCACACGACTCTGGAGATACACTCCTTATTCTGGGGGGAGCAAAGTTGTCATGTTTATGCGGTTGTCAGACACTAATCCCTTCTTGTCTAAATCAGGAAAGTTAACTCCTTCCTGTTCATTCGAGAACGTTTCTAGTGACCTCTGAGCTAGCTGGCATTCATAATTAAGTCTAACATATTCAGTAGAGACCTAGTCGACCTCAGTCCTACTTCTAAACTGTCGTTTATGTTATTCCAATGCGCAGAGCCTATTGGGAATATAGAAACTACACTACATGGCGCCCAACATTTGGTAAGGCGATAATCTAACGCAAGACACTAGAGTAACTCAGTCGTGCTTTTCACACAGACCCCTTTTTCCCATAAAAACTCCAAAAGACGTCTGGAGTGGGTAAAAGGATAATATCCGCCGGAACTTAGTAGGATGAGAATCCTATGTATTAGTTTTGGTTTAGTCAACGTTGAAGGATACAGTGTTCCAAAATATTGTGCGCCTAATCTTTGTTTCCTTGAAACTTGCTCTGCAAACAAAACTTTCTGTCAGAAAAATGGGGGAAAGTGACGATGAAAGAGAGAAAGCTAGAATATCAACTCAACTTTTAGTGGATGACACAAGTCTCCAAAATGAAGACCCGAATGTTATAATCATTCCGGTAAACGTAAGAAGAACTATAACTCTTAAACTTATAGCAAATGGACTCTCACCAAGAGGTGGTACAGTCATATTTGTGCTAGAGGCCCATGAATATCGGCAGACAGAGGTATTCTATTCATGGATACATTTTCCAGGAGCAAATGCTGTGACACAAGATTTCCACTACTACAAAATAGAGGAATCTCCAGAGGAATACGCTACTTTCGAGGACGCTGAAATTCCACTAACATACCAAGAGCACCTGCTCTGGTTTAATGGCGCCCTAAAACATCAAAATCACATTACCAGGCTCGGTCCACTAGGTAGACCAGGAACCACATGGCCGTTTCTAGCCAACTATACACCACATCCCGACATTGAAAAAATGTCCAGCGAAGAACTTTTTGTTAGGCTAAAATAATTAACAAAAGCATATAGAGAATTAGTTCAATTAACACTTGACGGTATAACCATCCGGCAGTAATTGAAAGAAACAGATATAGCAGAACAACCTTTTGAACTTGCCAGAATCATAGAAAAATCATATGAAGAATTAGGTAGAGATAGTTTGGGTGGGAAACCACTAAAACCCCAACTAACTGAAAATCCTGAAAAAACATTTATCAAAAATAATCTCAATACTTCATAAAAGAAGTGTGAAGGTAATAAACAAACCATTCCCAGAGAAAAACAGTTTCAGTCCAGAGGAAGGTCTTCTCAACGGAGAGATAGATCTCCAGAATGAGGAAGCAAGTCTCCCCACAGGGAGCCCTCTGAGAAAAGATACAACCTT
The DNA here is from genome assembly GCF_964261635.1 of Lissotriton helveticus. NCBI lineage: Eukaryota > Metazoa > Chordata > Amphibia > Caudata > Salamandridae > Lissotriton > Lissotriton helveticus. Next base: position 751,570,368 of record NC_136057.1, on the reverse strand, counting down.
AGAGATAGGGATAAATTAAGAAAACCTGACAGATATCAAGATAATGATACGCGTCCCTCTCGATCTTTTCAGACTTCCTCACAGAAATCGGAAAGAAGAGGACGGTCAGAACACAAGGAAGAGCACGTCCAGTCCAAAGACAAGAAACCTGCTCATCAAAGTAAAAAATTACAATTTCCAAAAAAAGAAGGTAGCTAGTATTAAAATAAAACATGCCGAGGATTTTGAGGACACAACTGAAAAACGGAGAGTGGGCCAAGATAGTGCTAGACAGCGCAGCAGAAGTGACCATAGCTCGCAAGATCCTGATGAATCTTCTGGAGACAGTGGACACGAATGAATACATTCAAGTGGAAACTGCAGACACCAGAGTTAGTAAACCCCATAAATTATATGAAATAACATTACGTATAGAGGGGGACAAAACTAGGAAAATAAAGGGTCTCTTTTGGGATAACCTTTCGAAAAGGCTATGATATCCTTCTAGCAGAAAAAGACTGGCCACCAGAGTTTGTCAGGGAGTGCCCACATGGCGAAGAAATGATTATGCCTGCCTTCTCAAATCAAATTCCAATTCATAAAAAATACACATATGCAAGAAAATGGGCAGTTGTCCAAGCCCCTGCATTATATAAAAATCATGTAGGATGGGATGAGGATTCTCCTCACCACAAAATTCAGTTTGCAAAATCAACCGACTGCACAAAGGCAGTATCCTGTTAAGCAAGAAGCTAAAAAACAAGTCAGGGAGATCCTAGATCAACTTGAATATCAGGGGGTGATTGAAACATGCACCTCACAAATGAACAATCCTTTGTTTCCTGTCTCCAAGCCAGACGATACATATCGTCTAGTTTTGGACTACAGACACCTAAACTCATGCTGCAAAACTTTTGCAGTACAAAACTCACACAGTGCAGCACTAATGAATAACATCGTGCGCAAAAAATATAAAACAACATTAGATATCTCAAATGGCTTCTTTTGTCAAAACATTGCACCTGAAAGCAGGTATTTGACCGCTTTCTCAACAATGGGGGCGCAAAAAAAATTTTGCCGTCTCCCACAGGGATTCAAGAATAGCCCAGGATTATTCTCAGCCAGGGTAACAGAGTTACTACAAATGTATGATGATGAGGCATTATCCTATGTCAATGACATCTATCTTACAGACGACGACCTGGAGACACACTTGAAAAGAGTGAACACCATCATACTGGGGTTCGCATCTGAAGGGTATAAATTCAACTTTAAGAAGTCACGAATTGCCCATCTACCTGTCCTGTTTTTAGGATATGAATTATCAAGTGAAGGCAAAAGCCTAGCAGGCAATTTCTTAGAGAAATGTGCAGTACTCCAAGCTCCAAAAACGCTGAAGAACTTACAATCAATTCTAGGTTTCCTGAATTTCGAAGAACATACATTCTAAATTATGCAGAGAGGGTTAAACCTCTCTATGAATTAATAAAAACTGATTTCAAACCAATTAATTGGACTCAGAAACACACAGAAATTTTACGGACATTACAAACAGACATGTTAACTAAAACAAAACTGCAAACACGCGCAAATGAACGCAACCTTGTAATCCGAGTCATCCCAGGAAGAAGCGGATTCACATACCTGACCTCTAATGAGGGAGAAACAGTACCAATAGCTTATAAATCACACTTGTACACACAAGCTGAAATGAAATTCAGTTCTACTGAAATAATTCTGACTGCGGTTCAAACTGCTGTAGCAAAAGAAAGAGCCCAAGCTCAAGGCAAAAGCATATCTGTTTTAACAGCAGTATCAGCCCTTGAGACAGTAACGAGACCACGCATTCCAAATGCAGTGGCATTAGATCCAAAATGGATACAATGGGAAAATTCTCTTGCTGCAGAAGACGTGAAACACGCTTTTGATCCGAAAATGAAAAGACTAGAAGAACTAAAATACGAAAGTGAATGTCCTCTGTCAATCGAAATTCTGCCTCTCGAACAATACACCTGTGTAATCTACACGGACAGATTTGCACAACACTACGTTGTGAAAAAACAAGTTTACAATGCAGCATGCGCGATTGTTAAAGGTCGCTGGCGCTTAGGTAAATTTAGACCGATGGTCACCAAACTGAATTAATCAGAAACTGTACAGCTCAGCGAGCTGAAATAAGATCTTTAAAGATGGTGCTTGAAAATGCCGATCACGAATGCCCCACACTAATAGTGTGCGATTCGCATTATTGCGTCCAGTCTTACAATAATGACATGCAGACATGGATCAAAAACGGTTACAAAGATGAGACTGGTGCCACAATAAAGCATAAAAAACTTTGGGAACAAGTAGTTTTTTTGCAGAAAGAACTACAAAAGACTCACGTGATACATACACTGAGTCATCAACGTGATGGCGTTCACGTTGCAGGGAATTCATTGGCTCACAGAGCCACAGCGGCAGCTGTCAAACCGGCTTCCGTAGCTACAAAAAAGCGTACTAAAAAAAATATAGACGGTGAAACGCTACTAGCAGTAAAAGCCTCAATGGAAGGCAACTATGCGGCGTTACCTCTAAATTATCTACTCGGAAATAAATACATAATTGATGCAAACTCCGTTCCTTTTGCTCAAATCCCTGGAGTGGGGGATAGAGTAATTCCAAACATGAACTGGAGAGCTTACTTGATTCAAGAAGCGCACATGGGAATGGGTCTGAGACACCCAGAGATCTTGAAATCCCTAATAGAATTACAATCACAATACTGGTGGCCAGGGATGAACGTGCAAATTTACAAGTTTGCAACGAATTGTCAGGACTGCAATAGAGATCGGTGTTGTGAACCGGACCAGACACCAGCTCGGACACCTCTATTAGAAAGCATTAGGCTATCTATACGCAAAGATCCAGATGGAAAAAGGCGATCCCATAATTATTAAGACGAGATTCATTTAGATGAGGCCCCAACGCTCGGCTCACGCCAGAACTGTTATAAAAGATTTGCGAGTCTTTACCGGCACATACGCAATTGGCATGCTACATTCTGACCAGGGTCCTGCGTTTAGCTCTAGGGCTTAAAAGGAGGCCATGGCCAGCATGCGCATTGCATTGCAGTACTCTAGTCCATTCCATCCCGAGGGAAATGCGGTAGTGGACAAAAAAAACCGGGACATAAAGCAATCTATAACGGCGAGGGTATTAGGTTCGGGTGATGGGTGGGTCAAACATCTAACAAGTGTCCAACTTAGTCTTAATAATCTGCCAAGAAATTCTCTAAGAGGTATCACTCCATACGAACTTTTGTTCGGTAATAGAATGATAATCCAGGACTTAGATTGTCAGACTTCAGTGGTGAAAGAAAAATCCTTTGACATCAAAGATCGTTTGGCTGTTTTACAGGACTTAAATGAAACAAGAAGAAGTCTAAGTAACACAAAGCTAAAGCAAACAGCCACTGAAGAAAAACCACCTGTCCCAGCAAGACCTGTCTGGATTCCAAAGATTGGGGATCTAGTCAGAGAAAAGATCGCAGTGAAGAAGGAATTTGGGCCTTCTTACAGAAAAGCAGTACCTGTCTTAGCTGTCAGCGGAATACGATCAGTAGTACTACCGACCCTTGCTGGTAAAAAGGAGAACAGAGTTGTATCAATCGACCTGGTAAAACCACAATCATGTGGCCAATAATAAGTAGTAGGCCCAGTGCTTTGTGGATTGCCGAAGCACTCACATATGAGTAATCAATGTCCAGTTACAATTTAACAAATTTACAAACACCAAGTATGACAGAAGTGACAAGATATCCAAAAGATGAGTGAATCTTGGAGTCTTTAATGAAGATTACAGCCAGCCGACACGTGTTTCATCGCCTTCGCGATTCATCAGGGCTGAAACAAACAAATGAGTAGCGTCTAGCATAATCTGTGAGCAAGAAACATTTATATACAGGGCCATAATGTCTGGCCATTATGTTACATGCACTAAAGCTTCCTCCTGCAGTGGACATATAGTGAGTGCAACATTTCACAAGTATTGACTCACTCGTGCTACCACAACATATCCGTGTCGAAATTTTAGTGTATACTACCGACTATACATAAAGACGTGCTTATATGTGATGGTGATGGTATTTGGACATGTGCGGTGACGAGATCACCATTGTTTCTCTAGGAAACACGCAATGACACATGCTCTATATTGATGGCTATGGTGTCCTAATCGTGAACGGCTCTTGCATCATCCATGCTGGTTCTTTAGTGAAAGTCGTGAGAGACAAGTGTCATTTTCAAAAGACATACCTAGAAGGCCGTATCGATGTCAGAAGGTCTCTATATATCCAAGAAAAGAAAGAAAAAACCGAAAAATCTCATCACTATCTGCGATTCCGGTAATATTCAGGCAAAAGGTCACCAAATGAGACTGTAGGCCACTATTTGCACGCCAGCTTACCGCTCAGCTGGTGATAATTCCGACCCAGCCGGGCCCGTGACTAATACTACTGGCGGTGATTCATCCAGCAGTGATCAATACTTCTGTATCTATAATCAAGTCAAATAATTTATGTTTTATTCATTGTAAGGAAACATTGTCCATTATTTGTAACTCAGATGTCACATGCATTCTCACTGGAGTTCTGGTATTTGTTATTCGAGATTTGATCCTTTACTACTACGTCAAAACATTAGATCCCACGTGCTATCACTGTCTAACGTGATACGCAGAATTCACCTATTGTTAATCCACTTACATTAATATACAAACTAATGTGTTCGGAGGTGACCCGATATACTTGTTCCGGTTTGAGGTTGTCGATATCACAAGATATTACTGTTAAAGGAATAACAATGATACATACGTTACTATCTCACACAAGTTATCAAGATGTTATTCATCGTTATACCACTGTAGATACAAGATTTACCTATTTCCTTTTATTTCACGGATACCTGTTGCGGTTCCAAAATTGTGGTGTGTTTCATGCTAGAGGGGAACGAGTAATGAGATTTCTTAGTTTCAAAGTTATACCACGTATCTGTGAATCCGAAGACCATCGCGCCCCTGACTTACCCGTGTTCGGCGTCCTCTGCGAGTGTGGCGGGTTCACCTCCTTCGCGCTCAGTTCCTGTTTGGACACGTGATTGAGTGCGAAGCGACGTATATGGGTACTCCCCTATGACGTAATTGATAGACTAGAGCGCGTTCGGTGCTCGTCTCTGCCGACCATGTTGCACGCTCTCTTGTTTGTCTAATTCTTCATGTAGATTAATGATAACGGTATTCATTGCGATCTCTAAAAGGTAGCAAAAGACGAAAAAACCACGAAAAAACAAAACAATCGCGATAAGTGGATCGCAACGAAAAAAATGAAAAATACGAAAAATATGACCATCACGTCTAAGAACAAGAGTGTCCATCAACGCTCACATATGAGAATGCGTATGGTCTCTGTGAAAGTTCGAAATTCCCATATTTGTTGACTAACGTCAGTATATACCGTGACATCAGTCTAAGAATGATTAGAACTGGTGGAGTGCTCACCGTGAATGATACAACTGAATAGATCCGTGAGAAACCCAGTCATACCGTGACTTATTTACTTTCTAACATGTTAGCAGTTTACATTTAATTATTTCCCTCAGTTGTCATAACATTATTTCATTGTACAGGAGAAAAACATCTAAGCATTTGGAGAGATTGAGGTATTGACGAAATCTTACAGGTCTACAGTGAGTTACAGTGTTCTTATATCTTAGAAATAATTCAGATTATGCAGTTCAAGCAGTATCTATTATTAGTCCCCCAGAAAAAATTGCATCTCCTGGTCGTAATTTAATCCTGACTGTACCGATTGCAAACGCATAATCCAAGTTGCCTCAGTGCGTCTTAATTTCAATTCTCGGTTACCACCTCTTATTGCCACTGGTATGGTTTCAATTCCAAAAAATTGTACATTTTTGTTCTGTCGATCTTTTTGGCACGAGGCTACATGCAAAGCCACTGGATATTTAGGGTCACAGTTTACAATCGCTCTTATATGTTCCATCATTCTTTCCTTCAATGGCCTGATCGTGCTACCTACGTAATGCTTGCCACATTCACATTCAATAATGTAGACAACAAATTTCGTAGTACAATTAATGTTGCTCTTGATAGTATAACAGACGTCATCAGGGCCTGTGAAATTCGTAGTTCCATGTTTGGCCCATTTACACATACTGCAGAACCCGCATTTGTGAAAACCCAGACCTCGTTGTGTCAACCAATTGGTACTCCTCATATCACGGGGTACTGTGGGACTCAACTTGTTTCTCAGTGTGTTACCTCTTCTAAATGAGATCTGTGGCCTCTCTGTGATGTACTTAGTCAATGTTTTTTCGGATTTCAACAGGCTCCAATGTTTAGTTAAACTTTTTCTTAAGTCCAGATGGAGTGAGTTGAAATCCGTAACCATTCTTATGTGCTCTTTATTATCTGAGTTAGACTTTTGTTTAGTGGTGAGAGTGTCTATTCTCCTCACCCTTTTAATCCTTTTTTCAGCTTTCCTAATGGAGTTGTAGGCATAACCCCTTGTAAGGAATCTTTCTTTCATGCTTTCAATGCATCTCCTGAATTCACAGTCCTCACTACAGTTCCTTCTTGCCCGAATAAATTCGCCAAAGGGTATGGCGTTAATCTGGTGTGAGGGGTGTGAGCTCGAAGCATGCAAGATTGCATTGCACGCTGTCGACTTTCTGAACAATCTACTGTGCAGACAGTTGGAAGAGATATAGAACTCAATATCTAAGAACTCTATATTCGTTTTGCTCCACTTCATGGTGAAGTTGATCTTCCATGTATTATCATTCAAGTATTTGAAGAAATTGTGTAAAAGCTCCTCTGAGCCTGCCCAAATGAGGATGCAGTCGTCAATATATCGACCCCAAAAAATTATGGAGTCGATATATTGTGCACCCTTTGTGCCCCAAATCAGATCTGCTTCCAGTGCCCCCATAAACAGATTAGCAAACGAGGGTGATATTTTAGAGCCCATGGCTACACCTTGTTTCTGTCGGTACCAGTTTTTGTCACACATAAAGAAGTTATTCTTAAGGACCAATTCTATCATTATCGATAGCATCTCGGTATGTTTCCATAGTGTGGCTGATCTGTTATACAGGATTTTGTTAATGGCCTCTAAACCCAGCTGTGTGTCAATGCTGGTGTAAAGGGACACCACGTCTAGTGTTACCAAAAGAAAATCATCTTGCCATTCCATATCTGCTAGTGTACTAAGAATGTGTTTGGAATCCTGTATGTAGGACGGCAAGTTTTTGACTAGCGGACCCAGATACAGATCCGCATATTCCGCTAGCCTCTCTGTTGGGCCCCCTATGCCCGAAACAATGGGTCTCCCCGGTGGAAATGGGAGTTCCTTGTGAATTTTAGGCAAGGTGTACAGCCATGGATAGGTGGGTCTAAACACTTTCAAATATAAGTATTCCTCCTCGTTTAATAAACCTGATTGTTTCCACTTTAACAAATGTGAGTTAATTTCTATTGTTAAGGGACCAATGGGGTTATATGTGAGGCGTTCGTAGCATATTTCATTTTGTAATTGTTGACTAATTTCTGATTGGTAATCTATGCGATCCATAATCACTACGTTTCCCCCTTTGTCTGCCTCTCGTATGATGATAGTATTATCGCTCATTAGTGTATTGAGTGCTATCCTTTGTCCCTTACTAAGGTTGTCCTTATATTTGAACATTCTGTCCTTGTGTAGATGGTTCAGTTTGTCGAGATCCTCTACCACCCGCTTATGAAAATTATCTATGGCATTGCCACCAGGTAGTGTAGGGATCCATTTAGATTTGGACTTTAGTCCACTAACAATGCTAAAGTCAGATTCTATATCCAACTCCTCTAGCAGTCTGTCCATCTCTAGAGGAGAATCCTCCATGTCAGTCAATGATAAGAGAAGATGAGTTGCATGTACATCATTTATTGATAAGGATTCAGTGGTGCTAGTAGCAGGTGGGTTGACAGCCCCTCTACCCTTTTTCTCCATACCATAGAAATGCTTTTTCAATTTCAGGTTCCTTATAAATTTAAACAGATCAATTTTCAATTTGCAAATATCCCCCGTTGCAAACGGGTTGAAACTAAGACCTTTACTTAACAAGGAAACCATATCTGGAGTAAGGTTTATTTTAGAGAGGTTGATGACCTGCACATCTCCCGTGTTTGCACCATCTAATTCCTGTTGGTCCCTGATCTCAGCTTCTTTCTGTAGTCCTCTGTGTTTCCGTCCCCTGCCCCTCCTGGTTTTGGATCGGATTGGTTTCTTGCTGTAGGGTATCTGTTGCCCTTCCTGATCCGTAAAACCTCTTGAAAAAAAGGTGGCATGCCTTGTCTGTCTTGGTTGTCTGATTCCCCTCCTGTGGCAACTATACTACTTGTGAGGTTATTCTAGTATTACATTGCTAGATCACACCATATTTTACCAATATGGATAGAACCAAAATGGCAGAAGAGCTCTTTGAAAATTTAGCGAAAGGGATGTCAACCCAAAGCGCTTCCACCAGCACTAATCCCCCTCGTACAGAGGGACTCAGAGACAAATTTGTTAAATTAGAACGCCTTAAGAAAATGGAGAATTCAAAATGGTGGGATGGCGCGACCCTCAAACAGTATTTGAGATTAAAACGCGTTCCCAGAGGTCTTAGAGGCCAAATCTTTCCCACCTACGATGACCTAGATGCCGATCTCATGATCAAATGGGAAGAATCTCTCTCTATCAATTCCACTACCCTTATGGAGATATTAATTGTTAGTGCGGAACGCAAGGGGGCTAAATTACAAGCAGAAATAGCTGTCATTGAACAAGAAATCAAGGATCTAAATAGACCAGAGAGCACTGTTAAAAATTACACCATCCTGGATGAAATCATATTGAAACACCAATCAGAAATTAAAAATAGGAAAGCCAGGCAACTAAGAAGGGATGAGTTGGATTACACCTGTGGTCGAATTTTTACTTTTGATAAAAAATATGATTCCCTGATCCCAAATAGCTCAAAGACCATGTACAAGAAATCTCAGGGTCCGGAACCCACCTCTGTCTCTTCCAGCAACTCCTCACTTAATTCCATCAGTACCACAGGAGGGGAATCAGACAACCAAGACAGACAAGGCATGCCACCTTTTTTTCAAGAGGTTTTACGGATCAGGAAGGGCAACAGATACCCTACAGCAAGAAACCAATCCGATCCAAAACCAGGAGGGGCAGGGGACGGAAACACAGAGGACTACAGAAAGAAGCTGAGATCAGGGACCAACAGGAATTAGATGGTGCAAACACGGGAGATGTGCAGGTCATCAACCTCTCTAAAATAAACCTTACTCCAGATATGGTTTCCTTGTTAAGTAAAGGTCTTAGTTTCAACCCGTTTGCAACGGGGGATATTTGCAAATTGAAAATTGATCTGTTTAAATTTATAAGGAACCTGAAATTGAAAAAGCATTTCTATGGTATGGAGAAAAAGGGTAGAGGGGCTGTCAACCCACCTGCTACTAGCACCACTGAATCCTTATCAATAAATGATGTACATGCAACTCATCTTCTCTTATCATTGACTGACATGGAGGATTCTCCTCTAGAGATGGACAGACTGCTAGAGGAGTTGGATATAGAATCTGACTTTAGCATTGTTAGTGGACTAAAGTCCAAATCTAAATGGATCCCTACACTACCTGGTGGCAATGCCATAGATAATTTTCATAAGCGGGTGGTAGAGGATCTCGACAAACTGAACCATCTACACAAGGACAGAATGTTCAAATATAAGGACAACCTTAGTAAGGGACAAAGGATAGCACTCAATACACTAATGAGCGATAATACTATCATCATACGAGAGGCAGACAAAGGGGGAAACGTAGTGATTATGGATCGCATAGATTACCAATCAGAAATTAGTCAACAATTACAAAATGAAATATGCTACGAACGCCTCACATATAACCCCATTGGTCCCTTAACAATAGAAATTAACTCACATTTGTTAAAGTGGAAACAATCAGGTTTATTAAACGAGGAGGAATACTTATATTTGAAAGTGTTTAGACCCACCTATCCATGGCTGTACACCTTGCCTAAAATTCACAAGGAACTCCCATTTCCACCGGGGAGACCCATTGTTTCGGGCATAGGGGGCCCAACAGAGAGGCTAGCGGAATATGCGGATCTGTATCTGGGTCCGCTAGTCAAAAACTTGCCGTCCTACATACAGGATTCCAAACACATTCTTAGTACACTAGCAGATATGGAATGGCAAGATGATTTTCTTTTGGTAACACTAGACGTGGTGTCCCTTTACACCAGCATTGACACACAGCTGGGTTTAGAGGCCATTAACAAAATCCTGTATAACAGATCAGCCACACTATGGAAACATACCGAGATGCTATCGATAATGATAGAATTGGTCCTTAAGAATAACTTCTTTATGTGTGACAAAAACTGGTACCGACAGAAACAAGGTGTAGCCATGGGCTCTAAAATATCACCCTCGTTTGCTAATCTGTTTATGGGGGCACTGGAAGCAGATCTGATTTGGGGCACAAAGGGTGCACAATATATCGACTCCATAATTTTTTGGGGTCGATATATTGACGACTGCATCCTCATTTGGGCAGGCTCAGAGGAGCTTTTACACAATTTCTTCAAATACTTGAATGATAATACATGGAAGATCAACTTCACCATGAAGTGGAGCAAAACGAATATAGAGTTCTTAGATATTGAGTTCTATATCTCTTCCAACTGTCTGCACAGTAGATTGTTCAGAAAGTCGACAGCGTGCAATGCAATCTTGCATGCTTCGAGCTCACACCCCTCACACCAGATTAACGCCATACCCTTTGGCGAATTTATTCGGGCAAGAAGGAACTGTAGTGAGGACTGTGAATTCAGGAGATGCATTGAAAGCATGAAAGAAAGATTCCTTACAAGGGGTTATGCCTACAACTCCATTAGGAAAGCTGAAAAAAGGATTAAAAGGGTGAGGAGAATAGACACTCTCACCACTAAACAAAAGTCTAACTCAGATAATAAAGAGCACATAAGAATGGTTACGGATTTCAACTCACTCCATCTGGACTTAAGAAAAAGTTTAACTAAACATTGGAGCCTGTTGAAATCCGAAAAAACATTGACTAAGTACATCACAGAGAGGCCACAGATCTCATTTAGAAGAGGTAACACACTGAGAAACAAGTTGAGTCCCACAGTACCCCGTGATATGAGGAGTACCAATTGGTTGACACAACGAGGTCTGGGTTTTCACAAATGCGGGTTCTGCAGTATGTGTAAATGGGCCAAACATGGAACTACGAATTTCACAGGCCCTGATGACGTCTGTTATACTATCAAGAGCAACATTAATTGTACTACGAAATTTGTTGTCTACATTATTGAATGTGAATGTGGCAAGCATTACGTAGGTAGCACGATCAGGCCATTGAAGGAAAGAATGATGGAACATATAAGAGCGATTGTAAACTGTGACCCTAAATATCCAGTGGCTTTGCATGTAGCCTCGTGCCAAAAAGATCGACAGAACAAAAATGTACAATTTTTTGGAATTGAAACCATACCAGTGGCAATAAGAGGTGGTAACCGAGAATTGAAATTAAGACGCACTGAGGCAACTTGGATTATGCGTTTGCAATCGGTACAGTCAGGATTAAATTACGACCAGGAGATGCAATTTTTTCTGGGGGACTAATAATAGATACTGCTTGAACTGCATAATCTGAATTATTTCTAAGATATAAGAACACTGTAACTCACTGTAGACCTGTAAGATTTCGTCAATACCTCAATCTCTCCAAATGCTTAGATGTTTTTCTCCTGTACAATGAAATAATGTTATGACAACTGAGGGAAATAATTAAATGTAAACTGCTAACATGTTAGAAAGTAAATAAGTCACGGTATGACTGGGTTTCTCACGGATCTATTCAGTTGTATCATTCACGGTGAGCACTCCACCAGTTCTAATCATTCTTAGACTGATGTCACGGTATATACTGACGTTAGTCAACAAATATGGGAATTTCGAACTTTCACAGAGACCATACGCATTCTCATATGTGAGCGTTGATGGACACTCTTGTTCTTAGACGTGATGGTCATATTTTTCGTATTTTTCATTTTTTTCGTTGCGATCCACTTATCGCGATTGTTTTGTTTTTTCGTGGTTTTTTCGTCTTTTGCTACCTTTTAGAGATCGCAATGAATACCGTTATCATTAATCTACATGAAGAATTAGACAAACAAGAGAGCGTGCAACATGGTCGGCAGAGACGAGCACCGAACGCGCTCTAGTCTATCAATTACGTCATAGGGGAGTACCCATATACGTCGCTTCGCACTCAATCACGTGTCCAAACAGGAACTGAGCGCGAAGGAGGTGAACCCGCCACACTCGCAGAGGACGCCGAACACGGGTAAGTCAGGGGCGCGATGGTCTTCGGATTCACAGATACGTGGTATAACTTTGAAACTAAGAAATCTCATTACTCGTTCCCCTCTAGCATGAAACACACCACAATTTTGGAACCGCAACAGGTATCCGTGAAATAAAAGGAAATAGGTAAATCTTGTATCTACAGTGGTATAACGATGAATAACATCTTGATAACTTGTGTGAGATAGTAACGTATGTATCATTGTTATTCCTTTAACAGTAATATCTTGTGATATCGACAACCTCAAACCGGAACAAGTATATCGGGTCACCTCCGAACACATTAGTTTGTATATTAATGTAAGTGGATTAACAATAGGTGAATTCTGCGTATCACGTTAGACAGTGATAGCACGTGGGATCTAATGTTTTGACGTAGTAGTAAAGGATCAAATCTCGAATAACAAATACCAGAACTCCAGTGAGAATGCATGTGACATCTGAGTTACAAATAATGGACAATGTTTCCTTACAATGAATAAAACATAAATTATTTGACTTGATTATAGATACAGAAGTATTGATCACTGCTGGATGAATCACCGCCAGTAGTATTAGTCACGGGCCCGGCTGGGTCGGAATTATCACCAGCTGAGCGGTAAGCTGGCGTGCAAATAGTGGCCTACAGTCTCATTTGGTGACCTTTTGCCTGAATATTACCGGAATCGCAGATAGTGATGAGATTTTTCGGTTTTTTCTTTCTTTTCTTGGATATATATAGACCTTCTGACATCGATACGGCCTTCTAGGTATGTCTTTTGAAAATGACACTTGTCTCTCACGACTTTCACTAAAGAACCAGCATGGATGATGCAAGAGCCGTTCACGATTAGGACACCATAGCCATCAATATAGAGCATGTGTCATTGCGTGTTTCCTAGAGAAACAATGGTGATCTCGTCACCGCACATGTCCAAATACCATCACCATCACATATAAGCACGTCTTTATGTATAGTCGGTAGTATACACTAACATTTCGACACGGATATGTTGTGGTAGCACGAGTGAGTCAATACTTGTGAAATGTTGCACTCACTATATGTCCACTGCAGGAGGAAGCTTTAGTGCATGTAACATAATGGCCAGACATTATGGCCCTGTATATAAATGTTTCTTGCTCACAGATTATGCTAGACGCTACTCATTTGTTTGTTTCAGCCCTGATGAATCGCGAAGGCGATGAAACACGTGTCGGCTGGCTGTAATCTTCATTAAAGACTCCAAGATTCACTCATCTTTTGGATATCTTGTCACTTCTGTCATACTTGGTGTTTGTAAATTTGTTAAATTGTAACTGGACATTGATTACTCATATGTGAGTGCTTCGGCAATCCACAAAGCAATTAGCAGTAGTTTGCTCTACTCCAGAGAGTGGTTTAGGTTTGTCCACTCGCCGTGAAGCACCATAGACTTTTAAGGAGCAGAAATAAATGCGTATAAACTGGCAGTGCACCCAACTTCAACTGTTTAAAAACCTTCCTGTTGTTCCAATTAGCCTTCAGTTGAGGGTAGCCGCCACGCAACTATACTACTTGTGAGGTTATTCTAGTATTACATTGCTAGATCACACCATATTTTACCAATATGGATAGAACCAAAATGGCAGAAGAGCTCTTTGAAAATTTAGCGAAAGGGATGTCAACCCAAAGCGCTTCCACCAGCACTAATCCCCCTCGTACAGAGGGACTCAGAGACAAATTTGTTAAATTAGAACGCCTTAAGAAAATGGAGAATTCAAAATGGTGGGATGGCGCGACCCTCAAACAGTATTTGAGATTAAAACGCGTTCCCAGAGGTCTTAGAGGCCAAATCTTTCCCACCTACGATGACCTAGATGCCGATCTCATGATCAAATGGGAAGAATCTCTCTCTATCAATTCCACTACCCTTATGGAGATATTAATTGTTAGTGCGGAACGCAAGGGGGCTAAATTACAAGCAGAAATAGCTGTCATTGAACAAGAAATCAAGGATCTAAATAGACCAGAGAGCACTGTTAAAAATTACACCATCCTGGATGAAATCATATTGAAACACCAATCAGAAATTAAAAATAGGAAAGCCAGGCAACTAAGAAGGGATGAGTTGGATTACACCTGTGGTCGAATTTTTACTTTTGATAAAAAATATGATTCCCTGATCCCAAATAGCTCAAAGACCATGTACAAGAAATCTCAGGGTCCGGAACCCACCTCTGTCTCTTCCAGCAACTCCTCACTTAATTCCATCAGTACCACAGGAGGGGAATCAGACAACCAAGACAGACAAGGCATGCCACCTTTTTTTCAAGAGGTTTTACGGATCAGGAAGGGCAACAGATACCCTACAGCAAGAAACCAATCCGATCCAAAACCAGGAGGGGCAGGGGACGGAAACACAGAGGACTACAGAAAGAAGCTGAGATCAGGGACCAACAGGAATTAGATGGTGCAAACACGGGAGATGTGCAGGTCATCAACCTCTCTAAAATAAACCTTACTCCAGATATGGTTTCCTTGTTAAGTAAAGGTCTTAGTTTCAACCCGTTTGCAACGGGGGATATTTGCAAATTGAAAATTGATCTGTTTAAATTTATAAGGAACCTGAAATTGAAAAAGCATTTCTATGGTATGGAGAAAAAGGGTAGAGGGGCTGTCAACCCACCTGCTACTAGCACCACTGAATCCTTATCAATAAATGATGTACATGCAACTCATCTTCTCTTATCATTGACTGACATGGAGGATTCTCCTCTAGAGATGGACAGACTGCTAGAGGAGTTGGATATAGAATCTGACTTTAGCATTGTTAGTGGACTAAAGTCCAAATCTAAATGGATCCCTACACTACCTGGTGGCAATGCCATAGATAATTTTCATAAGCGGGTGGTAGAGGATCTCGACAAACTGAACCATCTACACAAGGACAGAATGTTCAAATATAAGGACAACCTTAGTAAGGGACAAAGGATAGCACTCAATACACTAATGAGCGATAATACTATCATCATACGAGAGGCAGACAAAGGGGGAAACGTAGTGATTATGGATCGCATAGATTACCAATCAGAAATTAGTCAACAATTACAAAATGAAATATGCTACGAACGCCTCACATATAACCCCATTGGTCCCTTAACAATAGAAATTAACTCACATTTGTTAAAGTGGAAACAATCAGGTTTATTAAACGAGGAGGAATACTTATATTTGAAAGTGTTTAGACCCACCTATCCATGGCTGTACACCTTGCCTAAAATTCACAAGGAACTCCCATTTCCACCGGGGAGACCCATTGTTTCGGGCATAGGGGGCCCAACAGAGAGGCTAGCGGAATATGCGGATCTGTATCTGGGTCCGCTAGTCAAAAACTTGCCGTCCTACATACAGGATTCCAAACACATTCTTAGTACACTAGCAGATATGGAATGGCAAGATGATTTTCTTTTGGTAACACTAGACGTGGTGTCCCTTTACACCAGCATTGACACACAGCTGGGTTTAGAGGCCATTAACAAAATCCTGTATAACAGATCAGCCACACTATGGAAACATACCGAGATGCTATCGATAATGATAGAATTGGTCCTTAAGAATAACTTCTTTATGTGTGACAAAAACTGGTACCGACAGAAACAAGGTGTAGCCATGGGCTCTAAAATATCACCCTCGTTTGCTAATCTGTTTATGGGGGCACTGGAAGCAGATCTGATTTGGGGCACAAAGGGTGCACAATATATCGACTCCATAATTTTTTGGGGTCGATATATTGACGACTGCATCCTCATTTGGGCAGGCTCAGAGGAGCTTTTACACAATTTCTTCAAATACTTGAATGATAATACATGGAAGATCAACTTCACCATGAAGTGGAGCAAAACGAATATAGAGTTCTTAGATATTGAGTTCTATATCTCTTCCAACTGTCTGCACAGTAGATTGTTCAGAAAGTCGACAGCGTGCAATGCAATCTTGCATGCTTCGAGCTCACACCCCTCACACCAGATTAACGCCATACCCTTTGGCGAATTTATTCGGGCAAGAAGGAACTGTAGTGAGGACTGTGAATTCAGGAGATGCATTGAAAGCATGAAAGAAAGATTCCTTACAAGGGGTTATGCCTACAACTCCATTAGGAAAGCTGAAAAAAGGATTAAAAGGGTGAGGAGAATAGACACTCTCACCACTAAACAAAAGTCTAACTCAGATAATAAAGAGCACATAAGAATGGTTACGGATTTCAACTCACTCCATCTGGACTTAAGAAAAAGTTTAACTAAACATTGGAGCCTGTTGAAATCCGAAAAAACATTGACTAAGTACATCACAGAGAGGCCACAGATCTCATTTAGAAGAGGTAACACACTGAGAAACAAGTTGAGTCCCACAGTACCCCGTGATATGAGGAGTACCAATTGGTTGACACAACGAGGTCTGGGTTTTCACAAATGCGGGTTCTGCAGTATGTGTAAATGGGCCAAACATGGAACTACGAATTTCACAGGCCCTGATGACGTCTGTTATACTATCAAGAGCAACATTAATTGTACTACGAAATTTGTTGTCTACATTATTGAATGTGAATGTGGCAAGCATTACGTAGGTAGCACGATCAGGCCATTGAAGGAAAGAATGATGGAACATATAAGAGCGATTGTAAACTGTGACCCTAAATATCCAGTGGCTTTGCATGTAGCCTCGTGCCAAAAAGATCGACAGAACAAAAATGTACAATTTTTTGGAATTGAAACCATACCAGTGGCAATAAGAGGTGGTAACCGAGAATTGAAATTAAGACGCACTGAGGCAACTTGGATTATGCGTTTGCAATCGGTACAGTCAGGATTAAATTACGACCAGGAGATGCAATTTTTTCTGGGGGACTAATAATAGATACTGCTTGAACTGCATAATCTGAATTATTTCTAAGATATAAGAACACTGTAACTCACTGTAGACCTGTAAGATTTCGTCAATACCTCAATCTCTCCAAATGCTTAGATGTTTTTCTCCTGTACAATGAAATAATGTTATGACAACTGAGGGAAATAATTAAATGTAAACTGCTAACATGTTAGAAAGTAAATAAGTCACGGTATGACTGGGTTTCTCACGGATCTATTCAGTTGTATCATTCACGGTGAGCACTCCACCAGTTCTAATCATTCTTAGACTGATGTCACGGTATATACTGACGTTAGTCAACAAATATGGGAATTTCGAACTTTCACAGAGACCATACGCATTCTCATATGTGAGCGTTGATGGACACTCTTGTTCTTAGACGTGATGGTCATATTTTTCGTATTTTTCATTTTTTTCGTTGCGATCCACTTATCGCGATTGTTTTGTTTTTTCGTGGTTTTTTCGTCTTTTGCTACCTTTTAGAGATCGCAATGAATACCGTTATCATTAATCTACATGAAGAATTAGACAAACAAGAGAGCGTGCAACATGGTCGGCAGAGACGAGCACCGAACGCGCTCTAGTCTATCAATTACGTCATAGGGGAGTACCCATATACGTCGCTTCGCACTCAATCACGTGTCCAAACAGGAACTGAGCGCGAAGGAGGTGAACCCGCCACACTCGCAGAGGACGCCGAACACGGGTAAGTCAGGGGCGCGATGGTCTTCGGATTCACAGATACGTGGTATAACTTTGAAACTAAGAAATCTCATTACTCGTTCCCCTCTAGCATGAAACACACCACAATTTTGGAACCGCAACAGGTATCCGTGAAATAAAAGGAAATAGGTAAATCTTGTATCTACAGTGGTATAACGATGAATAACATCTTGATAACTTGTGTGAGATAGTAACGTATGTATCATTGTTATTCCTTTAACAGTAATATCTTGTGATATCGACAACCTCAAACCGGAACAAGTATATCGGGTCACCTCCGAACACATTAGTTTGTATATTAATGTAAGTGGATTAACAATAGGTGAATTCTGCGTATCACGTTAGACAGTGATAGCACGTGGGATCTAATGTTTTGACGTAGTAGTAAAGGATCAAATCTCGAATAACAAATACCAGAACTCCAGTGAGAATGCATGTGACATCTGAGTTACAAATAATGGACAATGTTTCCTTACAATGAATAAAACATAAATTATTTGACTTGATTATAGATACAGAAGTATTGATCACTGCTGGATGAATCACCGCCAGTAGTATTAGTCACGGGCCCGGCTGGGTCGGAATTATCACCAGCTGAGCGGTAAGCTGGCGTGCAAATAGTGGCCTACAGTCTCATTTGGTGACCTTTTGCCTGAATATTACCGGAATCGCAGATAGTGATGAGATTTTTCGGTTTTTTCTTTCTTTTCTTGGATATATATAGACCTTCTGACATCGATACGGCCTTCTAGGTATGTCTTTTGAAAATGACACTTGTCTCTCACGACTTTCACTAAAGAACCAGCATGGATGATGCAAGAGCCGTTCACGATTAGGACACCATAGCCATCAATATAGAGCATGTGTCATTGCGTGTTTCCTAGAGAAACAATGGTGATCTCGTCACCGCACATGTCCAAATACCATCACCATCACATATAAGCACGTCTTTATGTATAGTCGGTAGTATACACTAAAATTTCGACACGGATATGTTGTGGTAGCACGAGTGAGTCAATACTTGTGAAATGTTGCACTCACTATATGTCCACTGCAGGAGGAAGCTTTAGTGCATGTAACATAATGGCCAGACATTATGGCCCTGTATATAAATGTTTCTTGCTCACAGATTATGCTAGACGCTACTCATTTGTTTGTTTCAGCCCTGATGAATCGCGAAGGCGATGAAACACGTGTCGGCTGGCTGTAATCTTCATTAAAGACTCCAAGATTCACTCATCTTTTGGATATCTTGTCACTTCTGT
Organism: Lissotriton helveticus; assembly: GCF_964261635.1. Taxonomy (NCBI): domain Eukaryota; kingdom Metazoa; phylum Chordata; class Amphibia; order Caudata; family Salamandridae; genus Lissotriton; species Lissotriton helveticus. Next base: position 751,551,007 of record NC_136057.1, on the reverse strand, counting down.
CATACTTGGTGTTTGTAAATTTGTTAAATTGTAACTGGACATTGATTACTCATATGTGAGTGCTTCGGCAATCCACAAAGCAATTAGCAGTAGTTTGCTCTACTCCAGAGAGTGGTTTAGGTTTGTCCACTCGCCGTGAAGCACCATAGACTTTTAAGGAGCAGAAATAAATGCGTATAAACTGGCAGTGCACCCAACTTCAACTGTTTAAAAACCTTCCTGTTGTTCCAATTAGTAGGCCCAGTGGACTCCCAACAAATAGCAGAAGACCAAATCTTGCTACAATCCAAGAGGTTCAAACTGAGAGACTAATCACCTTTGATAAACCTACAGTGAACAAAAAAGGACTATGCAACAAAGCCATGGAACTTGTGCCTCTTGAAACCCAAATTGTAACAGTTCGTCAAGAAACACCAGCCTACAATGATGTAGCCTCTGAACATACAGAATCAAAGATTAATGAAAATCCGGAAGCTATTCCAACAATTGACAGAACTGCATCTGGCTACTTCATCAATTTCGATGACTTTTCTGATGATCCAAGTGAACATGAAGAAACGCCAGCAACGAAAACTTTGAAAGAAAAATTGACTGAACTATTTCATCAACTCAAAGAAACATATCTGATCTCACCATGGATTGAATTATGGATTGTGTTAGGTGTACGTTTCCTCCTACTTTGGCTCATCATGATTTTATGTTTGGGTAGATTTATTGATGGAAAATATAGTACAATGGACACAGCAAGCCAGAACATCAACTTGGCCCTAAAGCCTCACAGATCATCTCACATTGAAAAAAGAGAACTGTCATCAGTGAACATCACAGCCAATTCTATACCTGGGGGTGTAGCATGGGACAAAACGGATTACGAAATCTATGGCCCGATTGAGCTCTTGAAATATCCACACCAGTTCAAGGTTTCCTTAAGTGACTTTGTGACACCAAGTACTTTCTCTGATGATTGGGACTTTGAAAATATTAATAATATGATGTCAGATTTAGAGATGTCAGCAGAATTCACAGAACATGACTATTTGCAGGGTTCATCGAACTATGAAGAAATGTATTGTTATAATCATTATGGTCATCACTATTTGCATAAATCTGCTAATCCTAGAAATGTTTTTAGTTATCACCAATGGGAACATTGTCCAACGCCGCCAAAAGGCAGTTCAAAAACATTTTATGAGAAATTTCCATACTTCTCAGGGTTTAACAACACGGATCCAGAAACGTTTTAGTTCAAAATGTTAAATAAGACAGGAATGAAAAACATGTTGACAAATACTAAATTGATTTATTCTGAACATTTTTATGAAAAAATGTCTACATTTGGTTTTGAATTTTGGAAAAATAATATTGAAACAAAAACCATCTGGGGTGCAAAAGACTGGCAGGCACAAGGTATAGAATCATTATTTAGAGCCTGCATGATCCCAGAACAGATAATATTCCTGAATGACACCATTCAACAAACAACCTGTCTTGGCTTAGCCAAGATAAAAGATTTAAACAAACCGTCTATTCCAAAACCAATGCCTGATAGTAATAGCACTACAGATGTTGAGATAGACGTATCCCTTATTTTACACCAAAACAGAACAAATCCTGATTGGAGAAAATGGTTGATCTGGCCCACAGACACTAATAACTGTCAAGATAGATTCCTGAACAAAACACAGGGGTTCAAACAGACCAGGCCAGACTCAAGATATTCCCAGAGACAACATCCAGGGATAGTTACAACATACAGTGTAGGGAAACTATGCCTCGAATGGCTACAGAGATCCACACTGCAGGAAATTAAGCAACACTTGACTTTACTTAAAGAAGGTGCTGACTTGCGGGATTTCATATTGGGACCTCGCAAACAGCGTCAAAACGTTTCATATACTCAGGTATATACGCTGCTTACGACAAGGCTTGGAAAGTAATGCAAATTGAAACTGCTGAAAAAATACGAGAAATTGATCGTATTAATTTGGAAAAATCACTGTCTGTAGTGGACAATGGGTTAACGACTCTGTCCTCCAGAATTTATTCACTGGACAGCATTGTATCATCTGCTATTGATATAACTGAGCAGGACTTGCTAATGTTACAACATGGCCAGTCCCAATTACGTTCTATTGTACAGCTAGGCTGGACGTTACAAAATCTGCGTTCAGGTCACGTGCCATGGCGTCTAATCAACAAAACGTCATTATTTTCTATCTTTAACCTTACAGATAAACAAATCAGTTTGGCACAAAAAGGAGCAGATTATACGATTCTGAGCATTGAAAAACTTGAGAGATTACCATTGACAATGCCAGAGAGACCTGTCATTGAATGGATAATACATGGTACAATTACAATTCCGATAACAACCTTCCAGTTTCAATATTGCCAAAAGTATATACAAGCAGGCCTGTATGAAAGGTTGGGTAAAGGATACATCAAGTCAACCTGGAAATTACACATAAATGTTATATTGAATGGAAAAAAGAGGTATTTCTTAGTGGTAATAACTGTAAAAATTCTCTAAGCGGTACACTTCTGTGTCAAGGTATTAACTTGCATGGAGCCTGCGAAGGTTCATCAAATAACCTTTCATGTCACCTGTATGGCACTCCTGCAACACAGATAGAGCCTTTTTTCAGACAGCTTTCCAACGGCAGCTACGTTGTAATAAATGACCGCAGCTGTTGTGGCATGGTGCCAGGAAAACCCTATCTCGTAACGGTTACTTCCAGGGTCATTTGCTGTATGCAAGAATTGTATCCAAACAGCAATCCAGACAAGGAGGCAACATTATGGCCTTCTGTGAATATCTCTTCTATTTGAATTGATACTTTAAGCAGAATGAAGTCTATTCTTTTACAAAAAACTGTGCCTTTAACCTCATCCAAAGAGACGTATGATCTGCAAGTTGCAAGGACAGCGGCAGAGATACATTCCCTATTATCGAAAAAATTGCCCCGTACATTTCGTAGAAATGTTAGGTCAAATTTTAAACATGTCTGATACCAGTGGCATCGCACATGTATTTAAGACCATTTTTTCGGGACTGTTAGCACCCTTTAATTTAATTTAATTTAATTAATTTAATTGTGGGTTTATATAGCGCTAGGAATCGACTCCCGGAGGAGTATCTCCACGCTTCGACCGCTGGGGAACCCGTCCTGGCTCACCCTGAGAGATGGTCCCAGATGGGTATCTCTAAGGTGCGACCAAGCATCCCCGGCGATCTGGGGGGGCCGTTGTGAAGATGAGGCAAGCTGATGCCCAGTGTTGCCGCGTGTGGTCCCTGACTAGAGTAGGCACCGAGGCGAGAATTATCGAGTCTGCTGACCCTGGTCCACGACCCTGCCGCGTCGGGAATCGAACCCTGGTCCCGGGCCGTTCTCTGCTTATGGGTCTGCCGCCTCTAACCAGTGAGCCACACTTCTCTTTGAAACAGTGAGCCACACTTCTCTTTGAAACAGTTCTGGGCATCTTCCCGAATTTTGTGCATTCTGTATTCAGCGGACTGCCTCTTCTTTTGGGACTCGTAGCAGGAATTCTATTTTTGTTCCTTCTGCTCCGATATGGCAAGTCAAGCCCTGGACAAAACTCAGGCTACAATGGAGGAAACGATCGTCGCTATACGATACCGAGAACGGATCACTAAAGTCCTAGGCTTTGCCCGGCTAAGAGATCTGAGTACTACCTGGTTTCTTTCATTCAGACCAATCTGGCAAGATTGCATCTTACCTGTGCTTCGATGTCTGCTATGCGGAGAAGAATGCGCGTTGGACGTCTCTCTTACACTACCATCAGCAGTACCTATGGATATCGATACTTTGCTTGGTTCGGTAACGGCCCATGCAACGTGTTGTCCCCAGCGGCTACCTATTCTGATGACGGCATTCGTTGAGACTTCACCATTACAATTAGGTGGCGGTGAAGTACGAGATGAAAGCAGCACCACACAGGTACAACCTTCTGTGAACATTGCTGATCCAGACATCGATGATGGCAATGATTCTCACATATGCACTATTGCAGCTTTTTCGAACTTGGTCGAACTTTCACCTACTGTTGTAGACCAATTTTTCGCCAGCCTGTCTGATTTGATGTTCTCTCCTAACAACGAGAATAACTTTTAAAACAACGAGCACACAGCGTTCCCTGAACTCTGAATTCGGCCTTCAGTTTTTATAAACAAGAATACTGAAAACAATTGGAACTATTTTTTCCCCTGAAAGCGAAATTATTTTTCCATTCACAAAATATTTACCTTTTTTCTGGCACACGGTACTCTGCTTAAAGTAGAACTATTCTTAGAGAACAGAACTTCTATTTTGAAACTCTAGAGACAATATTTTGATTCAGCCTCTAGCACGTGTACCGTATTTTATAAATATGTGATGTAATGGTCTCGACCTTCTTTTCTGTATTAAGAGCCATTTCATAAATGTAATTTTTGCAATTCATTCAGCAAATATTTATGTATGCATTATCTGAATGATACCACTGCTTGAAAACCGTACAGTACAAATACTCATTTTCGTGTATATACCATATACCATTTCAAATGCAATTTATGTATTTTGGGGTGGGTTTGAAAACACATGCATCGTTATATGTTTAGTATTGCTTAGTATTTTATTAATGATTGACGTAATACGTGGAGTGGGTGTTGTGAATGTATCTAGGACCCTAATTAAATATTCCCGATTCATGCCATTATGTGGTTATAACAAAACATATCCTTATAAAGGCATAGGAATCATATCCATATTTAGTCATAGCCAATGCAGTCCAAATACGGCAAGGCTACTCCCATAGACTCCTAGAAAGCACAACGCGTTCTTTAAACAAACCAAGCCTCCAGCAGCCCGAGAAATCCCCCTGCTTTTGTTTTGATTTGAACAAGAACTCCTGGAGTCCAGAAAGAACTGTAAGTCCTTATTGACGTCTTATGTCCAACCTTACGCCAAACTCGGCACCTTCCAGGTATAAATATACCAATGTTGCCTTAAGCAAACACACGGTGGTTTGGAGCAGAGCGGCTATCTACTTGCCCGAAGCCCAGATGATGCGAGAGCCGAAGGAAGCCGACCCTCCCATTGACGCACTGAGAGAGACGCTGCCTTTTCTCCTGCCGAGAAATCCAGCTCCAGTGTTTCCAGTCACCCTTGCGGGTTTCTGGGAAATCGAGTCCTGAGAAAGAGATACAAGACCTCCTTCATTCTATAACCAAGGTACGGAGCTGATTAAATCCTTAAGAGAATTCTTGATTCAGATTCTTGGCAAAAACGAACTTAACTTAAACTGTAGCTCACTTACTCCTTCCCACGTACTAGGCTTAGGTTAGGTACACCAGGGTAGGCGTATCTTAGAAGCACCAGTTCAGTACGTTTAGTCAATGATTTTATGTATGTATATATTTTATCCGTTATATGGCTCAGAAACCATATAAATGCTTTGTGGTCTGGGGTTATGGGCGGACCGGAATAACAGGCGTGGAGGCCGGATATAGTGCGCTATTGCAGCAGTTATTTTATTGTCACCAATGGGTTAAGCAAGAGGGTGTGGAACAAGGCGGGGTTGGTAGGCTGGAAGTCCGTTCTCTGCCGAAGAGATGAGCTGGGCTTCGGAATGGCTTCGGCTCCTGAGGTTGTGATCCGGTGTCGCCTCGGAGGTAAAAGGGGAGAGAGAGAGGGGCAGTTAGTCCTTGACAGTTAGTGGACCGTCTCAACTGTCACCAATCACCGGGTTGTGCGGGCAAAAGAGACCGTGAGGAGGAGGCAGGAAAGGGAAGGGGCAAGAGAAGGCGTAGACGAGAGGGGAAGGGAAGAACGTGCAGTCGTGAGGGTGACGTGTACGGGCTATATTTACAGCTGGATAGGTGAAGTGAGCTCCAACTTATTTACAGTGCAGCAGTGGGTACTCCGTGAGGGGTTCTATATACACACGATATACACACAATATACAAATATCTACACGGAGACACGGAGATAACAAGGGTAACAGTGTACTCATGTGCCCCGCCGCAACTCTCCGGTGAGTTGCGGCCGCTCTCCAGCCACCTCCGGAGGACTCCACCAGTCTTCCGTCCAGACGTCCTCCTCTTCCTCGCTTCCGCTCTGGCACTGTCCGCTCTCCGTCCCAGGTTCTCCGCACGCTGTCTCCTGCCACGAGTCCACCGCATCGAACGCTCTCCTCTCTTCGTCGTCGGCTTTTCTGTACCTCGGGTTGTTGATGGGGGCGGGACATCCGAGGTCACCGGGGTTCACTTCCGGGTTGTTGCATGACGCCGTGAGTCTCTCCGTTTCCTGCATAGGAAAAAAGAGAGGAGGAGTCCTGGTCGTCAGGGACGCCGGAGGGTCAGTCGTCAAGGTATCCTGGCTCAAGGGCCGCCTAGCCGGGTTGCGCGGCGCTCCCCTTCCACATCCCCTTTCCCTAGCTGTCTTTCTTGTGGGGGAGAGAGGTGGGGGATATCGGGAAAGGTAGTCCGCATTGCCCTGCTCGGCCCCTTTTCGGTGCAGGGTTTTGAATCTGTAGGGCTGTAGGGCTAGGAACCAGCGCAGTACACGGTCGTTGTGACCTCGGTTTCGTGCCATCCACTCCAAAGGGGCGTGGTCTGTATATAGTATAAATTCACGCCCCTCCAGATAATAACGAAGGCTTTCGACTGCCCACTTGATGGCTAGGGCCTCTTTTTACACCACAGCATAGTTAGCCTCCCGAGGGAAAAGTTTCCTGCTGAGGTAGAGTATGGGCCTCTCCACCCCGGTCGGGTCTTTCTGGGATAGAACGGCACCCAGTCCCTGGTCTGAGGCATCTGTTTGCAGGATGAAAGGTCGTGAATAATCGGGGCTGATCAAGACTGGCTCAGACACCAGGGATTGTTTAAGTTCGTGAAAGGCTGACAACATTTGGGCAGAAGGGTGTTGCAGCTCGGTGTCACAATGTACTTGCAGATTGACTAACCTTAATATTCGGACACAGCAGGAGCGATGTAGTAGCTTATTTCACTCCTCCCTTGGAGCGGCACCCAAAGTGAGTTGATATATATATACAACTCTCCTATGAGGGCCTCACCCAGGGAAAGGGAAAAGTGGAGAAATAAAACATAAAGGACTGGCAGCCAGAAACCATCTACAATGCCCGGCGACAGGGGAGGTATCATACGTTAAGTCTGCATTCGGGTTCCTGCATAGGAATACAAAGAACACAAATAAATACACTCCAGTGTGATGTATGCAGTTACTAAATATATGGACGTGAGAATAACTTACTGCTATATGCTGCCACAATCTCCCATAGAAAAGATCTCAGAGCAAAAAGGCAAAAATAAAGTAAAAGTCAAAAAGAAACACAAGCTCTCCCCAAGAGTCCTTGAACTTTGAGTAAGTCTATCAGGACAAGAAGAAGCTACTTAGCTCAAACACGACGTCTCTTCCGCCTGTTTCTGAGTCCAAAAGCCTCGAGGATTTGTCTGGAAACAATAGGTTCTTGATTCCCAACACAATCGTAAAGTACTTAATCCGAGCCTCTCAACAGCTCTAGGTTTACAGGTAATTTCAGCAATAGTCAGAGTCCCATTCCCAAAGACATCCGTCTTTGATTTCTCAATACTGTCAGAGCAGCTCCCCAACGCGATACTGTGACCAAAGGGGCGCTTTCACGGTGCTCCGAATAACACTCCCAGCGCTCTCCCCCGCTGAAAAGGCAGCGCGGATCTGTAGCGCGACTCTTCAGGTCACTAGGGGTCAAATCCTTCATCTCTGACCGTGACTCGCCACGTACTCCCGCACTGAACCTCAGCGTGGCTTCCAAGCGTCTCTGAATACAAAAAGGGCTCCGAATTTCTCCTTCTTCAACAACACAGCTTCAGGTAGGCAATCAGGTGACAAGCACCGAGCACTGGCCTCAGAGAACGGATATAGGAATGAGAGGGGAAAGTAAGAGTGAGGAAACAAACAACAGACTACAGAGCAGGCATTCTGGGAGATGTAGTCTCTACCTACAAGCGCCTAAAATGTGACACTCGGCTTCTGTTCGCGTGCTCTTCTTCAGCAAGTCAGTCAGGGGGACCGCGGTTTGAGAGAAATTCGGGATAAACCTCCTGTAGTACCCTAGCAGCCCAAGGAATGCACTGAGGTCTTTCTTGGTCTGAGGGAAAGGGATGGCTTGGATGGCCTTTATTTTGTTGTCTTGCGGTCTGATCACTCCTTCCCCTAGTAGATAACCCAGATATTTGACGGATGTGGCCGCTAGAGTGGTTTTGGTGGGATTGATGGTAAACCCGTGCTTTCCCAAGGAAGTGACCACTTGTCTAAGATGGGAAAGGTGGTCCTTCCAGTCATCACTATGAATGACGATGTCATCCAAGTATGCTCCTGCGTATTGGGCATGCAGTCGTAGGACGATGTTAATGGCCCTCTGGAACGTCGCCGGGGCGCCGTGAAGCCCGAAGGGCATGACTCGGAATTGGAATAAACCATCCGGCGTGGAGAACGCCGTTTTCTTCCTGTCGTCCGTTTTCAGGGGTATCTGCCAGTAGCCTTTGCAGAGGTCCAAGGTGCTAATGTATCTGGCTTTGCCTATGCGTTCGATCATCTCGTCCACCTAAGGGATAGGTGTCGAAGCTCGATACCTTGTTGACCTCCCGGAAGTCTATGCAAAATCTTGTGGATCCATCAGGTTTATGGACTAGGACTATGGGCGAATTCCAGCTACTAAACGACGGTTCTATTATGCCCAATCTGATCATCTCTTTGGTCTCTTCCCTGATCAGGTTTCGGCGGGCTTCAGGGACTCGGTAGGGGCGCTGTCTCACCGTTTTCCCTGGTTCAGTGTGGATAGCATGCTCCATGATTGTGGTGTGTCCTGGTAGGGAGGAAAATACCGCTTGTATTGGGGCTAGGGCATTGCGAAGCTCGTTTTTGTTGCTTTCGGGTAAGTCAGGGTCCATACAACACTCAAAGGGCAAGCTCTCCGGACACCGACCACTGGCGAGTACCGGTTGAGGCCCTACCCATTGTTTTAAGAGGTTCACATGGTATATCTGTGTCTGAGGGCGGTTGGGGTCTAATTCTATTTCGTAAGTTACTGGAGTCACTTGTCTTATTATCGGGTACGGGCCTTGCCATTGGCCTAGTAACTTGTGGTCGGAGGAGGGGATAAGGAGTAGTACCAAGTCTCCGGGAACAAAGGACCTCATTCTGGCACCTCGGTCATACTGGCGCTTTTGAGCTGTTTGAGCGGTCATCAGGTTTTGTCTTACAATTTCCCGAATTTGACCTAAGTGAGTCTTGAGGTTGGCAACGTATTCAGGCAGAGGTCTTGTGCGATCTGGTTCGGCCTCCCAGGCCTCCCGGGCCATATCTAAGAGGGTCCGGGGTGGTCTCCCATACAAGAGTTCATAGGGGGAGTAGCCTGTACTGCTCTGGACTTTGCATCTTATTGCAAACAGGGCTAAGGGCAGCATTTCCTCCCAGCGACGGCTCTCCAGTCCGAACAATTTCTTCAGGGTGGATTTTAGGGTGGCGTTATACCGTTCCACCAGCCCGTCGGTCTGGGGGTGGTAGGCGGAGGTCCTGATTTGTTTGATGCCAAGCTGGGAACATACCTGGCGCATAAGGGAGGAGACAAAGGGGGTACCCTGGTCTGTCAATATCTCCCGGGGAAAACCCACCCGGGTGAAGATAGTGATAAGGGCTTTGGCGATGTTCTGGGTGGTAGGGTGTCGTAAGGGAACGGCCTCCGGAAAACGGGACGAGAGCATATCTACACCCGCTCTTGGATGGTAACATAGGCCCTATAAGATCCATCCCCACCCTACTGAAAGGGATGTCGATGAGAGGGAGGGGTTGGAGGGGTACCCTTAGTGGTCGGTATCGACTGTTTTTCTGACACTCTGGGCATTCACAGCAGTACTGACCCACTTGTTTGTGCACCCCAGGCCAATAAAATTTTTCCAGAATGGCCTGCCCTGTTTTGTTGTCCCCAAAATGTCCCCCTAACAGATGGCTATGAGCCAGGAACAAGACTTTGTCGTGAAAGGGCCCGGGAACGAGGAGCTGAGGGTTTTCTTGGGGTCCCCCTTTTCTGTACAACAGCCCATTCTTTTTGAAAAAGTAAGGACATACGTGTAGTGGATCCTCGTTTTCTACGGTGCGTGCCCAAGCGTCCTGCAGCACCGGGTCTTCTTGTTGGGCCGCCCGGAATTCTTGGTCGGTTTCCCAGGGATGGTCATCCACGTGAACGGGATAGGCAGCTGCGTAGGTTCTCTTCTCTTTCCTCTTTTGGCCTCTGGTTTTCGGGGTTTTGGCGGTAGGTTCCAAGGGGGGGTTGCTTTGATAGAATGGAGCTTCAGTCCACCATCTTTCTAGTGAGTCGGCAGCGTCGTGCAGTAGACGAGGAAGGCCGCTGTAATCGCTCCCCAAGATTACCTGTTCCGGTAGGTTCGGGACCAACCCTACCGTAAGGGGGCGTCCCTCGTCGGAGGAGGATTGGACACTGACCCTGACGGTGGGATACCTCTTGGTGTCCCCATGAACACATTGGATGTCCACTGTGCCGGTCCGTGACCTGATAGGTGTGGGCAACTCTTGGGGTCGTAGAACGCTTTGCCTGCAGCCGGAATCCGCGAGGGCCATCATGGGGTGGCCGTCGATCTTCACTGGACACCGGAAAGGAGGCGGGCTAGCGTGTGCGGTAAGGCAAACGTAGTTCCTCGCCAGCCCGACCTCCATGGGTTCTTCCTTTTGGTGGCAAAACCTTGCTATATATCCGTGTCCTCCACAGTGATAGCACTGGGGACCAGGAGGGCTAGGCCGAGGCACTATAGGAAAGGGAAACAAGGGAACAGGGTCCGGTTTTCGGGGAACGGCAGGCCTTTGGGGTCGAGGGTGACTCCCATAGGGGAGACGGGGATGGTGTTCGTCCTTCTTCTGGGACTCCTGTGCTCGGCTGTATGCACTCGCAATTTCCACCGCCGTGTCTAGCGTCAGGTGCGCATGTTGTCGCACCCATTTCTGGGTAGCAGGGTGAAGAGAAGCCAGGAATTGCTCCAAATATATTTTGGACAGTATCTCCTCCTTTGAGGCCGTGGCTGGTTTCAGCCATCGGTTGGCCAAATCCTGGATGCGGAAGGACAGGGCTCGGGGTGTCTCTTGGGGTCCTTCACGGGCTTGCCGTAGGCGAACCCTGTAGGTCTCATCGTCGATCCCTAGGCGTTCAAGGATGCATGTCTTTATATCCTGGTATGGCGTTTGGCCCTGCACGTTCGCCTGTTGGTAGGCCGCCTGCAGTTCCCCCGTCAACAGGGGCCCCAAGTAGTGTCCCCATCGGTCAGCCGGCCATGATGCGGCCTGCGCCAGGCGTTCGAAGTTTGTAAAGAAAAAATCCGGGTCCTCACCCGGAACGTACTTTTGCAGGACCACAGAGGGTAGGGAGGCGGCTGGCCGTTGTTGTCCCATGACGTCGGCTAGCCTCCCAAGAGCCTGATCCTGAGAGGTTCCTTGATCCTTCAGGACGCCGTGAAGCTGGCCACGATCATCTTCAGCGGTTTTAAGGAAGCGTTCCATCATCTTCCCAAGCAGCTCCTGACTCTCTGCAAACTGCTTAACCGCGGCCTCCATGCTTCCGGATCCCACTTCTGACACCAAGTGTGGTCTGGGGTTATGGGCGGACCGGAATAACAGGCGTGGAGGCCCGATATAGTGCGCTATTGCAGCAGTTATTTTATTGTCACCAATGGGTTAAGCAAGAGGGTGTGGAACAAGGCGGGGTTGGTAGGCTGGAAGTCCGTTCTCTGCCGAAGAGATGAGCTGGGCTTCGGAATGGCTTCGGCTCCTGAGGTCGTGATCCGGTGTCGCCTCGGAGATAAAAGGGGAGAGAGAGAGGGGCAGTTAGTCCTTGACAGTTAGTGGACCGTCTCAACTGTCACCAATCACCGGGTTGTGCGGGCAAAAGAGACCGTGAGGAGGAGGCAGGAAAGGGAAGGGGCAAGAGAAGGCGTAGACGAGAGGGGAAGGGAAGAATGTGCAGTCGTGAGGGTGAAGTGTACGGGCTAAATTTACAGCTGGATAGGTGAAGTGAGCTCCAACTTATTTACAGTGCAGCAGTGGGTACTCCGTGAGGGGTTCTATATACACACGATATACACACAATATACAAATATCTACACGGAGACACGGAGATAACAAGGGTAACAGTGTACTCACGTGCCCCGCCGCAACTCTCCGGTGAGTTGCGTCCGCTCTCCAGCCACCTCCGGAGGACTCCACCAGTCTTCCGTCCAGACGTCCTCCTCTTCCTCGCTACCGCTCCGGCACTGTCCGCTCTCCGTCCCAGGTTCTCCGCACGCTGTCTCCTGCCACGAGTCCACCGCATCGAACGCTCTCCTCTCTTCGTCGTCGGCTTTTCTGTACCTCGGGTTGTTGATGGGGGCGGGACATCCGGGGTCACCGGGGTTCACTGTCGTAAGGGAACGGCCTCCGGAAAACGGGACGAGAGCATATCTACACCCGCTCTTGGATGGTAACATAGGCCCTATAAGATCCATCCCCACCCTACTGAAAGGGATGTCGATGAGAGGGAGGGGTTGGAGGGGTACCCTTAGTGGTCGGTATCGACTGTTTTTCTGACACTCTGGGCATTCACAGCAGTACTGACCCACTTGTTTGTGCACCCCAGGCCAATAAAATTTTTCCAGAATGGCCTGCCCTGTTTTGTTGTCCCCAAAATGTCCCCCTAACAGATGGCTATGAGCCAGGAACAAGACTTTGTCGCGAAAGGGCCCGGGAACGAGGAGCTGAGGGTTTTCTTGGGGTCCCCCTTTTCTGTACAACAGCCCATTCTTTTTGAAAAAGTAAGGACATACGTGTAGTGGATCCTCGTTTTCTACGGTGCGTGCCCAAGCGTCCTGCAGCACCGGGTCTTCTTGTTGGGCCGCCCGGAATTCTTGGTCGGTTTCCCAGGGATGGTCATCCACGTGAACGGGATAGGCAGCTGCGTAGGTTCTCTTCTCTTTCCTCTTTTGGCCTCTGGTTTTCGGGGTTTTGGCGGTAGGTTCCAAGGGGGGGTTGCTTTGATAGAATGGAGCTTCAGTCCACCATCTTTCTAGTGAGTCGGTAGCGTCGTGCAGTAGACGAGGAAGGCCGCTGTAATCGCTCCCCAAGATTACCTGTTCCGGTAGGTTCGGGACCAACCCTACCGTAAGGGGGCGTCCCTCGTCGGAGGAGGATTGGACACTGACCCTGACGGTGGGATACCTCTTGGTGTCCCCATGAACACATTGGATGTCCACTGTGCCGGTCCGTGACCTGATAGGTGTGGGCAACTCTTGGGGTCGTAGAACGCTTTGCCTGCAGCCGGAATCCGCGAGGGCCATCATGGGGTGGCCGTCGATCTTCACTGGACACCGGAAAGGAGGCGGGCTAGCGTGTGCGGTAAGGCAAACGTAGTTCCTCGCCAGCCCGACCTCCATGGGTTCTTCCTTTTGGTGGCAAAACCTTGCTATATATCCGTGTCCTCCACAGTGATAGCACTGGGGACCAGGAGGGCTAGGCCGAGGCACTATAGGAAAGGGAAACAAGGGAACAGGGTCCGGTTTTCGGGGAACGGCAGGCCTTTGGGGTCGAGGGTGACTCCCATAGGGGAGACGGGGATGGTGTTCGTCCTTCTTCTGGGACTCCTGTGCTCGGCTGTATGCACTCGCAATTTCCACCGCCGTGTCTAGCGTCAGGTGCGCATGTTGTCGCACCCATTTCTGGGTAGCAGGGTGAAGAGAAGCCAGGAATTGCTCCAAATATATTTTGGACAGTATCTCCTCCTTTGAGGCCGTGGCTGGTTTCAGCCATCGGTTGGCCAAATCCTGGATGCGGAAGGACAGGGCTCGGGGTGTCTCTTGGGGTCCTTCACGGGCTTGCCGTAGGCGAACCCTGTAGGTCTCATCGTCGATCCCTAGGCGTTCAAGGATGCATGTCTTTATATCCTGGTATGGCGTTTGGCCCTGCACGTTCGCCTGTTGGTAGGCCGCCTGCAGTTCCCCCGTCAACAGGGGCCCCAAGTAGTGTCCCCATCGGTCAGCCGGCCATGATGCGGCCTGCGCCAGGCGTTCGAAGTTTGTAAAGAAAAAATCCGGGTCCTCACCCGGAACGTACTTTTGCAGGACCACAGAGGGTAGGGAGGCGGCTGGCCGTTGTTGTCCCATGACGTCGGCTAGCCTCCCAAGAGCCTGATCCTGAGAGGTTCCTTGATCCTTCAGGACGCCGTGAAGCTGGCCACGATCATCTTCAGCGGTTTTAAGGAAGCGTTCCATCATCTTCCCAAGCAGCTCCTGACTCTCTGCAAACTGCTTAACCGCGGCCTCCATGCTTCCGGATCCCACTTCTGACACCAAGTGTGGTCTGGGGTTATGGGCGGACCGGAATAACAGGCGTGGAGGCCCGATATAGTGCGCTATTGCAGCAGTTATTTTATTGTCACCAATGGGTTAAGCAAGAGGGTGTGGAACAAGGCGGGGTTGGTAGGCTGGAAGTCCGTTCTCTGCCGAAGAGATGAGCTGGGCTTCGGAATGGCTTCGGCTCCTGAGGTCGTGATCCGGTGTCGCCTCGGAGATAAAAGGGGAGAGAGAGAGGGGCAGTTAGTCCTTGACAGTTAGTGGACCGTCTCAACTGTCACCAATCACCGGGTTGTGCGGGCAAAAGAGACCGTGAGGAGGAGGCAGGAAAGGGAAGGGGCAAGAGAAGGCGTAGACGAGAGGGGAAGGGAAGAATGTGCAGTCGTGAGGGTGAAGTGTACGGGCTATATTTACAGCTGGATAGGTGAAGTGAGCTCCAACTTATTTACAGTGCAGCAGTGGGTACTCCGTGAGGGGTTCTATATACACACGATATACACACAATATACAAATATCTACACGGAGACACGGAGATAACAAGGGTAACAGTGTACTCACGTGCCCCGCCGCAACTCTCCGGTGAGTTGCGTCCGCTCTCCAGCCACCTCCGGAGGACTCCACCAGTCTTCCGTCCAGACGTCCTCCTCTTCCTCGCTACCGCTCCGGCACTGTCCGCTCTCCGTCCCAGGTTCTCCGCACGCTGTCTCCTGCCACGAGTCCACCGCATCGAACGCTCTCCTCTCTTCGTCGTCGGCTTTTCTGTACCTCGGGTTGTTGATGGGGGCGGGACATCCGGGGTCACCGGGGTTCACTTCCGGGTTGTTGCATGACGCCGTGAGTCTCTCCGTTTCCTGCATAGGAAAAAAGAGAGGAGGAGTCCTGGTCGTCAGGGACGCCGGAGGGTCAGTCGTCAAGGTATCCTGGCTCGAGGGCCGCCTAGCCGGGTTGCGCGGCGCTCCCCTTCCACATGCTTTTACAGTATTATTTCATAATACTCCTTTTACTGTACGCACTTTACTTTATGACAAGTATTGCAATTACGGCAATTCACTTCTCTTGCACGAGAAAGAGGACTGCTCAATAAATAACAACTTTTATTGAAAACTCCCGTCTCTCTATTTCTCTGCACTCTGGTGAGACTAAGCATGCACGATTGACTGAGTGAAGTAGCTGTCTATTGTTTTCACACGACTCTGGAGATATACTCCTTATTCTGGGGGAAGCAAAGTTGTCATGTTTATGCGGTTGTCAGAAACTAATCCCTTCTTGTCTAAATCAGGAAAGTTAACTCCTTCCTGTTCATTCGAGAAAGTTTCTAGTGACCTCTGAGCTAGCTGGCATTCATAATTTAGTCTAACATATTCAGTAGAGACCTAGTCGACCTCAGTCCTACGTCTAAACTATCGTTTATGTTATTCTAATGCGCAGAGCCTATTGGGAATATAGGAACTACACTACAACACGGGGTCCGTCGACACTGAGGCTTCCCTATGGGAGGCGTTCAAGGTGGTCATTAGGGGTCAGTGTATCTCACGCCAGGCTTGTGTCCTCAAGGCCATACGCACTACTTTGGGTAATATTGAGTCACAACTTAAAGATTTGGAGACACGAATACAAGCGGGTGGGGAGGCCGCCCTTCTGACCGAGGTAAAAGTTAAGTAGTTAGAATATGAAGAAGAAGCGCAACGGGAGGTGAAATTCCTGGGAAAATATGCGGAAGCCAGAAGGTATGGTGAGGGAGACAGACCGAGGAGAATGCTGGCTGGTATGCTCCGAGCCCCCCGTTCCACGGCCTTTATCCCTGAAATCAGATGTCCACGGGGTGACATTGTCAAGGGCTCTTCAAACATCTTAAATGAATTTTTATTGTTCTACACCAATCTTTACACTGCTACACAAACTGAGTGGGTATTCAGGAGTTCCTAGATTCAGTGGCGCTGGTGTGGTTTAATGATAGACACAGGGAATATATGCACCTACCGTTCTCCGTGGATGATGTCAAAGATGTTATTGCCAGCCTACCGCTGGATAAGGCTCCTGGGTCGGATGGCCTGACAACCGCGTTTTACAAAACATATGCGGAGGAACTGGCGCCCAAACTCCTCGCTGTCTATGGGGAGGCACTTGACAAAGGTCTACTTCCTCAGTCAATGTGGGATGCTATCATTATTACCCTTTTAAAGCCTGGCAAACCTGAAACTGATTTGAATTCACACAGACCACTGTCACTCATCAACGTAGATGTTAAAATCTTGGCAAAACGAATAGTGAATAGGTTGCAACCTTTACTTCCATGATAGCATTACCTGATCAATCGGGTTTTCTTCCAGGAAGATTCACCTCCCACAACCTTAGGACAGTGTACTCAGTTTCACATTACCTGCACCCTGCTGTTTAGGCAGCGGCGGTCTTCTTGGATGCCACAAAGGCATTCGACTCACTTGAATGGCCTTACCTCTTCGGAATTTTGATACATATGGGAATTGGCCCCCTTTTCCTTAAATGGATACAATTGCTATACACTGAAGCGCTGGCTATGGTGCGGGTGAATGATATGCTCTCTGCCCCGTTTCATATAACGCGCGGTACTAGGCAGGGATGCCGACTGTCCCCTTTATTGTTCGCCATTGCGATGTAGCCATTGGCTGCTCGTGTCAGGCAACATCATACCGACAAAGGCATAGGATTTGAAGCTAGAAGTCTTTTGATTTCGCTATATGCCGATGATATCACATTGTATATTTTGAATCCCGAGCACAATCTGGATACATTGTTAAGGGAACTCATCAAATTTGGCGGACTCTCTGGAGTAACCATTAATTGGTCTAAATCTGTGGGATTTCCTCTCACTGATAACACAAGGGCAGTTGCCTCGGAGTTCCTGTTACGATGGGAAAACGAAGCTGTGATTTACCTAGGAATCTGGGTAAGCAGGGATCTGCAGGAGTTGTGGAAGTTAAACTTTGGGAAGGCCATTGCCTGGCTGGAAGGAGGTGCCTCTGTGGGCAAAACTTCCACTCTCTATAGCAGGAAAAATCACATTGGCTAAGATGGTTGTACTACCTAAATTTTTATATTTATTCGTGAATCTCCCAATTATACTCACCCAATCCTTTTTCAAGACACTGCGGTCTCTGCTAATATCTTTGGTGTGGGCCGGAGGCCAGGCCAGGGTTTCCTGGCCTGAGCTTTTATCCTTACAGACCAGGCAGGGAGGGTTGGGTGCCCCGGACATGAAGCTATACGCTCTCTGTGCGCAGGCGCAGTTCTTGCAGTATTGGGTACACCAATTGCCATTTCAGCCTCGCATGGCTGTTGAGAAGGATGCGGTAGCGCCTGTTCCACTCAGAGTTGCAGTGTATCAGACATTTAAATACCCCGCTGACAGCATAGACACTCCCGAGACTCTCAGTTGGGCTTGGAATGGGTTACGTAGAAGAGCAGGCGCACAGATTCTGTAAGCACCTTCAATCCCTCTGGCTCAGAAACCCATGCTTCCAAATGTTCAGGATGAAATCACTAAAAAGGTAGAGCAGACTATGTTGCTTCGCACCTTCGCTGATCTCTATCCAGGCGGAGTATTCAGGGACCCTCCGAGAGCAGAGGAAGGCCAGCAGTTATCTTTTGGATTGTCGTTTTTATATTATAAACTCCGTGCAGCATGTAGGGAGCTCCATGCAGAATTCCCATCCCAGCCCTCTCCACCGACTGCTCTGGAAAATTTGCTAGTTACGCCATTGCTGCGCAAACTTGTTACCAGACTGTATACTCATATGCAGAATGATGAACCTGTGGCTGTCTCTGCTGCTCACCTTAAATGGAATACCAAGATGGTTCCCCCTCTGTCTGATGACCAATGGTCATATTGCTGTGCCCAGATGACGGACTAATCGCCTAACTATAAACACCGGCTAATTAATTTTAAATTTACACATCGATATTACAGAACACGATCAGTTTATTTAAATGTGAGTCAGAGACGACGACTGCTGTTGGAGGTGCAGAGTGTCCGAGGCTTCCTTCCTTCATACGGCATGGACATGCCCAGTGCTCGCTGAGTACTGGTCTAAAATGTTTTATTCCATAAATCAGATTCTGGACCTGGCGTTGTCTCCATCCCCACTGCTAGGACTGTTAGGGTATGTCAGGGACACACATGTTAAAAAACGCAAATTACATGCGCTGTTACTGTTATTTGCTAAGCGACAGATAGCTTTATGTTGGGGGAAGAAGAGAAAACCCATGGTCCGGGATTGGATTTGAGAGGTCACGTATGGTCATACTCAGCTTGCTGTATTCTGGGAACTGATGCCACTCACCTCCAGACCCAAAGATATATGGGAACCTTTTATCGACTGGGCCCGTGCCAGATCTTTTGATCCTGATGCTGATACGGAGGCCTGAGCGACTGTTGGGCCCGTGTGATTACTCACCCAATGTATCTAGCTATATGCCATTGTTGGGTGTTGAGAAAGTCTGACCTGTTTGTATAACTTGTGGACGTTATAGAAGCCTATGGTTCACTACTGCCAAAATTAGTCTTGTCTCGCATTATTTATGCTAGATTGAAATTGCCGATTGTAAGGACTGTGTTGTACACCGCTGAGACCACTGTCTTAGTAACTCTTAAGAAATTGACCTGTGCCATGATTAGAATGTAATAATGGCCTTCCACACACCACTGTTTGTTTTGGTTTATGATGATGTCTTCATTTTGTTTTGTATGCAATTTGAAAATCAATAAATAAAATTATATATTAAAAAAAGAGTATCCTGATAAATGTATACAAGAACTACATTTTATCTTTCCTTTCTCAGGTTTGCTGAGGGATATTGACCTATACCACCTGCCGTTCTTGAATGTCCAACCAATAGCATGCTTTGCATTATGTGGCTTGTCAGTCATGTTCCAACATTTCAGTCATCAAGTGCAAACTGTGAACCAGGATTCAGTCACTTGAACATTATCAAGTCTAAATCAAGAACAAGACTGGAGGAGAATCACTTGGTTATGCTGATGATAACAAATGCCTATTTCTTAAATAGCAGAGTTGTAAAATACTTTCGGGGCATTTGTGACGCCCTTGCTAATCACCGCGCCCGGAGGCGCTTTAAATTCCGCTTGCCTCCGTTGGAGCGGGTTGTGTAAATTGGGGCATTTGTGACTTCACCTTGTGGCTCCTGCTGGTTCCTGGAGGGTCTCGACCCGACGCTGCTGCCCTGCTCTGTCTTTGTCCTCCCGCCGCCGCACATGCCATCGCGGCCGCAGTGAGGAGGACTACGTCATCCCGACTCCTCAGCGGCTGACGCCGCCCTTGCCAATCACCGTGCCCGGAGGCGCTTTAAATTCTGCTTGCCTCCGGTGGAGCGAATTGTGTAAAATACTTTCGGGGCATTTGTGACTTCACCTTGTGGCTCCTGCTGGTTCCTGGAGGGTCTCGACCCGACGCTGCTGCCCTGCTCTGTCTTTGTCCTCCCGCCGCTGCACATGCCATCGCGGCCGCAGTGAGGAGGACTACGTCATCCAGACTCCTCAGCGGCTGACGCCGCCCTTGCCAATCACTGCGCCCGGAGGCGCTTTAAATTCCGCTTGCCTCCCGCGTCGCGGGAACGCGCGTGGGACGAGCCGGGCGAAGCCCGGGCAAAGGGCGGGCCGTCTGTGGCCGTCCGGGGACGGACGAGGCCGGACTGGGCCATTCCCCTTGGCCCAAAAAACAGGTACCGTCTTCATTGTACAGGGGCTTAATGGTTGATAAGTAACTAACTGTCAAGTGGCAACATAGTGAGTGCAGGCCCCCACTAATCCTCCAGATGGCTAGTAATTTGCCTGACGAGTTCATGACCCCTGGCCCCCAGGAGTCAAGAAAATGTTTAAGCGGGATGGTTTTTTTCTACGGGCGGAATCGCTTATTAGCAACGAAATTGCACGTGTAGAGAAAAGGATATCCATGGATCCATCTACTCTATTGTCACATTTGGTACACATTTCTCCAGGTTTAATGACTGCAACCCAATCAGCCTGTAAATCATTGCCAGTAACAGTATTTACACCTGTGACACCTGAGGTCACGGACATTCATATTGCCCAAATACTTCAAACATCACAGTTAGACTCTGATGTCCCCTTGACGCCACCAATGATGACAAGGCAAAGAGGGGCTCGCAAAGGGTGCCAGGAAAGACCCAAGCCAAAACCTACCCAACAGAGGAAAGGAATACAAAAAAGTAAAAGTGTGGTGGGGCCAAATACAAAACAAGTGGTCTCAAAGACGGTTGCAACGAGAACATGCACACTTAAAAGTAGATCATTTGGCACCCAAACAGAAGTGGTATCAACCGTGCAAGGTGTTGGTTCAGATAGCATGATAGATTCTCTCGAAATGATAGTAGCAGACATTTTTAAATCCACACTTCAGTCCATACAGGAGCAAGTGGATGAACTTTTGGTCTCTAGATCTTAAGACTTGGATGAGCAAATTAAAGGTCTAAACATGGGTCTATTAGAATTGGAAGTAATGATAAAAAAGGGGAATGATATTTTCAAAGAATGTTCAAAAGCGTTTGATCGTGATGAAATGTCTAGTAGAGGTTCATCTGTGGGGAGTGTTATAACATCATCTGTGACAGCTGCTCCTCTTAATGTATTACCAGCTCTAAGCGTAACATATCAACCCCTAACTGAGAGGGGGATTATCTGCAATAAAATGAGTGGGAGTAGTGAAGGTCCCTCAGGGCGGAACACTATAACATCACCCGTGACAACCGCTCCTCCCAACGTAACATCAGTCTCAGGCGTAATTTGTCATCCTGCAACTGAGAGTGGGATAACCTGCAATAGAGTGGGTGCAAGTAGTGATAAGCAGCTCACAATAACAGGGAACCCGCAAGATTCTAGCAACTGTAAACCAAAAACGCCCAAACCAAGCATGCGTTCATCTAATTTTTTCCCCAATAATGACAATTTCAGATTGACACCAGCAGCGTGCCCATATGTCTTAGTATTAACAGGGGTGCCTGCACTTAGGCGTGACCAAAATGAATCATGGTATATGTTAAGAAACAAGGTTGTGGACTGGTTGAAAAAGTTCAAAGGTTTTAGCCATTCTAAATTAAATGAGATCATTATGGTTAGGAGAGTGGGGTGGGTGGGCGAACTCAAGAAAGATATTGAAGGGGATTGTATTGTTGTTAATTTCAAACGCCCCAACACTGTACGTCACATTTTGAGTGTACGTGATGAATCACAGTTGGCCCACACTAATGTACATGCTCTCCCTCTGGGCTACTTTTACCGTCCACCGACCCAGGGCTTGGCTCCTGGGGTAGACTCCTTGAAACGATTCGTCACTTCGAATAGATACCAGGGGTTGTCATCCCTGGAGATGGTTGATTGACTATCTAAATTGCCCTTGGTTATTGACCCTGAGGTTGAGGACAACCCATATAATGGGTATACTACTGGTGGTTCTAAACCTTATGTAAACCTCCAAAAGTTATCATTGGAAACCATAGGAGCGGGGTTGCAATCAAATCAGGTATCTCCTATTATTAATAGCTGGGTTTTGGGCGACTTATCGGCACCTATACCTGTCGTGAAGAAAGTGAGACTAGGTATGCAATTAGCACGGTTTAATCAAGAGGGAGCTGATGGCCATGTATTAAGCATTTCAACCACAAGATACGATGAGGTAGTCGATTACCACCTAGCCACAACTCCAGCTATAACCCCTGCTATAGGAACTTGTATCCGTGATGACATAAACAAGGGGATGTTAATAGTAGAAAAAACCTCAATTACACACCCAATTTTATAGTGATATCCTGGAACATCGCGGGTCTGGTTAAAAACCTTTCAGATCCCGATTGGTCTAGCTATATAGACTCCAGTGATATCTGCCTACTGCAGGAAACCTGGGCCCTTGATACACCGCACAGAGTAGGGTATAAAACCTTTAATGTAGAGGCAGTATCGTCAACCAGAGGGAGACCGTCAGGGGGGCTCACAGCATGGATCAAAGTGTCATTAGAAGTAAACATCACGCAATTACACACAGATTCAGCTGACATATTGGGGCTGGTAGTTAATTTAAGGGATGGTAGGCGCATCACTGTCTTTAATGTATATAATCGACCCTGTGGGTTGTCGAAAGAGTCTGGAACTCTGGAAAAATTGGATAATCTCCTTATTAACCATGCAGACACGCCAAGCATCTTGATTGGCGGAGATTTTAATTGTAACTTCGAGCCAATCATGGGGTTTGGTGATGTTTTAGGAGACGAGGATAGGGCTCATAACATCCCATCCCTATCTTATATGGAGGGAGTGTGTTGCACGACCCTACCTGTGCAAATGATGAGATTAGTCTCAGTACATGGATTGAGGGCCTGCAATGGTCGCTTCCAATCTGATTCTGCAAAGGCCCCTACCTTTGTTAAAAATAACTCCCACAATTGTATCGATTATATTTTGGTATCTTTCGACATTTGGCCTTATCTGACAGATTTTGAAATTGTGCCAAGGTATGAAAGTGACCATCGGCCGTTACAGCTGTTAATAGATTACTGATTGGTTCCTAGTAATAGCTCAATGATGGAGGATTTTTCCATGGAGAACAAACCTCATGATGCCCCCGTAATGAGTAACAACAGGCGCTCCCTTAAATGTGCCAGCCCTTTTGGGAAATGGGGATGCGCTTTCTAGCATCTATCAACTTTTTGCAGACACATTTGCAAGCCATTTATCTCAACTGGTAGGGGGCAATAATTTTATAGACCTACATACTGAGTTCTTCACATCCCTTGTACCCTACGTGTCGAAAATGCCAAAAAAAGGAGGCTACAAAAAACTAGTGACTTAGGGACCAAACCTTGGTATAACAAGGAGTGCCGATTATCCAAGAGTTCACTCTTAGAGGCTATCAAGAATAAGACACCGGATGTGATTAGGGCCTTAAGGAGCAAATACAGGAGGACACAGCATAATGCTAGAATTCATTGGGATGAGGAATGTTGGGGGAACATGCTACTAGCTGCTAAGGCCAAGGATAATGCGGGGTTTTGGAAACTTGTTGCAAATGAGAAAAATGGAGACAAAACACCTGATGACGTGTTCATTGATGAGCAAACTTGGGTCAACCATTTTACCCACTTATATGAAGCCCCAGGAAACAAGGAGTCACCCATTGAAAATTGCTCACGGATTGTACAGAGTACAAACACCATAGTGTTTAGTCTAGAAGAAACTGAGCAAGCCATCAGCTCAGTTAAAAATGGTAAAGTGCCAGGACTAGATAAAATACCTGGGGACTTGTACAAGCACGAGATTGGAGTGTGGGCACCTTATATTAATCAGCTTTTTAATATATTAGTTACCGGTGGAAATTTACCTAATAGCTGGAGGGGCGCAGAAATTATTTTAATTTTTAAAAAGGGAGATAGAAGTGTTCCTTCTAACTATCGTCCCATTTGTCTTTTAGACATTTTGCAAAAAATCTTTTCGAGGCACCTTTTAATTCGTATGAATCAGTGGATTGACGAGTATGACATCTTTACCAAATTCCAAGCAGGTTTTAGACGTAATACCAGTACAATTGAACAAGTGTTCAGATTTTGTTGTATTTGTTGGAAATATGCTTTTTTTATTAAAGGGACACATTTATGTAGCTTTTGTTGACCTTAGGGCAGCTTTTGATTTAGTTTTGCGGCATCGTTTATGGGATTGTCTGTTTGCCATGGGATTACCAGTTTGTTTACTCGAGCAGATTAGAAGATTGCATAATAACAACTTTGCAAGAGTACGTTGGGGTCCGAATGGGAAACTAACTAAACCTGTTCCAATCAGGCGGGGAGTCCGCCAAGGGTGCGTGCTGGCCCCCACTCTCTTTTCTTTATTTATCAATGATATTCCGGCTTATTTAGAAGAGAGTAAAAACGATTCACCAAAGCTGAATGGAGAGAGGGTTCCCGCACTCTTATTTGCGGACGATACCATCCTGATCTCGCAAACCCCGATTGGTCTGCAAAACCTTTTAAATTCCTTCAAATTGTACTGTGATAAGAAGGGATTAGAAATACATACAAATAAGACCAAATGTATGACCCTTAATTCCCACAAATCTTTTAAGGGCCACTTATTTCTTAACAGTCAAAAACTGGAACTTGTATCAGATTTTTCCTACTTGGGTGTTTCTCTTGACTCCAAAAACTCTTGGAAGACGCAAATTGAAAAAAGTAAAACCATCTTTAATCAGAGCACCATAACTATTGTAAGGCGACATGGGGCTAGCTTAAACAAATCTATTACACCAGCACTGGAAGTGTTTAAATTCAAGGCCCAGGCTGGTGCCTTATATGGTGCTGAAATTTGGGGCATGAATGCGGGGAATCTTTTCAAGAAATCGAGAATAACTTCTACAGAAGTATTTTGAGATTGCCCACACGTACCCCACTCCTACCCCTTTTCTTAGATTTAAATATGAAACGTACGGACCACCTTGCAGTACTTCGTCCACTCTTATTTTGGGTTAGACTATGGAGTACTCCAGAACTTGCAGACTATAAAAATGGCATCCTAGAAGTGAAGAACCTTGATGTTTATAACTCCAATCTTTGGTTGAAGCATGTAAAAACTTGGTTCCATCGATTAGGACTTATCCATTTCTGGGAAGATCCGGCATGTCTGACATAAAGCTGTAAGACACATGTAAGGGCAAGATTCAACCCCCACTTGCAAAAAGTCTGTACCTAAAATTTAGATATGGAATACTTAAAACAAATGTAGTTCTAGCAAGGTGGGAAATGCACACAGGGCCAACAAATAATTCGAATTGTACATGTTGTCAGTCAAACTCAAGAGAGGATGATAATCACATATTGTTTTTTTGCACCACATACGACCTAGCAAGGAGACGATGGATCAAGCCCTTGTGTAATGCCCTAGGTATTCGTTCGTATGTGGAAGCATATAGGATCATCAAAATTGACACTAGTCGTCTTACTGTGTTCTGTGTTAGCAGATTTCTACTGCTTGTAAGTTATTCACGTAAGAAGCGGGGTTTGGAGCTGTAAATGTTTAGTTGGCCGTACACTGTGTAGAGGTTAGGCTGTTTTGATTGTTCGAGGAGTACTGTTGAGTCACTTTATAGGATCATTCTCTCTGGTGCCACCTAAAAAGTTTTATATTTTATGTGCCTTTTTAACGATGAAGTGTACTGTATTATCTGGATGAATTGCATTGTATTTTTTGCTTCCCAACAGCATATCATGTCCTTATTTTTGTATTCGCTGTGTAAAATATTATTGTTGTTCCTATATGTATCTTTTATGGCCAAAATGTGCCAAAATAAAGATCAAATGAAAATGAAAATGAAATAGCAGAGTTGACCTTGATATAATTTATCAGCACTGGAAGAATGGCATGGACCAACTAAAGAAGCAAATGTGTCACACATCTAGTGATGGCACTTGACTTGTCTGAGCCACCCTTTCCCACAGTCTATGTTTGGCCTAGTTGGGCACATTTCACACACTACCTCTTAGCAAAGAAATTAATCATTACGTTGTACATCAAAATGTAACTGTTATGTAATTGTCAACTTGCTAAATATATATTCTCTTCCAGCAATCCCCACCAAATGATCAGTACTCTAATCAAGAATATTCAGTAAAATCTTATAATGGGGCTCCCTTCTGAGTCGTGTCCTTTTCTAAGCCTGAAGTATAGGTGCAACTAGAAAAAACAATGAATGTCATGATGATCTGTCTCCACAGTGCAAAACTGTCACAAGACCCTGTTAATTAGAGCTGTATGTGTGAAATGCACTTGTTCTCTATCTCATTGCAACCAAAAGTTTTGAGTGGTAATTGCCACAGATTTATATACTCGCAGGCTGCACTCGCATACGTGGCGCACACAGCCTTGGCCGCAGCGCACAGAGATCTTGCACTGCCGCACACAGATGGAAAAAATTAGATGGAACATTGGTTTGGTTTTGTGTATGATAGCTAATCCACCGCCGATATGTTCTTTACGGTCGCAGTGAAAAGATAGTGAAGCCTGGTGGAATGAGGAGATCGATAATAGGGTCTGAATGATCTTTCATCCAGGTTTCTGTGATAAAGCAAATGCCAATATTATGTAGAAGGAGGGTTTCAGCTATTTTGGTGGCATGCTTGACTGT
Organism: Lissotriton helveticus; assembly: GCF_964261635.1. Taxonomy (NCBI): domain Eukaryota; kingdom Metazoa; phylum Chordata; class Amphibia; order Caudata; family Salamandridae; genus Lissotriton; species Lissotriton helveticus. Next base: position 751,524,442 of record NC_136057.1, on the reverse strand, counting down.
GGTTTGACAGTTTAAAAGTATGCAGTTTAACATTGGAGATTTTCTCAACTCACATTGATTGAGTTGGTCGGTAGTCAGTTGGGAAGTTCGTCTAGGGGCGATTAGAGGAAGGGATCCTGCTGGATCCAAGGACGACCAGAATCTTGTGGTAGCAAGGTTGGTTGGGAGTATTGACAGGCGTGATGGTCAGCATTGATATATGCACTGCTCAACATTCCGCTTCAAGATGGGAATTTCCAGTAGGGGTGTGTTTAGGTTTGAGGTGGTAGTGATTATAGGGGATAGTAGGTCATGGGGTAGGATGTTAGGAGGCAAAGTGTGTGGCAAGATTAGTGTTCACCATAATTGTGGTGTTAAGAAATGAGTTGGAGCAAAACTTTATACCTTTCTGTAATGAGGTGATTTAATCCAGTATGGTGTTGATTTTGAGTTCAAGACGGGTGACTATGGGGATAATTTGAGAGGCAGTTGGATCAGTGATTGACAGGGGTAGATTGGTGGTCGACGTGAGCTACGGAGGTTGTTATGGAATGATCTAGCCTGGTGTGGTTTGAGGACTATGGGGATTCCAGTACAGTAGTTAGGTCTAACTGCGTGGGGGAGGTAGTTCTGGAGGGGGAGGAGTTAATTCTTGGGGTATTGTGATAGCTTTTTGTGGTTGGGGAGGGAAAGGGTACAGGAGTGATGTAGGTTGTGTTGGCATGAGGGGAGAAAAGTTCATTAGGGAGGGGAGAGAGTGTGGGGATATGTTCTATGGAGGGAGGAGGCAGAGTGAATTTGGTAGTGGGTGACATGGAGGAACAGAGGAAATGGCAGTCGAAAATGGCAAGGTTCTATTCTGAGGATTGGATAAGGATGTTCCCATTTCTGTATGAGGATATGTACAGTTCACAATCATATTTTTGGGATGGGGAGATGGTGAGTTTGGATCCATAAGGGATAGTTACGTGGAGGTGATATAGGAAGTTTTCTTTCTTTTTAGCGGGTTTCTTAGTATAGAAGATAAGGTATGTTGTTAGACCTCTGTGTGTTGTGCTGTAGTAAATGTCTGTTATTAGTGTTTCAGGGAGTTCTTTGAGGAGTATGTACTTGTAGTTGTTCGGGCGAGTTTTGTGGGAGTTTGTGGTAGTTATATGCATTAGGAGTTGGGATCTTATCGCTCCAAGATGGTGGTGTGTGAGTTGGGACCATATATTTTCATGATGGAGGTATGTGAGGGCATAGTGGAGTCAGTGAGGGGTAGTTATAGGATACTGATGGGAGAGTTCGAGGAGTAGGGGTAGCAGAAGGGTTGGGGAAGAATTAAATACACGAGAGCTGATTTAAGCGCTTGCGCTTTGGTGGCTTTGGAGGATTATATAAGGGGAGTCGCCATTCATATTTTAGCTACACATTAGCTCCGAGGCTGTGTTAGGTGCATAGACCTCTTGTGGTTTACCTACGGTTTGAGCTGTGGGCTGGACTGGGGATAAAGTAATTTTTTTTATCTTGTGGGAGGACTACAGGGGGAGGATTATAAGAGAGGAAGATAGTTGCCATGAGAGAGGATAGCAAGATAGGGGCAATGAGTCCCAAAATGGGGGCAGTTTACTTGTGTTATGTCAGCTAATGATAATTACCAGTTCATGACAGATCAAGCCAATTAGCAGTTCATAAGCAGCACAAGTATCAGCTGAATGCAGGAAGACAGATGAGCGATATGGCAGGAGACTCGCTGAGAAATGTGGGCAGTGGGGCCAACCAGCCAGTTTACACGAGCACTCCTGAGATGCAGCGCTCCACACTGGAAGGATGCCAGGCACAATGCACAGTGGGATCAGTTGAATTCCCCTAGATGCACTCTTCCTAAGGTCAGAGGTCCCTGGGATCACAGGGCTACAGCTGTGATTAGAGCAGCGGTAGGGGCAAGTCGGACGAGGCAGGTCGCTGGGCAGCGCAGAGAGCGAAGGGGCAGAGTGAAGCTCACCTCAAAGGACACAGCCGCCTCCCTCTCCTCATTTCCCGGTCCAGCACAGCATGTTGCACGCTTGCAAGAATTGAGGGGCGATGTTGGTGAGCCCCAGCAGCTGCCGTGAGGGCGTCCAGCCTCTTCTGCCATTCTGGAGTTAGGTAGGTGCGGGTGAATCAAGTCTGGTGGTCATATTGGAAGAACGGCAGAGATCCTTCTTGTAGATTGTAATTCCCAGGTTCATCTATTTGTCCCAATGTTGGTGGAGGCTCGATGGGAGCTCGATGGAAAGGCTTTGCTGGGGATTTACACCAATGGCAATCCCTGGCCCTAGCAGCCTCCCGAGGGAGCTCTTTCATGGTCAGCCATCTTTCTCAGCTTTGCTTAAGAAATCTTTGTCAGTAATGCTAAGTTATCCAACTCAATGTAAGATAAGCTGTGGTGCATCACTGCAAAATGGTTCTTGCGATTTGATCGTGTGTATTAGAGATTTTAGATCGTTGGACTCCCTAAAAACTTAACTTGAAAACCATTTCGTGTTCCATTGTAGGGGACTGGAGAAGTTTCTTTTTCAATGTGCAATTAACAGTTTGATATAATATCCTATTTATGTTTGTGATGTACATCTGCTTAGACACTCTCAAAGAAGTGTCATAATGGTGATTAAACAGGATGCTCTAGTACTCTAGCAGACACTGATATTGGGAATAAGCCAATCCTTTCCTGGACAGCCAGCTGCGAAGTACAGCTTGTTAAGAAGGAGGAATGCCTTCTTGTTTCAGGGGCAGGATGTCTAGACCAGAAAGGGAGAGAAGAAGGAATTGTGCTTGGGTGAAATTTACTTGACTTGGTGGCAGGTCCTGGATGCGCAGGAACCTCCAGACTTGGGGAAGAGGCGAGCATTGCATTGTGAACAATGGACAGAGAAAAAGGAAATTATGGAAATTGGTGCTAGGGTACGGTCCGCAGCATGTTGTGGATATCAAGAGAGTTTCAGATTAGGAGAAAGATTAAGAAATACAGGGAATAGAGACTAGGAGAAGGGGCACAACAAGAGCTAGAGATGGTTGGAAAATAGTACTGGAGAATGAGGCAGCTGGGTGTGTCTACAAATGAAAATGACCTTGTTTAAAAATAATTTGTCAAGGACTTTTTGCTAAGGAGAAAATAGACAGAAGAATGGAGACAGGGAGAAGGAGAGGTCTTTGAAGAGCTACTTAAAAGCATTGAGGAAGTCCAACCAATCAGAGCAGGGATTATCTCGAGCACATAACTTCTCACACTGGGGGATCAGGAGAAAGTCACTATGAACATCCAAATTTCATCTAATCCAATACACTATAATGGAAATACAATTTTCATTTACATTGAACATCACCATAGCTTTGACATATGAGGGGCTATGATGGCTTCACCTAATTTCTCATCCTATTCTATTGTCCTTAATCATAAACTGAAAATATGACACAGATAACTCTTATCTTTAGACACCAACATTCCTATCTGTTTCCAATTGAAAGTTGTCACTTATTAAATGTATTAAGTTAACCCAATGTTATCCTATGGGAGAGGTAGGCCTTGCAGTAGTGACAAACAAATTTAAGAGTTTTTCACTACCAGGACATGTAAAACTTAAAAGTACATGCCCCATTTTTTAAAAACATCGCACCTTGCCCGATGGGTGTTTAGGGCCTACCATAGTGGTGATTTGTATGAATTAAAAAGGAATGTTTAGGCCTGACAAAAGGTTTATTTTGCCAGGTCGAAATGGCAATTTCAAAACTGCACACACCGTCTCCAAAGGCAAGCCTGAGACAGGTTTAAAGAGCCTCTTAAGTTGCTGGCACAATCAGTGCTGCAGGCCCACTAGTAGAATTTCATTTACAGGCACATGTAGTACCACTTTACTAAGGGCTTACAAGTCAATTAAATGTGCCAATTGGATGTAAGCCAATTTTACCATATTTAAAGGAGAGAGCACAAAGCACTTTAGCACTGGTTAGCAGTGCTAAAGCGTGCAGAGTCCTAAGGCCAACAAAAACGAGATCACCAAAAATGGAGGAGGAAGGCAAAACATTTGGAGGAAAACCACCCTGTGGCTGCCAGGTCTAACAGAAATGTTTGATATGCCGGGCATAATCGGGTATGTATGTCCTCCTGAAATTAAAAAAAAAAACCAAAAAAAATGAAGCTTCTTCAGTGTAGACGGAGGTTGCAATTGTGCACATTTCTCCAGAAAGTGGGGGGCTAACCCCCTGCCTTCATTATTGAGCGCGTAACCCAAAAAGAGCACCGCAAAGCAAGCGATGTGTGATTTGGCAAAATTTAATTTGTGAACTGATAAAGAATGCAGAGAAGACTTGCACAGCTGAGTAAATCCGTGATAAAACAAAATTAGTGTCTGTGGCGTGCTGCCAGGAACAACGCTGCCTGGCCAGTCAGCGCGAACACTCAAAGACTACTGCAAAGCTCCCCCCACTGGAGGAAGATTCCCGGTGCACAGCAAAGGAAAGACTGATACGTCTTCTAGTTATGTGTAAAGTTCATCAAAAGTTAAATCATGAAAGATAAAGAAGTTCCTTAGTGTTTTATTCCATCATGGTAATTTCCAAAAGATAATTCATCGATGCTTCAAAGTGCATACAACCAACATAATCCATAAACGATATCATTCAATCATCACTGATCCCAATGCATTTCGGGCAGATGTAAAGCCCTTCCTCAGGGGATCGCTCTACAAACGTAAAAGGAAACATAGTAATGTCATTATCAATGCCATAACGTTCTTACACCACTACCCAGTCCTCAACAAAGTGCTGTGTACAACACGGAATGTGTGGAAACGAGATGAAAAACAAACGTCGAAGCGATAGGCCGCTTCCGCTTCAACAGCCAAAATCAGAGCAGCACCAACATTAGGGACTCCATGTTGAGTCAAATAAGCTGTGACTAGTGCGCGGTTCTGATTCGCTATGGCCACTGCCATAATCAATAGATGAGAATAACAACCTATGAGCAGCTGTGCAACAACAGGTAAAAGAAAGAGAAAGACCTTTTAAAAATCAAGCTTGAAAAACCTATATCTCAATATAGGAGTCTACACTGTCACATCTGTCTCCGGTAACAGAAGTGAGGAGATTTTGGACAAGCACAAGCACTACTCAGGAGTCTCGCAGATAAGTACCAGACCAAAGGTTGGTGGTGCCATGTTGCGGGGATTCTGCACATACACAGAACTATGAGCATGAAAACAGGACCTCGTGTGTAGGGGCTAAGCCTGTCTACTGCCTTAGTACCCAAAATCCCAGAACCGACTAGCATTAGTGTCTCATTCGTTCTCCTATATAATCACAAAGCTACAAATGATTAGACAACCCAGAACACAACACCTCCGACCTCAGGAATCGCGGTAGGAAGATGTAGTATTTCGCTCACTCACTCGTACTTGTCCACAATAAGAGTAGACAGTGTCACTGTTATAGTTCAAAATGTTTATTTTAACCATAGTGCTTTATAATGCAATATACAAGCCACTACCTGCAGCAAAACGTATAAACCTAAAACAGTTAGCATCGTAGCAAGTCCATAGACTATGAAGGGGGATATCATCTTATTCAGAAAGTGGATAGAGGACTATAAGGCCTAACCACCCTAACTTTGGAAAGAAGCAGTTTTAATATATAAAGGAAGATCTCCGGGCTTTGTCAGCAGACCCCATACCTTAGTGTCTAGATCATCATAGGAACAGCATAGCTCTTCTCCCTGGAAAGATCCCTTTCCAAGTGTGTCTTAAACCAACATGCAACCCCATAATATCAAAGCAAGAGTTTTTAGCAGCCACAGCTGTGTAGCATGTTTTGTCTAAGCACTAGGGACTGACAAGAACAGAATAACAAGGGGCATTGTTTATCGACCTTCCACTCCGTGTTCGGACTAAACTCCAGGAACAGGCAGAGAATGCAGAAAGCAGACGGTTCTCATGTGAAAGGCACAAACAGAGTCTTGCAAAATAAAGTCATGTAGTAACGTGCGCGAAAGCAGCATCATGGCAGCAGAGCTCATGCTAACATAACAATGTCGACAATGACCCCAACGGCCATTTGACAGTCCATCATAGATTAACACAAATAGGAGAAGCCAGATAAAGTTGTCACACTTGGAAATGGCTGAGAGATAATTTAACGAGTCAAATAACAAATCAAAATGAAATGCGAGGATTTGTATTCAGAACCAGTGAGTGTTATCCCTGTTGCCAAACTTTAAGTTTTAGAGCATGGCATTAAGCCATTAACTTAACAATGTCGATAATGACCCCAATGGCAAAATGACAGTGCATCACAGATCAACACAAATAGGAGAAGCCAGATAAAGTTGTCACACGTAATTCATTTGGAAATGGCTGAGAGATAATTTAAGGAGTCAAATAACAAATCAAAATGACAGGCGAGTATTTGTATTCAGAACCAGTGAGTGTTATCCCTGTTGCTAAACTTTACGTTTTAGAGCATGGCATTAAGCATTCCAGTGGAGGACAGCGTTTAAAAGCAGGGGCTTTTGTCGAATTATACACATTTCGCCTGCTCACCACTCATTTCACTGTAAAATCGACTTCCCACCACAATCCAAGAATGCACAGAATCCACAATCCAAGAATGCACAGAATCAGTATGAAATAGTGTCCACGTCAGTGACACGGCAGTACCATTAATACGATTTGATAATTTCAAAATGCAGAAGAGTGCCTCGTTTCTTGAGCCATTTGTGTCTTTGTTCGTCCAAGTCTAGTGGGAGGAGATGGACAATGGGTAGTTCATTAGGCCCCGGATCCCCCAGCATGCTCCACACCCGCCTCCCCACCGAAGCAAGCACTTGGGAACTGGTGGGTTTAAAAAGGCCATGTTTAATTACACTTCATAAACATGACATGTAAATCGTTTATACATTTCTCAAATTATGAGCAACATCCCTCCTTTATTATCAACTCTTCTTCATCAACTTTATTATCCGTCTCAGCTTGCATTTCTTTTGCTCATAACTTCTTGCTTCCCCCAGCACCAAGGGGCCTTCAGGTTCGCATCCCCCAAGTAAAGATGCCCGCGCCAGGTGCAACCCACCTGCGCCCCCCGAGCGATGGGCCCCAGCCCTCGGGCCCTTGTCCGCCATTTCCAGGGCCCCACCTCTCATCCACCATGCTGCTAGGAGGCTCGTACCTGACGCCCTTGCCTCCCCAGCCGGTGGTCTCCATCCCCCTGCGGAGAGCTTACCCTCTCTCCCCTCAGTGCTGGCGTAGGGAGTGCGCAAGGCGGACTCCACTCCATTTTTCCAGTCTATCAGTGTTCAAATGTCTCTTTTCCGCAACACACACCTCCAAATCACTGCCTTAAGGGACGGGTGGGTGGGAGATTAAAACTAGTTGACTAACGGACAGGGAGTGGGCGAGCAGGTCCGGCGCAGGCGGGGAAAGAGGCCGAGTTGACCGTGACCCAGACCTAAATAGGTCATGGCCTCTGCCCCACGCCCCCACCGGACGTGCGTCACCCCCCCCCCCTGACCCGGAAGTACTCCCCAGGCTGGCTGCCCATAGGGCAGCCTCCTGGGACCTAAGGCCAATAGCGGCGTGGTGTGGGCCGGGGGGCCGGGCCCTAAAGGCGGGCTCGTCTAGCCTCGCCCTTGGTATAGGCCCCGGATCCCCCAGCATGCTCCACACCCGCCTCCCCACCGAAGCAAGCACTTGGGAACTGGTGGGTTTAAAAAGGCCATGTTTAATTACACTTCATAAACATGACATGTAAATCGTTTATACATTTCTCAAATTATGAGCAACATCCCTCCTTTATTACCAACTCTTCTTCATCAACTTTATTATCCGTCTCAGCTTGCATTTCTTTTGCTCATAACTTCTTGCTTCCCCCAGCACCAAGGGGCCTTCAGGTTCGCATCCCTCAAGTAAAGATGCCCGCGCCAGGTGCAACCCACCTGCGCCCCCCGAGCGATGGGCCCCAGCCCTCGGGTCCTTGTCCGCCATTTCCAGGGCCCCACCTCTCATCCACCATGCTGCTAGGAGGCTCGTACCTGACGCCCTTGCCTCCCCAGCCGGTGGTCTCCATCCCCCTGCGGAGAGCTTACCCTCTCTCCCCTCAGTGCTGGCGTAGGGAGTGCGCAAGGCGGACTCCACTCCATTTTTCCAGTCTATCAGTGTTCAAATGTCTCTTTTCCGCCACAAGGGAGACTAGGGCCCTCAGGTCCGTCGCCCTTCGCCCCTGCCGCCAAGTTCAGCACAAATGACCAAATGCCTTGAATCCAAGTATCCATACCAATGTCCGACAAATGCACCCCATCCTGGTGAAACATTTCAGCTCCCGAGATCATCCTGTGCGGGAGATGTAGCAAGCGGCCCTTTCCTGAGCACATCTTTGCCAATTCTCCGTTGAGACGCCTCACAGACACGTTCACCGGGTACGGCCGGATCCCATTGCCCCACCATCGTCGCGGGATCATGCATGACCATGCTATCCTGGCCTGGGGGAAGGTTCGCCCCAGCCAAGCAAATTCTGTAAGCAGTGCCTCCTTGACTGCGAGGCGGCCCCTGTCGACCATGTCGTTGCCGCCCAAGTGGATGATGACCAATGCGGGAGACTGCCTCTCGCGCCCCTTGATGTCTTCCACAAGCCGCCGCAGGTGCCGGATCCGCATTCCTCCCACACCATGCCACAAAAACTCCGTCCCTTCCAGCCCGGGTGGCTTCCGCACTCGCCGCTGCCGCAGTCGCACCGCTGCCCGTCGAACGAACGAGTGTCCCAATACCCACACCACCTTCCCTGGCATACTAGTAATCGGAGAGGAAATAGAAAAGTCAGACATGGGCAAGGCATTACATGACGTCATAGCAATTCGGGCCTCACATATCGTTTAAAGCAGTCAGACGACCAACGGCCCACCTTCTTCACAGCCTTGGAAGAAAACCCTGCCCCTGCCGCCAATGTGGCAGCACCTATCCTGAATGAATGGGACGAATAACCAGAATCCCCGAGGCCCAGGTCACCCAGAGCCACCCGAAGTACAGCCTTAAATTGGTATTGCGAGACACACTCCCCCCCCTCATGAATGAACAAGGCCTGACTCTTCTCCCCAGGGCGGATGGCCAGGTATGCCTGCATACAGGCTACCGGGCACACAGGCGCATCTGGCGCTGGGCACAACTGGATCCAGGCCCCTTTTCCCAGCTGGTCGGTCTTAGACTTTCTGAGGAATACCTCCATGGTCCCTGCTCTAAAAATGAGATCCCTGAACTGCAGCCCCCCATTATGATCATTGCGAGAGGACCCCACGATCTCCCCCAGGCGAAACGCTCCATAAAAGGCTAACGAGAAGACTGCAGAGAATAAAGTGCTCTCAAAGGCAGAGGTGCACCGTCTAGGGAGGGCGTCTAGCATACTCTTCAAAGTCCCCACATCCAAGGGCCGTCTACTGTCTCGCTTAGGGCCTTCCCTCCTAGCCCACCCAGTTAATGCTCTCTTGACTACATAAGACATCCCTGGATCATACAAGCCCGCCAATCTGGCAAAGAATCCCACAGAAGTGACGTGCGTTCTGGCATAAGAGAGTGACCTGCCCTGGTCACAGATGTGCTGAAGGAAGTGAAACATAGCTTGATCAGAATGCCAACATGAGAAACCCGCCTCTTGCACCAATGTCCTGTAATACAAAAAACTCTGCTGATACGTTTTCCGAGTGCGGTCACTCAATGAGGCACCTACCAGCCCCGCTAAAGCGGGGCTCCAATCCTCCACAGTGATGGTGGGAACACCGTCCTCTGATCCTCCGCTCCAGGATGGAACCTCCGAAACTCCTGCAGCTTGGAACGAGACAAAGCATCAGCAGCATGATTGTCGACCCCTGGAATGTGTGCTGCCTTAAACGTTAAATTCAACCTCAAACATGCCAACACCAACTGTTTCAACAATCTCAGCACATTCTTACACGTGGCCCCCTGTCGGTTAATGGCTTCAACCACAGACATGTTGTCTGACCAAAATATCACTGATCTGTTCCTGAAGTGCTCCGCCCAGACGGACACCGCCACCAGTATGGGGAACAACTCCAAAAAGGCTACATTTCTTGTCAAACCTGTTTTGTGCCACTCTTCCGGCCACTCCGCCCCGCACCACTTAGGCCCGAGGATAGCCCCAAAGCCGACGCTGCCTGCCGCATCCGTGAATAATCCCAACTCTGAGTTGGACACCGGGACGGACGGCCAGACAACTGTGCCATTGAAATTCGCTAAGAAATCTCGCCACACTCTCAAATCTCCCTTCACTTCAGCCCGTAGGCGCACTCTGTGGTGCTTCTGAGTTAGGCCCACCATCGCCCTGGCAATAGATCTAGAAAAGGGGCGACCCATGGGGATGATCCTGAGGGCGAAGTTTAGCTGTCCAACCACGACCTGAAGCTGGTGTAAAGTCACCTTTGTACAAGCCAAGACCGCATCAATGGCCTGGGAAAAAGCCTTCACTTTGTCGTGTGGTAACCTGCATTCCCCCGCCACCGTGTCAATTTCAATTCCCAGAAAAGTCATGCATGTATCGGGGCCCACTGTCTTGCCCGGGACCAACGGAATATTAAATTCCCTGAACAAGGCCACCAGTTGGTCCAACGCCTGATTACAAGCTGTTGAGGCGGCTGGTCCCATGACCATGAAGTCATCCAAATAATGCACAACCTCCCTGCACCCTGTCTTATGCGAAAACAACCATTGGAGCATGCAACTAAAGGTCTCAAAATACTTGCAGGAGACAGCACAACCCATGGGCATACACTTATCATAGTAAAACTGTTGGTTCAGTTGGAATCCCAACAGGTGATAATCCTCCGGGTGAACAGGCAACAGGCGAAAAGCGGATTCTATGTCTGTCTTGGCCATGATGGCGCCAGGCCCTAGTGACCTCACTTTATTCAAAGCTACGTCGAAAGACGAGTAAGACACTGAACACAAAGCTGGGTCGATAGCATCGTTCACAGACTCTCCCTTGGGGGCAGACAAGTTATGGATCATCCTGAATTGCCCCGGTTCCTTCTTCGGTACTACCCCCAGAGGTGAGCAGACAAAGCCTGGGAGCGGGGGGGCCCCGAACGGGCCCGCTACACGCCCCACACTAAGCTCCTTCCTTACCTTCAACTCAACCACCGCAGGCATCGCCCTTGCAGATAAAAGGTTATTGCAAAACTTAACCGGGGGGACCCCAAGTGCTGGAATGCGAAACCCCTCTGAGAACCCTGAGTACAAGAGTTTGGCTGCTGACCGGTCTGGATACTGATTCAGCCAAAAAACCAGTTTCCCAATGTCCACCGGGGTGGGCAGCTTATGGCTGGGAGGGCTTAACCTCTTTGCCCCCCCCTCCCCGTTCCTTGGATTTTTTAATGCACTTGAATTCGGGATGTGAGGGGTGCCCGCAAAAGGAGCATGCGTGCTTGAACTTGCACTTGTCCGGCGGCCAGGTGCACACCTTCCTGTTAAATTGCCAACATGTCCCCCGCTTCTCCCCAGGTCCCCCCTGGGATGTCCGAAAGGGCTGTCTATTGTTTTGCGACCCACATGCTTTAGCATTCACACTTTCTAACCATACATTGACCTCCACCTGGTCCCAACCCATGTCTGGGTCCTGCACTTTCTCCCATCTGAAATCCCTATCATAGTCCAGCCAGGCTGTCCCGCCATGCGTCGTGTGCGCCTTCAAAATCCTATGCATATAGTACACCAACGGCCCCGCCAACTCTGGCTTCTTCTCAATAACTACTGTTATAAACACCTGGAAACCAAAGAGCCAATTCGTGATAGATTCTTCCACCCTAGGTCTCCTATCCTTAGAGGAGTTATCCTTACCCTCCTTGTCCTTACTCTCAACTTCCATTCTCTTGGGCCTAATCAATGCAAATATATCCACGAATTCACCCTTCCAAATTTTTTCCTTCATTTCGGGAGATACATGCGTAGCCAGGCGGCCTGGTTTAGACAAGACATATCCCTGGCCACCCCCCGCCATCGCTCCCCCGCCGGGCTCCAGGCCCTTCATCTCAGGCTTACCTCCTGAAGTACTAGGGGCGCAAGCAGGGGCCGCCACCACCGATGGTGCCACAGGGGCGTTCAAAGACTGAGCCCTAGCCAACAGCGCCAATTGTTCCTTGATCTCGCCCAGGGGGCCCTCATCCCTATTCCCCGGGGCCCAAGGCGTGACTGCCGGTACCAAGGTCGGTGCCACGGCTATTGGAGGAGGAGGGGGCGCTGAACCCGGAGCTCGGGTGAGAGCCCTCAGGGCAGTTAAAATTTCCCCCAAAGCGCCACCAGTCCCAGCGCCCTCGGATTGGGGCGGGGCGGAAGGGCTTACCACCACAGGCGGGGGCACTGCCACCTTCTCAGGAAGCACCGGGGCAGATCCCAACGCCGCTATTGCACCCAAGATTTCTTTCAAGATGCCATCAGTAGGCTCAGAGGCCGGGGGTATCGCCGGAGCACCTGGTGCCGCTGGAGGAACCACAGGCGCTTGTGGCGCAGGTAGAGGGGCCCCTGGCGCTTGTGGTGCAGGCGAAGGAGTTACAGGCGCTTGTGGCGCAGAAAAAGGAATTACTGGAGCTAGAGGCGCCGCCAAAGGAGTTACTGGCGCCTGGGGCGCAGGAAGAGGAGCTACTGGTGCATGCGGCGCCAATGGGGGGGCAATCGTTACTACCGGTTCTAAAGGAACCCTCGGAGGGGGGGGCGGCCCCGAGCCCCCACCGCTCCCTTTCTTTTTCTGTACGCGTTTGCCCCTAGGATTCTGTGCCCTCGGTTTCTTGGGCAGGGGAGGGAACGCTGCTTTGGGCGGGACCCCCTGCCTGCGTGGGCGCTCAACAATGTTCGGGGGCTCCCCCTCTGGGTCGGAATGGGGCCCATCGGTCTCTCCTTCACTGCTCTCGTCGTCCCTGTTAAACTTTTGAAGGAGCAAGGCCAGTAACTGCGCAATCTCAGGATCTTTGTCCTTGCGCTTATGGCTCTGCCCCCTGGACGCCATGGTATCTCTTTGTACCGCTAACTACAGCTCCGGTTCCCGCTACCCCTCTCCCTCGCCCCTCGCCTACCCTGCCGCCAGGCGACGGCGCCGGAGCTCTGTTGCCCCTCTCTAAGGCAGCTGCAGGCGAGCACGGGCCCGCACCACGCTCTCTGCTCCCAACACCTTACAAAGGAGGTAGCAGGAGGAAGCGACAACCAGTCCCGGACCCGCGCCCGCCCCCAGCCTCGGCTAACCCCGGCACCTCACCTGGCGACCCGGTCGGCGCTCTCTCCTCCGCCGCCCGTCGAGATTCGTCAGCACTCCGTCTTTGTCCTTCTTCGGGGGGTCAGACTATGGGGCGGGGAAGCTACTGGGCCACCTAAGTTTTAGATTAAAACTAGTTGACTAACGGACAGGGAGTGGGCGAGCAGGTCCGGCGCAGGCGGGGAAAGAGGCCGAGTTGACCGTGACCCAGACCTAAATAGGTCATGGCCTCTGCCCCACGCCCCCACCGGACGTGCGTCACCCCCCCCCCCCCCCCCCTGACCCGGAAGTACTCCCCAGGCTGGCTGCCCATAGGGCAGCCTCCTGGGACCTAAGGCCAATAGCGGCGTGGTGTGGGCCGGGGGGCCGGGCCCTAAAGGCGGGCTCGTCTAGCCTCGCCCTTGGTAATCACTGAACAACATAGGATGCCACCACGAGGTGAAGAATTTCTAATGGTGGGGGGAACACTCCATTTGCTGCCTGTAATGTGTGCTAATTAATTCGTAAAGACATGACTCGGCCAACTGTGTTCTGACAATATCCCATTCATGATTCCAGCTGCGCCTGCAAGGTATTTGCTCAGTAGCTGCTGATTTATTTGCCGGGCGGCTCTTGTCTGAAATATGTGTAACTGTGAAAAGAATAGCCCAAAGCTTCACGTCGCAGACATTTCAGCAGGTGCCTTGTGTCACTAGTGTTAAAAAAAATCACAGTGATGAATGAACTGCAGTGCTCGGGGAGCGGACACAGCCATTCGCAGTCTAATCTGTGTGAAGGAATTGGCCACCGCTGGTGACTGATGGCTATCTCCAGAGAGAACCAAGGCTAAACTTGGACATGTGAGACCCGGCAGGAAGGCAGGGAAAGGCAGCCAATGGAAAATGGCTATGGTTTAAAGATGACAGAATGACTCAACACAGCCTAGAGACATTTTTAAAACTATTTTCTACTTCTGAAAGCCCGTTCTGCAAAACGATTATAAAGAAAGCACAGCTCTCCAGCAAAAGTGTTCAAATCCCGGGCGGGAGAAAGTCTATGGCCCTGATTCTGAGCGTGGAGGGCAATTCTGATCAACACCAGTTAAAGCGGGGATCAGATGGCCTGATGTACAAAGCGATTTGACTCTTTGCGCTTGCAAAATGTTTTTTTAAATGTATAAAACAAAAATTGAGATTCCATAACATGTTACTGAATAGTAATTTGGGTTTCAGAGAAAATATATAATTAGTATTTGGTGGGGGACGTGTAAAGGGTGTCCCTTCCATGTACCGAGTCCTTAACTCATGCATAAATGTTTTGCACCTGAAATCTGCTTGCAAAACATTAATATTTCACCACCCAATTCAAATTGGTGGTAACCATTTGCAAACAGCAAGGGGTCCCCAAAAAACTATTCTCCTTTGTAAATGCTGACAAAAACATTTTTTAGGAGCAGGTCGTGCTCCCATTGTGGTTTAGTCAACCAACCTATTAATACATAGGTTGGTTCACAAAATACCAATACATTCGGTAGACATCAGTGTGCAAATTGCACAAACTTCTACCTAATCCATTTTAGGAGATTCCTGCTAAACAAATCGCAAACAGCTATTTGGAGCAATTTGCGATTTCTTACTAGGAATCTTTGTAGATCGGACCCAGAATTCTTAGACGTGCAATCATTATAGCATCCCCACTGTTTTCCTCTGTAATTTTTGACTGATGGAGCATGCTGAATTTTATTGAGGGAAAATGTGTAGTAAAGAGGCAAAACACGCATATTTCACTGCTAGGAATGACACATCTTAATGTTGCCCACATATGTATCCTTGGAAATTGTGTTTTGTGCATGATGTGCAGATTTCTGGACACGTGGCACTTATCTGTGCCGTAGAATGAATACTTTTAAGCAGCTTGCATTGCACATTACACAGTAGAAATTAAAGTGGGTGTGATTAACATATGCCAATAGGTTTAAGATTGAAATCTTGAACAGGCAGAATTGTGTGAGAAACATATAGTGCAGATATCTTATGTTAACTGAATTGGTAGTGTGCACTTTCCTCACAAAGCTGTCTAATGGAACTAAGAGAGTCATCCATTAGGGGCAAAGGGAGCTCGTTTGAGTCTAATGCAATGGGTTTCAAACTTTTTTCATGTAGTGTCCCAACCGTGTGTAAAATAATTTAATTTGGACCTCCAAAATAACATTTGCCATTTTTCTTCATGTAATCTATAAATTGGTAAATACTTTGAGCAGGCTCAAGAATTTTAATTAGGCATGAGAGCATTCTCCTTACTAATACAGGCCTATATTCAATAGTGTTTTTCATTGGATCACAATCAATATATTCAGTGTAAATAGCAAGCAAGCCAAATATTTCAATTAAGATTGTGATTTATGGGGGATTTTAAAAGAATAATCTTCCAATAAATCCAAGAGTAATATTAAAATCACATGGTAAGTAAATTAAACTAAATGTGTGAGGGATTATAGAAGGCAACATTTGGTGTTCACCCTTTTCTTTTAATGTTTCACATTACGATATCTAGCTGACTAATGGTCCTATGTCAAGTGCGACACCTTCAGTGAGGTTGGACCTTTTAGCCAAAAACACTTTGCATGCTGTTTATAAAAAAGTCAATTTTATTGTTTATTTCATTTACAGCCTCATCAACATCGATATCACCACCACGTCATGTACAATTCACATATATTTCACTAAATTACAGAAGTCACCCTCAATGAGGTGCCACCAAGCCCCAGAGAATAATTTTAACAAGGCTTAACATGTGTACTGGCAATGACCCCATTCCCGTTGTCTCCATTATGCATTAGGCGAAGTTTCTGGTAGAGTTGGACACCAAATTATTAGGGAGAGCGAAACTAGAACTAAGGAAGGAGAAAGGCTTGGCTCCAAAACCCGAGCCAGGAAAATAATTAAAAACATTCAAAATAATGTTTTTTTTAAATTAAACTTACCACAGCTGTATTCAGTGTTACACAAGCATTGAAAACACAGCAATCAAAGTAATGAACAAAAAAAGACATACAAAGCGTGTTACAATAATTCCTTCTTCTAGGATACAAAGACCACTTAGATATCATGCAACATGGTCCTACCGCCAGGTCCGCAACCTATATTTAAGCGTAACTAAATTGGCACTATATTTCAATGCGACCCAACTTAGCCGGCCCATACTTGGCTATCGCGATGGCGCTACTCTAATCGTCGTGCACCTCGCTCATATCTCTAACCGTTATGTATTGTTTATACAGGCCCCAAAAACTTTTCGGGCGGCTCTGTGGAGGCATTAGCTCACTGTATGTTTCAGACTGTGTGTTACAGAATATCATAGCTTTTTCTCATTCAGATTTTGTGGGAGGGAGGTCCTCGTGACCAGCGCATCCCCACCCTATGCTTTGCCAAGAGCAAACCCAAACGTATGAATTTCCTAACATCTTTGTTTAGGGGTTTCGTGTAGCCCAAAGGTGCAGTCAGGGGATCCGAAGAAAGTGCCATTCCCACTATACCCCCCAACTCATGGGATATTTGGCTCCAAAAAGCGGCTATCTGGGGGCAAGACCAAGCGACATGGAGAAAATCTGCACCACTTATACCACATCGATCGCAGCAATCTGACTCTCTCAGCCCGTATCTGTGCAGTCGCACCGGTTTATAATATACCCTGTTAAGGTACTTGAAGGGATTTAATCTATGTTTGCCGTTTAGCTACACCTTTTGTGTGACCTCATAGCAGTACCTCCATTTAATGTAATCTAGCGGTGTACCCAGGTCAGCCTGCCGTTGCACTCTAGCCGAGGAGTACTGCGTGCACCTGAACTCCTGAGACATATCATATAAGTTGGATACCAATTTACACAGAGATTTTGCATGTAGGAGATAAGTGAAGGAGGGGAGAGCAGGAGGCTCCTGGAATTCCCCGCCCAAAAAGGTCAACATGGAATGACGTACCCTGAAATAGTGAAATTGCGTGAGTGGAGAGGCGCAATGCGCACCAGCAGAAGCCTCCTCCCAAGTGGAGACCCAAGCTTTTTAGAAAAGGTCACCCATCGCGTGAATACAGACAGACTTGAGCGACTGGACCATGGCCCTCTCCACACTCATTGAGAATCATTGACACCAACCCACTGGTAGCAGAGGGAAGTATAATAGTGTACCCACTTGTCTTTTTAATAAATCATACTAAGCATTCACAGTTGAATTTATAGAGTCTAAAACTCTGCAATGTCTGCTAGGAGGCCGAGTGAGCCGCCAAGGGAGCGGGGAGGGGTCAACCACTATTTTCTCAATGTGGAGATGAGGGAGAGTATGTGGGCCATGACACCAGAAATAGGCATGTGAGCTGGCGGCTGGTAGGTTTTGGCGGGAGGGCGGCGGACGAGACACACACACGCACACATACCACTCACAGCCATGCATTCACACGCGTGCACACACACACAAACACACCCATTCACAACACTCTTTACCAAACATTCATATATACATGCAAGCATGCATCAAACATTAATTTAAAAGAAAACACACACTAACCTGCAGCCAGCTCTGCCTCAGAGGTTCTAGGAGGCTTGGGACTGCTGCCTTCCCTCATTGGCAGACCTAAGATCAGCCAATGAGGTAAGGCAGCAGTCCCAACTTCATCATATAGTGGGATGGGGGTCAGTGAAACTGCTGACCCCACCCCACTCTGTGAGGAACTGTCATTGATTGACACTCTATCCTAGGCACTTTGGGGCTTGAAACTGAAGCGCCCAGGTACGAGGCAATCAGTGACGCTACCCCTCGTCACTGACGAGAGAGCCTCTGGAACCTTTTCTTGGCTGAGGGGGTCATGCCCACCGGAGCAGTGACTTCCTCAGCCCATCAAAGTTCAGCTCAGGCAGTCAGGAGCCAGCACATTTAGCAAATGTCTATCCTGGCTGCCTGACCTGAAAAGAACAGTGTCTATCGAGCTGACCTTAGTACAGCGTGACAGACACTGTTCCTGAGGGGCGTGGCCTTTCAGCCCCAGTGGACCGGCCGCTTCTGATTGAGAGTCATTTGTTAGGAGTGATAGTTTCTAAAATAAATTTAGAAACATTCCAGCCAGTTGATTTTACACTGGCCTACTGGCGGTCACCAGTAGGTAGTTATATTTAGGATGTAGCTTTCATAGGGAAGAGTTTTTTCATTTGCCAATAACTTTGCCGTCCTTTAACGATCCTTGCCAAATTTTCAAAACTAGTTCAACATTCAATTCAGCTGTTGTCTTTAAAGTTTCGGGGTGCTCCTACAGGACCCAACATTTTTTTTTGTAAAATTGTTGGCAGGAGGTAGATCCCACGAATTGATTTTTAAAAAACAAGCACGGGCTCTACTGCTTCGTTACTAATTTTCCCCTGTGTGGGCCGCTAGAGGGTATTTTATAAAAACAGAGGGGGGCGCATGGGCCCCCCCTCCTGGGGCTTATTAATTCCCCGGGGACCGCCACCTCTCTGGGGCTTGTTTATGAATTAATGTGGGGGAGGCTGCACAGAGGCCACAACCTTTTAAATGGGGGGCCTCTTGGTACCCCCCAACCCTGGGGACGGCCACCTCCACCTCCCCAGGACTATCCTGGAATAAATGCAGGGGGCACGAAGACCCCCCCTCCCCACAGCCCCAGGGAATGCCACTTCCTTGGGACTTTAGTTAAATTGAATGCAGGGGGTGCCCAGCCCTACTGCAGTCCCAGGGACCACCACCTCCTTGGGGCAAAATCCAGGAAAGGAGGGGGCCACACGCCCCTGAGACAATAATGGCTATGGGGACCACCCCTCCCCCCCAGGGCAAGCTCCTGCTATGTCCCGGGGTGCCCACCACGGTGATATAGATGTTTGCTGTGGCTTGACAGGAGCATTAAAGATGCTTTTGCTTGCTGGAAGCAGAGCAGAATTGCTTGCACAGAGAGGGAGCTGCATGTTTAGCATCTCCATTCCTGTGAAAGAAATGCTGGCTCCCGCAGGAGGCAGGGAGCTTGCAGGGACTACAGAGGCCTTGAGGCTCCCCCCGCCATCTCCAACGTAAGTAACTGGGTGCCCTTGGTGGGACAAGTAACAAAACAACAATGTCTCAGCTGGAAATCATTCGAACAGGACAATTAGAATAGTAGTGTACATCACAAAGGGCGGGAATAAAAGAAGGAAGACCACAAAGGAAAAGGTAAAGTGAAACAATTATTATATGTAGGTAGTTGTAACAGCAATACAGTACAATTCAATATACAGTGACCATACCACACAAGTGTGCATTGGACGTGCTAGTGACAGTGAACGGCGCAGTGACACAGGGGTGAAAAATTACAGCGTGAACCGCGAAAGGGTACGAACAAATAATAATGTGGTCAATAATACAATGCAAATATATATAATATCGGTATTTTTGATTAAGGAGAAATAGATTGACCACAACACTGCCAAAGTTCTGTGCTGGGTAGTCAACGCCGTTTCAACCTGATTAATTTCAGGTCATCATCAGGACAATGGTCACTAATTCCAAAATAGTGCTGAAAATAGCATAGAAAAGGTCATGCAGGAGGCCTTGAAGAACCGGGTTATTTAGAACCCGGCGGCGCCAGGGGCATGCCCAAAGTCTTCGGGTTCACCTGTCTTAGAATACAGAGACACGGGACTCTTCGTGGTGACGTCAAAGATCGAATTTATTGACTGCAGCCAGTAACAGAAATCCTAGAAATCATCACGGTATGAGTTCTCAGGAGATTGCTCCATTTTACAAAGCAAGTCATTCCTTTTATGCCAAAAATCACATTCCAGACAAATACCTAACATTTACGAACTGTCCAATCACATGTATCCACACCAAAAGTATCGCATGACGGTAAAACCCACTTTTCAATTGTTCGGCCCATGACCGATCATCGGACAAATCCAACATTCTTTTTTAGACAGGCCGAACGAACCCATAATAAAAAGGCCACGACCCATATCATAAATAGACCATAAAGAAAGAAACAGAAACAGGTAAGAGTAGGATAAGGCATATTTGTGTGTAGTAAAAACTTTACGATGTCCTGTGCTCTGATCTTAGTCTTGATCAGCTAGCGGGCAAGAACTGGCTCAGCAAGGTCGGCTTCAGGCAACGAGGTCAGTTCACTTCGGGTCATGTAAAAGTCAACACAAACCCCAGCAAAAGGGCATGAGTCTTAAAGACTCATTCAGCCGCAGTCATCGACCTATGTGAGGGCAACCACAAAATGGCTGCCTTACACAAAATGAAAACTATGGTTCGGAACGGAATCTTCAAATACACTGTGAATCCTTGTGTGTAACATGGCGAAAACACTCGTACTTGCCGAACTCATTAGTTACGGTTCATTGTTAACAAAATCGTAACGGAACCATGACATTTAAAACACGGGTTCAGAATTCACGGAACCTCAGCCTTAAAGGTCCAGCAGAAAAGGATCAATTAATCTGCTTGTCCGGCAGAAGGGTGAATAAATCAAGGGCCAGATGTAGGTGGCCAATTACCGGTCGGTAACGGCCGAATTTGGCCGTTACCGACCGGTAATTGGATTTTGAGATGTAGGGGGAAAAAAACAGGCATTTTCGGTAATTTTACCGAATCGGTAAATATACCGGTCGGTAAAATTACCGAAAATGCATTTTCGGTATGTAGGTGCCAAGTTGCACATTGACACAGGGCTTTGAAAATCTGTATTTTACCATGCAATACAATTGCATGGTAAAATACCGATGCAGGTGTACATGCACATCTGTGCATGTACACCTGTGCCATGTGGCACACATACATGCCCCCATGCATGTATGTGTGCCACATGGCACACAAGCCTAAAACAGGGGTGCCAGAGGGTGTCAAAGTGACACCCCCTGTACCCTTGCTAAAATCGGTATTTACCGATTCTGTGATTACAGAATCGGTATTGCCTATTGATTCCTATGGGCTTCACAGCCCATAGGAATCAATAGGAAATACCGATTCGGTATTTCCAGATTCGGTAAATACCGAATCTTAACGATTCGGTATTTCCACATCTGGAAATACCTACATCTCCCCCCTTCATATTTACCACTTCTTAAATACCGAATCGGTAAAATTCGGTATTTAAGAGGTGGTAAATATGAATTACCTACATCTGGCCCCAAGTGAGGTAGAGGACGTCAGTCAAGCGATAATCTACTGTAATAATGGAGGATCAGGCGTGGGGAGCTGGAAGGCTGCAGACTAATTGGGACGGGTCCTTCGATCCCCGTTATGTTTCCAAGATCCGGGTAATTATTTTATATCTGATTTGGGAGATCCACACCCCTTGAAGTCCAGAGTGATACCAGCTTCGGGATCGCGTGGTCGGTATTTGGGGAGCCAGACGATTAGAAGAAGAGGAGGCAATCCTTTGATTTGCAGGCAGGCGCGGGAGTAGTAAGGTACAGAGTATTGTATGTATCTCACTGCTACTAAATTAGTAGAATTACCGCCAAAACAATCTAAAACTAGATATAACTGTACACTTTTTAATGCCAGATCGCTTGTTAAGCATGCACTAGATTTGGTGGTCTTTATGGAAAGCCAGAATATTGACCTGGCCTTTATCACTGAGACGTGGGCAGATTTAACTTCTCACCCAGACCTACTATCAGCACTACCCGCAGGTTTCAGGATATTTAGACGCGATCGCCCCATAAAAAAGGGCAGAAGCCTCACAATCATATTTAGAGGTAATTTTTTACATTCTTCCTAATATGCAACTCTGCGAAACTATAAATTTTAAAATTTAACTAAACAGTCACTATGCTTTTAATTGACTTCTCATTTATCGACCACCCGGGTCCAGAAGACCATTTACCCAATCCATTGGTAGTCTTATATAATACAAAGTGGTTGCTGTAGATTTTACCACTCTAGGCGATTTTAATTTCCATATGGAAAACTCGCTTGCTCCAGACTCCAGGAATTTACTGGATCACATGACTGGGGCAGGTCTAACACAAATTGTTCAGGGCTCTTCGCACAAAGCCAGTCATCTTCTTGATGGCATTTTTATAGACAACCCACAGCTCCACTGGCTATCCTCTGTCCTTGTACATGGTCTGACCATAAGGCTATCATGTTTGAGGTAAATACCCTACCTGTGGCATAAAAAATTCACCTCAAATTGGAGTATTACTCGGCGCCCGTTTAGTACTATTGCTGCTGTTCAGTTTAAACATCCCTTAGTCAATCAACTCCATTGGTCTGTCCTGATTTGGACACAGCGGTTCATAACTACCATCAATGGCTGGATGTATCTCTAACTCAGTCCCAGGAAACAAAATTCATAGCCATAAGATTAATCCTTCTGAACCCTGGTTTAACGATGAGCTCAGGCAGAAAAAACAGGAATGTAGGAGATCAGAACATAAATGTACTTAAGTGCAAATCAGTAGACAAAGGGATATATATAACCAAACTACAAAAAGACGATTTTAATGACGAAAAAGAACTACTTTGTGGTGAAAATAGAAGGAGCTATGAATCTCTCTAAGGAATTATTCGCAACAATCAAAACATCCAGATCCTATGAACCCAAATATTAACCAACAATTCTGCAGCAAATTATCACTCCATTTCCAAGACAAAGTTAAGTCTGTCTATGATTCCTTTTTAGATATGAGTCAAACTGTTATCTTGAATAGTAGTTCACCGAAGGGCACTCACAATGTCAGCACCTTATCCCATTTTGGGCCTTTGACGGTTGATCAGACACAAAGGATGCTGATGCAGATTAAATCGGGTTCACCACAGGACCCATGCCCAACCAGAATAATTCATCGGGTCCCAGAGGTGATAGCCACTCACCTCTCTGCCATTTTTAGCGACCTTTTTGAAACAGGATTTTTTCAAAAGACTGGAAGGTAGGGTCTAATCTGCCATTATTAAAAAAGATCAACTTAGACACTTGTGATCCCAACAATTATCGACCAATAACTCGACCAACATTTCCCACCAAATTGGTCAAAAAAATGTTCAACAAGGAACTGACCACCTTTCTAGACAAAACCAATCGTCTGGATTCTACACAGTCCGTTTTCGAAATCACCATAGTACAGAGCTGGCATTAATTACAGCTACGAAATAAATCAGGCAGTCGATAGACGGTGGGGGAAATGGGTCTCTGATCCTTTTAGATCTTTCAGCCGCATTTGATACGGTCAACCACGCTCTTCTAATCGGTCGCCTTGAATCACTTGGGATCAAAGACAATGGACTTAAGTTTATTACTTCTTTTCTGGCTGCCCGCAATCAGACGGTCTCTCTCTGTGATTTTACCTCACCAGCCTTTTCATTGCCTTGTGGGGTTCCTCAGGGCTCATCTCTGAGCCCTACCTTATTCAATCTTTATGTTACCCCACTTGCAGCTTTAATTGATTATTTGGCTTCACTTTAGTCTGATATGCGGACGATACGCAGATTATTATATCTGTAACTGATAACCCCGAAGCTGCGGCGGTTCAGTTCCACATCTATATGCTTCATATCGAGAAGTGGTTGAGCAGCAATTGGTTGAAATTAAACTCCTCAAAGACTGAAGTCCTGTTGTTTGGTAACAATCCCTCTTTCCGGTCAAACAACTGGTGGCCCCAGGAATTAGGGATTCTGCCTACCCCTAGTGACAAAGCAAAAAACTGTGGGGTTATTATTGTTACCAAGTTACCTTTTGAAGGACAAATAAATCACATTACCTCCTTTGGTTTCTTTATTCTAAAAACTCTAAGGAAAGTGCTGTCTTTCATTCCATCAAGCCTGCAGAAGAGGGTAGTTATGACTCTTATCTTTTCCAAAGTAGATTACGGTAATGCACTCTTTATTAAATATCCAAAAGCGTCTTTTACATAAATTACAAATGATACAGAATGCCACAGCAAGGTTACTGCTGGGCATTCTGAAACATAAATCTGCTACTCAAGCATTGACCCAACTACACTGGCTCCCCATAGATAAACACATTCAGTTTAAGGCACTCTGCATTGCCTTCAGGGCACAACAAGCTGTCGCCCCTGACTACCTGATACAGTGTTTTTAACAATGTAATTTTTATTTATTTTAAAGGTTTTATATAGCGCTTGCTAGACCCAGAGGTATCAGAGCGCTTTACATGAGTATTGAGACCATAATTGCAGGTTACACTGTTACAAAGGTTACAGAGTTATAAGAGCCTGGCAACATAGTGACAAGGAAGGTTGAGACAAACAAAAAGGAGATATAAGTGAGGGAAAAAGCATGCAAGGGGAGAGATTCAGAGGAGGAGGGGGTAAGAGCAGGGGAAGAAGAAAGAGAATGGAGGAGGGAAGGGGAGAGGAGGGTGAGAGACACAGCATGGAAGAAAGAGGTGGGGTGATGGGGACACAAACCGGAAGACGAGTCCGAGCTGCGTCCAAAGTCCAGTAAACTGTGATCCCAAGGGAAGTGGTACCATATTCCCCATCTCTGTTGCAAGAGTCTCCCTATACGCAGTGGACTCTCTCAGAGGGGTCTCTGAGACTCCAAGGCCTACATACTGGATCCTTCCCCAAAAAGGGGAGAGGGAGTGCTTTGGCCAGGGATGCCGTACCATACCTCAAGTGTGAGTGGCTCCCTGGGCGCTGTGGACTCTCTCAGCGGGTTCGCTGAGACTCCAGAGTATAAATATTGGATCTTTCCTCAACAAGAGGAGAAGGAGTGCTTAGTCAAAGGGCACAAAAAGACAGGGGGCTAGGCGGTGTAGTGGGCAAGGGGAAAGATTCAGGAGAGAGGGGATAGGAGCAAAGGAAGTAAGACAAAGGAAGAAAGAGTGTTAAATGGGAACAGGTAGCTAGATAGGAGACAAGGAAAAAGCAGCATTACAGAAATACGATGAGGGGGGGTGGACGAGACAGGGAGATAGGGAGAAAAACTGTGCCCAAAGTCCGGCTGGGTAGGTGACGGTCAAGGGATGAACCAAGGCCAATCTCCTCAATAGCTGAACAGAGCAGCTCCACCAGGCGTCGGACATAGTGCTCGGACTCCACTGTCATGATGGAGATCAGGAGTACTCAGATAATGTCAGATTTGGGGGGAAGAAACCATGGACCGAATGAATTCCAGATGCCATCATGAGGTCAGGCACAGTCCTGGTGCACAGTCCAGATTTGGGTAACATGAGTAGATGAATATTGCATTGAACAAGAAAGACATCGGAAATGAGGTGGAGCAAGGTGTAAACAATGGGAAAAGTAGCAGTAGAGAAGAGGGGGGAATAGGGCTGAAGCAATCATAAGTTAAAATTAATATCAAATTCCGCAGATCAACAGTTACAAAGTTACATCAGTTATTAGAGCATAAAACATAGCACAGAGAAAACCAAGTTATCCCAGCACGTTCCCTGCGCTCTGTCACAAGTGGAAATCTTGTAATACCCAGATTTAAAAAAAAACAACTGGGGTGGGAGTTCTGAGTTTATTTATATGTAAAGTAAGGTATTATTACCGTACCTAACTATAATAGCACTATAACCTTTTATTATTTCAGTGAGTTTTTAAGGTTTATTACCATAAAGTAAAAATTTCATTGCCATACATAATTATGCAATGTGGATACCTTTGGCCGTGCATGACATGGAAGATTTCCCACTTTATTTTTACAAGATGTTTGATCCCAGAGCACTCTTGTAGGAGTCAGTGCTACCAAGGTACTCTGCGGGACTCTTGCGGGAGCAGGGCACCCTCACTGGCTCCTCTGAGAGCCCCATGGCATCACAGCAACTAAGTAACAATTATTTCAAACAATTTTCTCTGGGGACCTCTGGGACCCCACCACAATGTCCAGGGAGGTCAGGCTCAACCCTGCTCCCAATATATATATATATTTTTAATTTCAGGACATGGGGACCGAGTAATGTCCTGAAATGGCATTTTCAACGTTTTTCCTCAAGTTGCAGCCAGCCAATCACAGAGTGAGCTCCCATGGCACTCGTGAGAGCCTTTGGCTTCCAAACAGCAGAATGGAAAAGAAGCCCCCACGGCCAATCAGATCATTATATTATTTGAAATTATGTGCCTACGGGAATCCCATGAACTGAACTGTCCATATATACATACATTTCACACCTTAATTTCTCAAACGCTAATGAACTGATTACATTGAATCACATAAAGCACAGTTTTGGAATCAAACTCTAAATTTTGTATAATTCGGTTTAGCCATTTAGGCTGTAGCGCTGTTAAAAAAAAGCCCTGCATATCTATTTATATCTATATATATCTATATATATATATATATATATATAATATAATAAGGGCCGTTCACATTTAAATGCCACCCTGGTAAGCCGCCTGCCACCCTTTCCTCCAGAGGTGTCTCTGCTCCTGCCTGCTGGTTACATTTCACCTGGAGGCAGGGCCAAATGATTTCCTGATTTTCGTGCCTCCCAGTGTCTATATAGCTCCCCTGAGGTTCCAGCATCGTGAGATGGGTGTTGCCCGGGCGAAGGACGGGCACGTCCATGCCCGTCAGAGCCCAAAGGAGGCTGGGCCAAACTTCTTTCACCTGACCCCAGCAGTCACTGTGCCTGCCCCCCCTTTCACTGCACTACCGCTCCACCTGCGCTACCGCTTCCCCTCCTCCTGTGCTCCCCTTGTGCTGCCTCCCCCCTGTCACTGCACTGCTGCTCCTCCTGCCCTACCTGCTGTCCCTGCCCCTCCACTGTTGCTCCCTCTGTAATGTACCTGCACTGCAGCTCCCCTTCTGCTGCTCCTGCACTGCTGCCCCCCTGCGCTGCCTCGCATGCCTGCTGTCCCTGCCCCTGCACTCTCCCTGTGTTGCCCTTTCCCCGGTCCCTGCAGCTTCCCCTGGGCTGTCCCTGCACTGCTGCCCCGTCACTTCGCTGCTGCTCCCCCTGCACTGTCCCTGCACTGCTTTCTGTTCCTGACCCCACACTCCCCGTCCCAGGTCCTTGCCAGGTGGCCAGCACCGCTAGGACCATCCACCAGGAACACTAATGAAGGCCGGTGCATGGGCACGCAGCAGAAACACTCAGTGGGTGTGCCACCAAGTCACCGCCGGTCGGACAAAGTCCAGCACCAGGACCCATGGCCCTTCCACCACCTGACAGAACATTGCCAACACACTCCTGGACCAGGACTCTGAATGCTGAAACAACAGCTGCGTCTCCTCCTCTCCACTATTCACCAAAGGACCCTTCCCCTGCTGACACTGATACTTCTCCTGTGACTCAACCTATGAAAGATGAGGCCCTCAAGACCAAGAACCCCCTCAACCGCTCCACTGTATCCAGCTAAACGCCCACTCCCTCTGAACACATGCCACAGAAATCTGGGACACTATCACCACCCTCACCACGGCAGTTGCCTTAATCACCAACACGTTGCTCAACCCCTCCTTGAACCCCAACATCATCACTGCCACTCCTGAAGGCTACAAGATGACACACCGAGACAGCACCAACAAACAAGGCAGAGGCATTGCCATCATCTTCAAAGAATCCATCAGATGCACCATCACTAACGATGACCCCACACCTTTCATTGAACACCTCAACTTTCTACCCCAAACTGACGTGACGGCCACGATAAGAGGCACCCACGCCTACAGACCCCTGGGGCCCTGAGCAACATTCTGCGACGCCATCCCCAACCTCATCGCCCCCTGGACAATCAACTCTCACCACAATGTCCTACTCTGCGACCTCAGTTTCCACAATGACGACTCCAATGATGTCAACTCTAGTGCCCTCCTGGACAACCTGAATAACATCGGCATCACCCAACTGGTCACCGTACCCACGCAAAAAATCCGGACAAACACTTGATCCATTTTCGCCTCCAGCGACCGAATCAAATTCAGCCACACCACAGTACTCACCTGGACTGACCCCACAATAGTATACTTCACCATCACCGATGCCCAGCACACCATCACCATGTGTCAGATCTCCTACACTGCTGCTAGACCAAGGTCACTGAAATTCAGTGGTCATAGGCCCTCACCACCTCCCAACCCAAGGCCTCAACAGACCCTGACCAGGCCGTCCTGAACTTCGCTGCCTGGATCGCCGACAGTCGCCCCACTGAAACCTAGAAAATCCAACAAAACCTGCCACCAACTCAAGAAATGAGGGCGCACCACCAAGAAACCCGTGACAGAGCAGCTCACAAAACAGCTCTCAGCAAATAACATGGCACATCAAAGAAGCCAAGCAAGCAGCCATCACCACTTGCATCAACTCCGCGGCCAACCACACAAAGGAACTCTTCAAAATAGTAAAAAAATTCTCCAACCCAACAGCCAGAGAACACCATCCCTCCAAGAACTCTGCAGCACCCTCTCAGACTACTTCCAAAGCAAAATCACCAACATCTACAACAATTTCAACCTCCAACCCACCACCCTCAAACCCAACGACCTCTACCAACCAGTAAAACATCAGCAAAACCATGGCCACCTGGTCTCCGCTCGCCGCCCTGACCACCTCAGCTATCTTGTCTTCCGTTCATCCACTGACCTCTGCCCCCACTACCTCACAACAAACCCAATCAGCACGTAACTCACCAGCATCCTCAACACCTTCATCTTTACAGAAACCTTACCTGACAGATGGAAACAAGCAGACATCAGACCCCCCCTAAAGAAAGCCTCTGCCGACCCCAGCGACCTCAAAATGTAGCACCCGATCTCCATGCTCCCCTAACCAGCCAAAGTACTAGAGAAAGCCATCAACCAGCAGCTCACCAAATTCCTGAAACAAAATGCCCTTTTGGAGGCCTCACAATCTGGATTCCGTGCAAAGCACAGGAATGAGACCGCACTGATTTCTGCCACAGACAACAGAACACTCCTCAACAGTGGCAAACTGTGCCTCTGATGCACACTGAGCATCTGACTGCCTACCTTCACCTCTGCCCCAAAGACATCATATGCAGCGTACCACAAGGATCATTCCTCAGCCCCAACCTGTTCAACATCTACACCCACACGACTGACCATGCCCCCAACCTCAGCATCATCCTCTAAAACCAACTGACCATGAAATGACACGTCAAGGCACTCTCTTCCTCCTGTTTCCACACACTTTGCATGCTCTGCAGAATCATCAGATGGATCCCAACCAACACCAGAAAGACTGTCACTCAGGCCTGCGTCACCAGCTGCCTCAACTACGGCAATGCCCTCAATGCCAGCATTTCCACCCAGATGCTCAGAAGACTCCAGACCATATAGAACGTCGCAACCAGACTCATTCTGGACCACCCAAAATGGACCCACATTGCCCCCACCTGAGAGTCCTCCACTGGCTTCCCATCCAGAATAAATGCCAGTTCAAGATCCACACATACTCTTACAAATCCCTCCATGACCTAGGACCTGCCTACGTCAACTGAACTTACACCAAACCTCTAGACACCTGCACTCCTCTTCACCTGCCCTCGCATACAAACCCCTGCATCTGTCAGAGCCACAGTGGTGCCTGCTCCTTCTCCTACATTACATCCAAGACCTGGAACAAACTTTCCCTCCATCTTCGTGCAACCCTCTCGCTGGCAGACTTCAGAACGAGACTCAAGACCTGGCCCTTCGACTGACACACTGTGCACAGATACCAGTGACAGTGTTGCGCTTTACACATGCTGATTGATTTATTGACCCACCACAGCCTACAACATGGGGCAATGGGTCTTCAGCTGCTCCCTTCACTGTGAGTGATGGCATTATACTCATACACATATGGATATAATACTTTGTTTATATTACATCACACTTTGAAGCCAGTATTTGTTACATCTTATTATATATATGTTTGCAACGTTGATTCTATGTGTTTGCAAAATAAATAAAAAATAAAATAAATGGAAGGCTTGACAAAGCCAGAACGGTTGACTTTGCCAGTCCTTGTTAGAAAGGCATTTACAATCAGATGGTATAAAATAGTGAAGGTCTGGCCTACTAGCAGCTTACTGTCATGTTTGAACGAATAATGAAATATACAACTTAGCATATAATATTTCTAAGATCGTCAAATAAGAATCAAGTAATTGAGAGTAACAATAAAGACATCGAAAAACACAAGAGAGTTTAGGGTCAAAGGGATATTTTACCGACCAGCCACAGTTCCAAACCCCAATTTATACAATAACAACAACCAAATGAACTGGGGGTCCAATAGATATCAAGCCACCAAGTGCTTTCTAGATTCCTAGAGACAGAATTAGAAGAGTGAAAAATATAACAGGAATATTAAAAGAACCAAGAGGCATTGAGCTGAACTTGGATTCCCATCAATAATCAGAGTGATAAATCCTATCATCTGGTTATCCACCCATATGGATCGTATGTCTCCTGATCATTGAGAAAAACTTCCAACAAAAGGGATTCACTCAATGGTATCAAAAAATGAGCAACAGCGAGAAAAATAAGACAGACTGTACAGTTTTTTCATCTGTGACCACTTGGGAATCAGAAAGCAGTGCAAAAACAAAAATAAAAGTGTGTGAAGTTAAAATAGAGTCATGAGGAGAAAATACAATGTTTATTAAAGTTATCACCTCACCCTCTAATCTAAAACCAGAACAGTGCAAGGAGCAGTATTAACAAATAACTGCTAGGTATTCACCGCCAACATGTTTCAGCCAATAGGGTAAGAGTGCCCTAGGCTTTCGTCGGGACCGCTGTTCTTAACAATGCTACTGCTTAAATAACTCTCTAAGTAAAGTGAACAAATAAAAATAAAAACAAATATATAACAGGTTGGAATAAATACAACCTACTTCCACATTTCCTCCGCTTCAAGGGATGCAAATGGCATCCGTCTTGATCGGAGACTGTACCTCAACTCCTCGACCTAGCTCAGATTAAGAGACCCCGCTCTGTCCGTCGTTACCTCCGGCGTTTTGCTGAGTAAAGGGGGAGTCAAGAACAGCGGTCCTGACGAAAGCCTAGGGCACTCTTACCCTATAGGCTGAAACATGTTGGCCGTAAATACCTAGCAGTTATTTGTTAATACTGCTCACAAAAGGTACTTAAAAATTACCCTTACAAAGTGATGTGTCAGAACCAACTATTGGTTGTCCTTGACGCAGAGTGATTTAGAGAATTTGGTAAAGACATAGTGCAGTCTGTTGCTCCTGAGCTAAACAATTCTGAGCATTGAGTGTTTATTTCACCCAGTAATGCTGCTGTGGAAATCATGGCAAATATTTGCTGTGGTTTTCCTAGGACCCTTTGATAAGTTAGTCCCACAGTTCTAACACTCATTAGTAAGTGTTGTTTAAGATTATAAATGACTGTGAGTGAGGCCTTTGGAGAACCAATCATGAGGAATGGTTCATGGTTTTAGTGCAGCTGTCAAATAGACTTGCTACTAACAATATACATAGAGTGGGCTTTGGGACTTGCACTGAACTGCATGAGGGACTACTTTATAGCAACCCTCTCTACCCCCTCCTGCAGTATGTCTCACTCTATTATGCTAATAGTGCATATGATTGCACATTAAACTCAGACCTACTGGCTTTGCCAATGCTTGTTTCATTCTGTGTTTAGCACTGGGGGGTTATATCTGCCTGGAAGAATGGCTACTCTGTATAGGGTGACATTGTGCATCAGAGTGTGGGCTTATACCAGGTCAAAGGTAACAACTATAATGAAAGAATGTGCCAAATCCCAATAACCACCTGAATCCCAATATTTTTAACACCCCAGATTTTTACCCAATCAATTTGGCTCCAGAATCTATATTCGATCTTGTAGATCGAGACTACACTGTCATGAGAAATATACATTTCAGCAGAGTAATATAGAATAAATGAGGAAGTGCTGAGTTCTAGATCAAAAATAAGGGAAACAATAGATTTCACACAGCCTTTTTAACAAATGCGGTACAGAGAAAAATACACGAAATCCCAATAAAGCCCAATTACAGAAATACATAGTCATAAATTATAGCCCCAATTTAGACAAGTCTAAGCAAAATCTCTAGTCAAACGCATAAAGAGTATTTATAGCATCCCCATAAGAAAATCTATGTCAAATGGACATACAAATGAAAACGTTCCCAGCAAACAGCTGCCATAGAGGCAATTATAAAATGACCCCACCCCCAATATTAAAGCTCAGGAGTTTTTATACACAAATCACAAATTCTTTGACCAGATTCTGCAAATTCAGCATGGTATGAGCCCAGTTAGGGTCACTTTGGCAAATCAGAAACAGCAGCATAATTTTTAAATCTTTAGCACTTACCCATTTCTTCATTCACGATTCACACTTCCGAATACAATAATTCATCTTTGAATCCTTGATGTTATTCACTCTGTGCTCCCAGATCAGTGTCCAATAGCTGGACACTGATTGGGGGGGGGGGGGGGGGAGGGGGGGGAAGGGGCGAGATGAGCAAAACACCAGAAACTGCATCCATAGTAAACTAAATGGCATATCAAATAAAAATGTGGCATAACTATTACTTACATTTCAAAGTGACTCAGTAAACTCGTTTCAAGTGTGACATCATTAATTCATCAATTACAACTCTATGTATAATTAAAATCATTAAATTAAAAAAATAATTTCCCCCTGACCGTACACATTTG